>NC_092364.1:20614643-20939611 GCF_030848805.1 Temnothorax longispinosus | reverse complement strand
AATAGCAAACGTCTCCGGCGCGCCGAAAAGAGCGTGACACGCGCGAGCGAGCTTCTCCTTCGCCCGGGAGCTTTTCACGTCCCGTCCCCGAACCCGAACCCTCTCTCTAGATGCGCGCGTGGCGGGGCCTTTTCATCGTTATCCCGCCAGGCTTCGGTCCATTCGAATGCAGCTCTCGATTCTCCGATACGAGCAGACAACTTTGCACAATCTGCGAGATTGCGTGCACACGGCGACAGCCAACTTTTCCACGTGGGGCGATGCATTGCGCATAATGCAACGGTCGTACCGCGCGCGTCCACTTATCTGCGCCTGATCGCGCGTCATGTCGGGAATATAATCATTTCGTATAGTAGGCTCGACGTGTGAAAGTGATGGATGACCGTATCGCGTCGCGTCGCGTCGTCGATTTAATTTATGCAATTTGCTACGGTGTTGCCTTTCTCATGTCGATCCGTTTCATATTCGTAGACCAATGCTATTTTCTATGATGAGAAAAATTTTTCTTTTTTTGGTAACAAGTATCGAACGGCTAACGGTCAAGATCATCGATATTATCGTTGTTACTTTCGTATAAACCGTCCATCCTAACATCATTAACGACCACACCGCCACGCCGTGTGAAAGTTCCTAATTTCCTAATTTAACACAAAGTTAATAAAGCCCCGGGACGCGCATATTTTCCGATTACTTAGCGCTGGGTTACTCGCAAGAACGTATTTTAGGTACACTGAATTCTGGATCGTATATCTAACGAGCTCGCAAGTTTACAATCATTCTCTTAATTGAGAAATTCCCAGGTCGATCGTATTTCCGAATATGTTATCTTTTAAATAATACCGTTTTATTAGTAAGATAAATAAATCGTGAAGAGTATATTTCAGAGATGCAAATTATATTTGCAATATTAGCGTTTTTATCTTTATTTATATTTAATGTATAATCACAAAAAAGTTTATATATAAAATCTTTGTTTTATTCGTGATTCCAGAAATAAGATTTAACGAATTGCTCCGAAATTGCTCCGAGTCTGTGCCAGACGAATCGCTAAATAAATAAAGAAACGGAAGCTATTCGACGAGACTAAATATATCGCATGCAGAGAGATTCGTTATTGTGTCAGTTTTGCCACCTTAGAACCTCGAATAGTTAATAATATAACTAAGGAGATAGCATTTATCTCATCTCTCTCTCTCAATATGTCGAAAATTAAATACTTAAAATAGCGATTCTAATTCAGAATTTTATGAGAATAGATAGGATCGTAGCACCGCAATTTTTATTAATCTACGATTAATTACGTATACACTATGAAAATTATGTAAACTGTTATCTTGAATATTTTCAAAACAAAAGCCAATATTTGTACATGAAATAGCGCTATACATTTTAATTTTAAAACACTAAAACATTCCGAGTTTACTAATGATTAAACGAGTTTGCGTAAAAGTTTTAATCTTGAACACGCGAGTACTTTTTGAAAATATAGTTCATAAGTAGATCAGACTTGTACGAGTTGGAACTTTTCAATATTTTATTGAACTTTAGTCGTTATATACCGAGGTTTCTTCCATTAATATTTTTGCCTTTTTTATGATTGCAGGTACGAGAATGCGGTGACGTTGAGAAACTGGTTGACCCGAAAATACATATCGTAACGCACATATACGGATTATTAATTAAAACATAAAAATCATATCCAATCTACGACGATAATTCATATATTAATGCAAGACCATTTCGCCGTTCTACGTTGACGTAACGGCGAGAATCAAATGCAACATATCGATTGCTAAACGTATCACATTACGTCGTTAAAACTCGGTAGATGTCTGCCACGGTATATCTCGAGGTACAACATTTGTTTCGCACAATTTAGAAATCTACTTTATCTCACTTCGTGTGATCTATCGGGACGGCGTCGAGAGAGATCAACTTTGAAGAATAGCCTCGCCGAAACGGACGATAACGCATGTTACTATCACGGAAAGTTATCGATGTTGCACGTCAGTGATTGTCAGTCATTTCGATTAGGATAAAGAATCGTTCTCCGGAGCCGAGGCTTTCGCTGTGAAATTCCTGGCGCGGTAGCTCGTGAAAGGAACGCGTCTACCGTGGATCTCCTCTCTCTACTCGGGCGTTTAATTAGCGTCCTCGATCGCGTAGAAAGGAGGAACTAGTCTAGGTGCCCGGACCTTTCGACGTCACACGGCGAGAGCCGACCGAGAGGAAGGTTGAAGAGGGGCGAGAGGATGTTGCTGAGGTAACACGACATTTCGAGGCCGCACGAGAAGTACGATAATCGCAGCACGGGAAGGTGTCGATCGCAGCAGGCGCATAAAGGAAGGATCGAAGAACGGCGGAAGGATGGGTTTCCCCAGGAGGAGGTCGCTGTGGTTGAAGGTGGCGGTGCTGGCGACCGCCGTGTGGGTGACCGTCTGTTTCCTGCTCTACACGGAGGATCGGGCGGCGGCGGCCGCCGTTCAAGGATTGGCACCGTCGGGCGTCGCGATGCCGCAGCAAGCGGCGAACGGCTTTGTACCGCCCGCGGCGTCGTTTAGAAAAGAGACGACCGGCAATGTGATCAGCAACAAGGCGAAGATCAATCAGGCCGGCCCGGAGCAAGGTACTTTCAACGAGATTGTTTTCCTTTCTCCCTTTCCTTCTTCTATTTATTCAGTCCATTAGAGAATTAATTTTTTTTAATTTTGTGAGATTGTTAAGAATGATATAAATTAAAATGATCGCTTTGCAATATAGCTAAAGAAAAAATATTTTGAAGGGCGCATATTTTGTTTAGAAGGCAAATCGTTTTATCTTCGACACGAAGATTTAGGTATGATTAAAGTTGCTTTCTTCATCTCTTGCCGATGCGACGTAGGCGTACTGTGAGTTGCTACATGAATCACGTCTGTTAGGAAACGGCTTAATAGGTGGACACCCTACACACGCGCGGGTTAGGTGCGAGTTAGGTCTTAATAAGCTGATAGATGTCCCTTTTGGAATGCATGGTCTGTGCATGAATCATACCCGAGAATGTTTGATTACTTCGCGAGCCACCTGTGGCTCAACATGTCCAACATTTCGAGAACGTTTTTCAAGTAAAGTAAAAAAGAAAAAATTTATTACGTATACGTACCAGTTATAACATATTTTCTTATTTTGCCATAGATACAAATTGTATACAAATTCTATATAAATAATTAACTCTCAGAGAATTATCCGTTGAGAATTTAATTTATTTGCCGATAATTCGACAGAAAGAAGAAAACAAAAATAATTTCTTTTGAAATAAATTTTTTAAACCTTTTTTTACTCAATACTTATATTGTTTATGCTTCTTACCTGTGCGTGTCGATTGCACAAGAGCAGCAGGAATAAAGGCAAATCGTGCGGAGAAGAAGAACGTAGAGCGAGGTATGATTGTACGCGCGAAGGATCTTCAAAGACGAAAGTTCTCTCGGGCACCGCCGCGGGCGCAATAAGGAATCTTTGGTAGTTCACTCACCGCGTTTACCTCCTTATTGTCAGAAGTACGCGAAGTACGAATGGGGCTTTCATAATGCATGGATCATCCTGATATTGTCGATGTTGCACCCTGCCGACGTCGTCGCAGCGAACAGCGCGATACATGGTATTAGAGAGGAGTCTGTAAATGTGGATCTTGAATGATGAGCTTAGTCGCGTTTCTCGTCGGTTGATGCCTCTCACGAGCTCGCATTCGCGAGGAACTTCGCATGCTCGCGCGTCCCGGAATGACGTGTTAATGAATTTAAATTCCGCGGGCGTGAACGTGTGCTCCAGCGCCGAGAACGAACGAGATGACTGTCGCGCTCAGCTCATACGCAAACGGAGGGAAAAGGAGACTTCCCTGCGCCGCGCCGCCGGCGATTCTCCCAAGAAAAGCCCGTAGCGTAACGGCGAACGCGGTCGTGATGCACGACGCGAGTTTCATCGCCGAACTTCGTGGCGGCCCGGGTCGCGGAGCTAAAGCAATTTGTCGTCCTCTTTATTGCCGCATCGTACACACCGGGGCCGAACTTTGTCGACCGGGATAAAATTATTTTCAGGACAGGCGGGCGCGCCAGCCAGCCGACCATATCGCGGAGCGCACTTGCCTCGTTGGCTTTAGCAGCTATGCCGCGGCAATATGCCGCCGGCAAATAAAACCGGAGTTTATGCGAGAAAGCTCTTAGAGGGTGCACCTCGAGACCCGACGGGGATGTGGATGTGCTGAAAATTCAATTCCCGATGCCCTTTTTCTGCGGCGCAGCGCCGTCGTCACCGCCGCCGTCGCAGACTCGTTTCTCCTCGCGCGCTGACGTTAAGCATCATACTCCCGATATTCAGGCAAAACGAGAAGGCGGAACGAGAATTAGCTGAAACTAAACCGGAACACCGACAAAATACGAGCGCGGGGCCACGAGTTTGGCGTGATTCACTGTATTGCTCCATTTGCCTTTCTATCTCGCCGACGCATAAGCAGCGCGATAATGCCTTTCTCAACTCTCATTAGCAGTATTCTAATTTCAATTACGAGAGTTCTTTTCACGATATAAGACTGCGCTTATAAATGTCGTTAATCTTTGGAATGTAATGATTTTTCGATATTACCGTTAGTAGGGTAATATCGGTTAACCGCCAGTCTCCTTTTTCCGATTATTGATCTTGAAAAATTTGTAAGAATTCATAAGAATTTTAATTTTGATCCTATATTATACCAGAGGGAATGGAATGACTGAAAAATGAGATAAAATTGAAAAGAAAGCATATAATCTTTAAACAAAAATATTATTTATTATAGTAAGAAACGTACTGGAATTGTTTAAACTGTATATAACTTTTATTTCTTCTTTTTTATTTAAAAATATTTTATGAAATTTTCGAAGTTTGTGATATAACAATAGTAATTTTTATAACACTAATAAAAATTTAATAAATTTATTTAACAAAGGATTAATTTTAAATCTATTTAATTTGACGATGAGATAAATTATGGATACACAATTCAATTAATAGACATAATTTATAATATATAAACTCCTCGTGCCAACACCTTTGTACGATGTCACTCATTCGTGATTTTCGATCCCTTAGGTGGTGGAGTACTGGCTGTACCACGGGATCCGGATGCTGTTGCACCTGGCGAGATGGGCAGACCCGTGATATTGCCGACCAACATGTCCGCGCAAACGAAGAAGCTGGTGGACGATGGCTGGCTCAATAACGCGTTCAATCAGTATGTCAGTGATTTAATCTCCGTACACAGATCCCTGCCCGATCCACGCGATCAATGGTGAGTCATATTCATATAATTCTGGCTTGCATTAAGTTATCAAAGTTAACGATGTATTTGCTGCTGTTTGATATTAATTCCCCTCCTTTATTTTCTTTCGGAAAGATAATAACTTACCAACGATATGTCTCTAATAACAGAAGGTTTTATCGCAAACTGTTCTGGAAAGGACACGTGCGATTTTATTACGTTCAGAGACGCGATCGGTTGGGCTCGTTTGTCAGCGTGTGATATTTGCCATCAGAGAAAAAAGAGAAAAAACGAGAAATATACGCAAAGCGAATGTAAAAAAAGAAAAGGGAAAACGGGCATTTAAACGTAACGGAACATCTCTGGAGGGTATATTATATCCGGTATAAAAAGGATATGGTATACGCGTTTATCCCCGAGACACCCACAGAGTAGCAGCGTTTTCGCCGATAGAGAACAGATAGGCCGCGGTAATGCGTCGGAGAATCATGACCGTAAATGTCCCGTGCCATTTCCCTTTACTGCGGAGACGGTCGCATCATAACATGATGGTCGTTGGTAAAATACCGCGGGTCAGAGAGGTCGCGATGTCGCGACCTCAACTATCCCGATCCGATCCTCCCATTCTTTCCTTTCGCTTGAGAGGGGATTGTCTCGGTGGAATAAAGCATCTCCGATGTACGCGGAAACGAATCACGAGAGACAGTAACTGGTACGAGTGGCTTTGAATTAGTAATTTCTCTTGCGAGTGCGTGTGTCGACGAAAAATCCAGATGCGACGTATATAGGATACGTTCGCGAAGCAACAGCTGCGTCGTAAATTACCACGGTATCATAAAATCAGCTTCTTTTTTCTTAATATCGAGATTCTTGAATTCGCTAGCTTATTGACTTTGTCTATAAATAACGTGACCAGACGTCCTCCGCTTTTTTAGAAGGACAATCATTCGATAAATATATCTTTCTTAAAAAATATCTTACACGTTTAAAAGGATACCTAATACATCATTTATCTCATTTCGTCGATAAAATACGAAACTTTAATTTTATTTACTTGGTTATGAATATATCATTTATTTATCATAATTGTGAAAAGACAAGATGACTGCAACTAAAATTGCGTTCATTCCCATTGCTGCGAGAGCGTTGCAGACGAGACATCGAATGTACCTGTTAATAAAGTTTCTGTTAAATGTCGATATCATATGTACGATCGGAAATTACTTTTCTTTAGTCTTGCATTCCACCGTACCAAAGTGCAATTTATTCAGGCACAACGCGCACGATCACGAAGGATATTAAAAACGGCTTTTGCGGGGAACGTTTTATCTGAGGCAACTGCGCCCGGGGAGAGTGCTCTCTCGTTCTCTGAATGAGATGCGTAATGCAATGGTGTTGCGAGAAACATTTCTCGAGTAATATAACGCAATGCCTTACGTAATTTGCATCGCGCCATTATTTTAATTATGGCACTAAGTTAATCGCGCGGCTATTATATGTAAACATCACCCTTGAACGAAGAAGAACAACCTCGCTAATGTACACGTACGTGTATATGTGCGCTATATGTGCGTCCAAGCTATGCTAATGACCCTCTATTCCGAATTCTTGTTAACGTTGCAAATTATTTTCCGTCTACGTCGCAAATGCAATTTCATGGGGGAGCGTTCGCGTCCGCTTGCCTGCGCGAAGTACCTACTACGGTGTTACGTGTTACGTGTTGTTTAATTAATTGCACTGTGCCTAATTTGTTGCGCGAGTTGACCGTAATAGTCTACAGCGAAAAGAGCGCGCAGGCGACGTAGTTCGGAAATTTAATCATCGGAAAATGCGTTACCGGAAATTAATACATTGCATCGTCACCGTTCTTACGTCACACGGGAATTCTGAAATTTCCCGCTGGGAAGTTTTCAATTATACTATTTCATTAAAACATGGCACTCTTTTTTCGTTCTCAATCACGTTAAACGTTTCCTTCTCGTGGGTAAATGTGTTCGTTGAATTTAAAAATGATTGCTATTTAAAATTTAATACTGCATCGCAATATGAATATAATATGTTTATTGCCGGCTGTTGGTGAAATTCTACATTGTTAAAGATATTTGAATACATATATCTTATTTTTGTGCCGCACTTTTTTTATTTCTTATCTACTTTTTTAACTTCTTTATTATTTTAGTGTAATCTAGCACTCGCGCCTAATTCTACAAGTTATACCAAGCAACGGATTGATAACTTTGTTACGATCCGTCGCGTAGATCGACGTGATTTATTCGGATGAGACCGGGTCGTAGGGCCGTAACTATACAATGCCTGCGGTTCGTCCGAAATATGTTTCGCGGTGACCGTAAATTTTCGCTAAAACTTCGCCCTGGCGGCAGCAGCGGCGTCGGGCCGACCGCGGTAGCGAATTAACCCCATGAATATTAATTACAATTTACATGATATTAACCGACATTATCAGGACAGGTGGGCAAACTTCGTGGGTGCCTGTTGTTGCTGACACACCGCGAGTCGCATCCGTAACTAACGGCTTGGATAAAGGTGCCGCCACACCGGTGCAGGTGTGCTGTATGATGCGCTTACGAACAAGTGTCTCTAATTTAGAGCCGTAAGGATTGTTTAGAGAGAATCGGTAATCATCATGTTGATATCATAAGCATTATACAAAGCAATTATCTCAAATGGTAAAAACTTGGATAAATAATCATAATTTTATTAAACATTTTGTTACATAAATCTATCGAATGATCATAAATACATTGCTTATTATTTATGTACGTTATCGCTTTATTAAGTGGAATGAAACAAATCTAAACGACTACATTTTAC
Organism: Temnothorax longispinosus; assembly: GCF_030848805.1. Lineage (NCBI taxonomy): Eukaryota > Metazoa > Arthropoda > Insecta > Hymenoptera > Formicidae > Temnothorax > Temnothorax longispinosus. The sequence continues at coordinate 20,931,513 of NC_092364.1, read as the reverse complement.
GTAAGCTAATAAATTGATCAAAGGGAAACGGTAGTGAAGGAAACATTTATCCAATTAGCAGGCAACACAAAGAATAATAATTCGATGTATTGGCAGCGGTATTTATTCGTATCGAATTCATGCAAAATGTACGTGTCTCTAATTTTAACGCAACTTCACAATTTTCTTGTCAAACATTTCCTTTTCAGTGAGCGCGACACGAAATAATCGCCATAGGCTTTTTGCGAAATGGGATATTATAACTTTTTCCGTTTGCGCCGTTTTATTTATACCGTATTCGGAAAATTATATTTCCGAATACGGTTAGCAGCTTAAACGATTAAAACGAGCTAATTCTGGATTTTATTGAATTAGCGGTCACAGAGTCGAAATAATTAGCGATTACGATCGCGTTAGTTAACAAAGGTACAACGCGTCGGTGGTTATTAATTAATAATTTAAACACCCGAGGGCGACTGTAATTACCGCGGTGGACCAATCATTTAAAGTGGTCGTTATCTCCGCCACGGTACATATTGTTTTTTGAATATTCAATTAAGCGACCTTCAACAGCTTGGTGCAGCTCACTGAATAACGGAGAGGGCCATCTCCCGTAACGAATGATTTAATTAATTTTACAGTTGATATAACAGAACTATTGTACAAAAAGTTTCAATCTTGTAGGCAACTAGGATTACATGGAAAGTCGATAAACCATTTGTCGGTACAATAAACCTTTCACTAAATTGTTATCAAAAATATTTGAAATAAAGAAAAATAGTCGCTTATTTATATATAAAGCTGTATTAAACCGTTTAGAAAATCTAACGATATTTTTTACCTATTTTTATTTTTATCTTAATAATATATCTTAATGAGGAATATTAAATGAAGAAAATCTTGGATATGATACCGTTCAACAAGTCAAAGATTGATTCTCATAGATTTGAAGGTAAACAGAAGGTTCGGTGAGGAGAGGAAAGATCAATGCACCTGGCGATAAGGGGTACGAAATGAGATAAAAGGTCGCTTCTCGCGGTTTTCCTATTTAACCTGGTGGCTCTGCCCGGGCAAGAGCTCCGCGGAAATGGAAATTTAAATATGCAAATGGCGAAACGTTCGGTTTAATAAGCTGCTCCTTCAACGACTGTGAAATTCGCTTGCGAGGACTTTACTTAATTATCACATTACCAAACAGCGAGGAGCACCCTCGTGTTTCCAGTATTTGATTTTGTACAAGTTGTTATACCTTTATTATTTTTTTTGAATGTTTCACACAAAGTTTATTATTTTTAATAGAAAACATTACAATTGCAATATCTCTTTATCTCTTTTACATTGAATAAAAATAAAAAAAAATATGTCTATATCTTTTACGATATATGGTGATAAAATAGTTAACATGTTTTCTAAAAATTTTCTCAGTTTCTTTGTTTAAATAACATCGCGTTAATGTTACCTAATATTAATTTTGAAAAATCCGAAAGTGTTTAATTCTCTAAGAACTACGTGATAACGTATAAATTATTGCACGTAGGTATTTTACGCCATCTCTCATCTAGTCGCAATTAAGATTTAATCCCCTTAATCCTCCGAACAAATTTACGATGAAAATTCGAGTTTTCCACGGTTAATTTCCTACAGGCAGCTTCGCGGTCCGTTTCTCATTAGCCGAAAAGTTTTCTTGTCTAGAGTATATCGCTTTTCGAAGCGTCGAAAAGGCGAGAGAAAATTGGTGATGTCGTTTTTTTACTAGGTTAAAAGAAAGAAAACGGATGATAAAAAGCGATATCTAGAGAGAGTTTAACGAGGACTTATGAGCAATATGGTTCAGTCAGCAATTTCTTGGTTGGAAGAAGCTCGCATTGCTGAAGCTGGCAGCGTCTATTATGTCGTTTATTGAAGAACATTAATCGATATATTGTGCAAATTGTGCGCAGTTTAATAAATTATTTCGAAATGTAATGTAGTTAAATACCGATTCTCTCCGATTTATTATCCGAGATTTCCGAGCAAAATTAATTTTCTCCGGCTTTATTCATCGCCCGATTGAATGTTTGTTACTATAAAATTTTTAATCCCTTGCGTTGTCAAAATTCTGTTAAAATATTACATTTCTCGTTTTATATCAATGACACAATGATGGACGCATGGATTTTTGTAGAATCGATTTTCAGATTTGGTGGACGCGGCGATTGCCGCGATCAATAGCCGCCTCTTTTTCCACTTTTTTTTCTCTCTCTCTGTCTGGAAAAAGACCGGGCAAACACATCGTAATGCGATTCTCCAGCGAGCCGTCGGCCACGTAGGTGGGAACGTGTGCAAAGGGTAATGAAAAAATATGTGTCGGATCCGGCTGGTTTCGCCGCTTGATTTCCGTATTCGCCTAGCGAGTTAACGCGAGGCGCCAATATTTTTCAATTACGAGTCGGCCCGGCTTTATTTAGTTTGCCTACCATCTCGCACACGCGCTCACTCCGCACTTAGATTAGATTAGGCGAGTGTTTTCGAACGCGCCGAGGTTTCGCCCGGGCGCTGCAATACGAATGCGGCGAGCGGAACGGAATGGACGCCCGCGATTGATTATTCTGCCATTATCGCGGATATAGAATCGGTTTTCAGTAGACGTTCAGATAACGCCCGAGGAAACGATCCCGTTAGCTTTCACCGCTCGTCAGATCGACAAACAATGGCCATTTCGTATTTGTTTTATTTCTGCCGATACGCTCCGGTGATCCCGCAACTGTTAATCCTCAATAATACCATATGGTACTTTTAATAATACTCCCGTTATCAATTATAGTTTGGCATGTGAAAATTAAAATTCTTTGTCTTATTATACAATTTGATATCGAAGATATTAATTAGGCATGTATCGTTGATATTTTATAACAATATTTAATGAAATTTTGAGTGAGAAAATATTTTACAAAGTACCCTTCAAACATAAACTTAATTTCAAGATAACCAGGGATAAACAAATCGCGCGGTACTACTTTCTTGGATAACAGAAATCTTCGAACAATAACAACAACAATGAATAAACTTTAAAATAAACGCAGTCTTCCAGAGCGGAGGTTGGGCAGGCGCTTACAACATTTTCCCATAAAAATTACAACTGATAACGAGACGTATGAGGAAGCCAAAGTCCACATAGGACTGCAGCGTTTTCACATTGAAAGTCAAGGCTCGATTCGGGCTGTGGAACAGCATCGAAGAAGAAAAAGATAAAATGTTTTATTAATACATATGTCGAAGAAAATTCTGGTACGATTTAGAAATATTAGGATCGGTTTCTTTAAACTCGTAGCTAATTACAGCAAAATTAATAATCAAATGAGCCAAATAGACGTCAAATGTGTGTAAATGTCCGTACACACTGTGAGTAAATAATATGTTGGAATCTAAATTATCGAAGAAAGGAAGAGAGTGCAGTTCTCAACAAGATTCCTTGCAAGGTAGAAGAGAAAGTTCGCGTATATCCCTGAGTTTGATGCGACATTCCCGGATCGAAAGGAATAAGTTGGCATAGGATCCAAACCACGGCAAGAGTGCAAAACGATTTCGATAGAGGGGGCATTGTGCACTGGTTGGAAAATCGCTCGCGAGGATCCATTGTGGCCCGAGCGGCTTCCACGGGATCTCGTCGCTTTCGCAGGAATGCCGGGAACGACTGCTGTTCACGTAAACGTATTCCGGACCCGGCGAAGATACTCGAGCGAAATGGACGCGCAGGACGTTGAAAAGGACCGCCAGCAAGCGGTAGTTGCTGGCATTACCGCAATTTGTTGTCAGGCAATGTACCGAAACTGTCGGATCAGTCGATGTTCGCGGAGTTTTTATTATCGCTTAGCGCTAAGCTTAAATACGATCGTAACGACGATGGCGATCTCGAAGAGTTTTCGAGTCGCCCGTTCAGTTATCAACGCTCTGTACCGACTCCAGGCTTCATATTTCTGGATCGTATCGCTCACATACCTAACTTTGAACGAATACGAGTTTCCCTCCATCGTACGCATAATCGTCATTCGCGAAGTTACTTCGCGAACAGCCGCAAACCCGATTCGAGTTTACCCGCGAATAAGTCGAGCCCTCGCGTAAGGTACACAGGATTCGGCTGTGCGGAAGAGGTGCGGCGCGGCGCGCCGCGAAACTTGCGACCGAGGAAAACTTTTCGAGTTACGCGGCGGGAGTAGATAAGAACGTTGAGCGAGGGAGTGAAGCGGCCTGGTTAGGAGACGAGGAAGGATTGGATATCGTTCTGGGAAACGCAAAGTGCACTCATGAGGACGACCGTCCCCTGTACTTCCGCGTCCTCCCGCTCATCCGGCACGCCCGAACCCACGGCCGCGATTCAGCCGTGTTTCTGCACTCGCGTGTCTATCACGCGGCCGCCGCGAAAAGTACGCCACGGTTTCCGGAAACGCGTCCGGCCGCCCAACGGCCCGGCAAGTTTTACGATCGCTACCTAACTACCAGCTAATGTTCGTGTTCACGGCGCCGCACGTTGCACGTTACGCTCTCCGAGCCCGATGCGGCTTTGTGGAGAGGAGAGTTAGCTTTGTGCCCACCATCGCGATGCCGTTTGCCCTGTGGCGAAAAATAGCCGCCCAGCAAAGGGACTAGTTGAACTTGTTCGGCTCGACTTACTAGAGCGTGGTGTGTTTTGCTTTATGGCTACACTTATCATGAAAATCTCTGCATGTAGAAAATTGCGTATTGTTCCTTTCTCTTTCTTTCTCTCTGGCTTGAACTCATGAATGAATAATTATCTAAATAACTGAATAATAACATAATTAACTTAAAATTATAATATAACATTAATAAAATAAAATTAATATAATCAGAGTACACATAATACATTAATTATATTACTTTTTTAGCTGAGATAAAAAAGCAATAATTAATTGTAGAAAAAATCTGATGAGTAAATGAATTTATATAAGATTTTTTTTTTTTAATTATATTAATAAAAGGAGTAATATTGTATCTTTTTACAAAGCGGAAAAAATCAGAGCGGGAGCTTACCTGTCTGAACGGGTAAGGTGAGTTACACTTTCAGTTTAGGACCGTGCCGCCAGCTAGGTCAGATTGTGTCTTCTCCAATATGGCGTTCTATCCCTAACGAACTAGTTCATCTTAATACCCATTACCCCGGAGGATTAAGTTAAGTGAAAGCGCCTTATCGCCCTAACGATGATCGACATTTACGATCTCGCGCCCAAGATCGTTAAGTAAGATTCTGTGTGTCAGCTATCGAGATCCCGCCTTCGTTTATCGAAGGTTAAAGTCGGTAACAACTCAATTATCGACGTTTCATCACGTTTCGCAAAATTTGCTTGACATTTGTTTCAAACAAAAAGATAAGCTAATCGTCTCCGCCCTGATATATCGATTACAATGTGTTATATAAAGGGAGGAAGCTAGAATCGCAATTACGCTGATTAAGGGAAATTAGTCGACATTTGTTCGTCGATCACTTAAACGCGTCCGCCTCGTCGTTTAATCATAATCCGAGATTATTCCCGTAGCAAATTGAGGAAGAATCGCTTTTATTTCATTCATAAGCGTAACTACACAGAGGAAATGAGCTATGTAGAGTGAAATGGATTTTAATCAATTTTAAGTCGGGGAAGAGAATACGTCATGAAGTAAAATTTACATCTAAGTTTTCGCTGAAAGCTCATGTCGAGATCGTTGAAAACAAAAGCGAACGCCGGTAAAAAATTAGTACGCCCGCAACTTCATTTTACAAGAAAGTATACGTTCTTTTCTCTTGCGTTTAATAGCCTTTCTTTATCGTACGTCGACGTTAAATACTCATTTTATATTTTTTCCAGAGTAATATATTTTAATATATTTAAACCGGCATCTCTCTGCAAAGAAAGAAAAAACTAGGATATAATAAATTAAAAAATCAGGGAATTAATGTTTTTCGTTAATACAGAATTATAATATAAGTATTATTTATATTTATATTTAAAACAGACCTTATTTATCGTAGCAATTAGGATAATTTGATTATATAATTTTTCTATAATTTTACCAGCTAATATTGTCATAAATATAATATATAATATATAGACCATTATGTGTAGAATAAACTGTTTTATGAGAAATTCAAGCAATGTGCTTGAAAGGGAATTTCATTAATTATGATTTATTAACTCCTAACAAGGTATGTGGATCTTTCAGATCACAGGTTTTGAACTTTATCCTGAAAATGAATAAATAATTAAAAATATTAATTTAAAATATAACGCAATACGTTTTTTCTCTTGCTTACTTTTTAATTAAATAATCAGTACAAATGTAATTAATATTATGCCTGAAAATATTACTGAGAGCAAGTTTAAAATAGATTCTCAGATATTTTTTAACACTGATTGTATTGATTTTCTCCACATTATTAAGATAATAATGGAGTAAAATTAAAATGGATTTTTTTTTTCAATAATTCGGCGAAACCTTATTATTTTAGGTACATGCCATGCACGTATTTTTTTATATGCAATTGATTTATTGATTGCATATAAAATCACAACTTGTCAATTACCTAATAATTATTCAAGATGGTCCGTCGCGATGGCATTAATAAATACCATTACCTCTAAACTTAACTCGCACACGTTCTCTCCTTTACCGCGTTTAATCGCATTAAGTTCATAATCGCGTTTCGCCATTCCGTCTCGCCGCAGGTTCTCGATACTCGCATCGGTGACGATCCGCGTTCTCGGAACGCATTCCTGAAATCTCCGCTAAAACGCCTTCTCGTCAAAGATACGGTCGCGACGTTCGGGGTTCGAAACATCCTCTCTCTTCATAGTTTCCCGCGTCTAGCTCCCCGATATATCCGCCGCTCGGCGCTCGAAATACCGCAAAGCCCGTAATTCCGACACAGGAATCGGTACAGGCTTCGAACTCTTTCTTTTTTTTTCTTACATCCACCGCGAAATGTTTCGTATACATCACCTCCAGGAGTCTCGGAGGTAATTGGATTTAGTGCGATTTCCTGAATCCTGTCTCAAGCACTCCCTCGCCTCACCACTCCGCGCGCACCCCGATTTCGAAGGATTCGAAGACACTTTCAAATCGATGGGCCACGTCGAACGGGTATCGTGAAATCCTCCCGAGACGCGACGGACGGCGGACGGGAGTGGCAGGGGTCGGGCTCGGGCCGGGAGTAACGGGGGTGACGGGAGACCAGTCAACCTGACAAGGATATCCCGTATCGCGAGGATCCTTATCCGAAGCTTTGCGGGGTGGCGAGACGGTTGACCGGAGGAGGGGAGGGAGGGGGTTACCGGATTGGTCGGTTCGATCGCAGGGATTCGCGAGCAGACGAATCAAGATAGCCAGCTAAAGAATAAAGTGTTGTGACCCACGCCGGCTGTCAGAGAGCTTCCGTCGAGATACGAGTTAAGGGTGACTGCAGGAAGGGTGGCCGGACTCTTTTGTTCCCTCGCGGGGAACCGCGTTTTCTACGCGCGTTAGAGTTCGCGTATTCGCGAACCACTTGACGGCTTGCGAAATTATTCGCTTTGTTGCCTGGATAAAATGCTGTCCGATGTGAAACTACTAATAAACAACATGTAGATAGAGTAAATATGATACTGAGATGTTTTTCGACCATGAATCCGGTGAGAGTTATAAAATTGTAAAAATGATGTTGGAAAACAACTAAAACTGCCTGACAGAAATCGATGTGCTCTCCGATAAGAGATAATATCCGTTAGATGAAATGACATAATGGCTAATAATGCGCTAGAGAAAGGCAATGTGTGACGATGCGTAGCGAAACTCATTATTTATCTTTTAAAGAACATCGCGAACATCGATCGCGTCTGGCGATATCAGCAATGCGGTGAAAGATTTCTGCAAAGTTTCCGAAGTAAATTGCTGAGAGTAATGGTATAAGGGACGGAGAGGGGAGGAAAAGAGGCGGCCTCAAACAGTTTCAGACCCGCAGAATTAACCCAGACTCCGGCTAATTAGCATTATCTGCCGCTAGGTCGGGAAATTTACTTTGCGAAACGTCCAATTAAGGCGGGAGGACAGACAATAGTCCGCGCGCTGTCAAGGACGCATACGATCTTACGTACGCCCGACGACACGCACTTGTGGACGAAATTGCGAACGGCCAGAAGTAGAGACAAAGTGGATGCAAACGGAAAGATAGATAGATAGAAAGAGAAGGAGGAAGGTTGCCTTGGTTGAAAGACTTGCGAAAGGAAGGGTGGTTATTATTCGCGCATGAAGAAAGGGAGGAGAATGGGGCGAGAAGACGCGATAAGACAGCTAGAAGAACGTTAGTGGGATAGAAACGAGATACGTATGGTGAATAAAAAGGACTTTGCGATGCGTAAAACGTGTCTTTCTTATTTCTATGAACGAAACACTGGCAGAGGGAGAATGAGAGAGAGAGAGAGAGAGAGAGAGAGAGAGACGGCGGAAGGAACGGCTGAATGTTCCTGCCTTCGTTATTTGATCTGGAGAACGTGCATTGTGCTATTCGTTCGTGCTGGTACTTTCATGTCAAAATTAGGATGTCTCGCTATGCACGTCCTGCTATGCTATGGAAACTACAGTGATCTGCGAGATAGTATTCTGCGTTTTCCGTAATTGCTGGATGTTTACAGAATTGCAGAAAAATATGAAACACGTTTTCTTACATTATTTATGTATTCTCGCTACAAATCTCGTTGCGACAAAATGCAAGTCAGTAATTTTAAGTGTATATTTTCCAAACGAGGCTTTGGGAAAATATAAATCGACTTGTTAGTTTTAAATTTATATCAAGTCTGTGAAAAATATTTCTTGATACGTTAATGAACGAATATTTATGGCGTTACTTTTTGCGTAAAAATATTTTCCATCTTATTTACAGTTTCATTTTATATATGATATTCACTTTCAGTCTGCGGCCTGATACTGTTTCGTTATGCGGATACTCTGTTTCTGGTTTACAGATCGAAAATAAACTCCCTACCTTTTGAAAATATATTGCCGTCGCTCAATTTAAAATCAATGAAAGCTGCGACAATCTACGTCGCGATTGTTGACGCTGGAAGATTAATTTTATAACGTTCGCGCTTCGATCTCGCCATTATCCGCGATTACACCATCAACCAATTACAGCACGGCGCGCTGTGTACATAATTATCGCCGGAGTGGCGATTTCTCGTTCGTCGCTCCGTCGATCGATCATGGTTAATCCCCGCGGCAGCGAGAAATAACAAGGGCAGCAGCGACATTACCGGCGATGGTGTGCTGGTAATCATAGCGCGAACGTGTAGGAGGAAGAGGAAACGCTCGTCGCGTGTCCCTCCTCCTCTCTTCCGTGCGGCCACACGTGCGGGCGCACGCGGAAAGAGGCGGATGAATACGGGGTAATTCTTTTAACGCTGCTTTACATGCGACAATCTAAACGCGGAGAGTCGCACGGGAAGCCGCGCGCGAATTTCCATAATGAAATTAACGCGGTGATACACACGAGAAACGCGGCCACGCACGAAAATGCGAGCGACAAGCAGCCGCGGGGATGATCGATGGTTTATGAATGCCGATGACCCACGCGGGCGTAACTCGACGTATAGCTGTTCGCCAAATATTTATTTCTCATTAACACACTCCACACTCTGTTAACGCCGCGCGAGCAGTAATAAGATGCGATCTACCTACGTAAAAAGAAAAAAGAGAATGAAAGAAAGAGAATCTGGGACTCTTCGTATACGCGTAACGTTTTATAATTATCGTGGAAGACTGAGAGAATTTGCATAGTGACGTCTGCGTTGCGAAATGACGACGTAACAGGACGCCAATGTTTCGTGACCCGCGGTAGTATTGCACTCCGACGTTTCGTCACACGCTCCCGCAAGATTTTCATATAATGATCGACCTTTTTTTTCCTCCCCCCTCCCTCTTCTTCGATACACGTTCCTCCACGTGTTCTGGAATTCTACGTGCCGTTTCCATCTCATTTCGCGATGGTTTCGTTCGCGCGACATATCATGAAGTAGGTCGCCTCCGCGGGGAAAAAAAAGGAGGAAAGAGAAAAGGCGGAAAAGGAGAAAAAGAAAGGGGGAGAGAAGGCGTTCGTGACACTCCGTTGGTCATAATGGTCCTGTCGGAATGGCCGGCAAATGCTCGTTTCGTATCGCCGTGGACGGTCGCGGAACGGCACGACGGGCGGACGCGATAAGGACGGCTTCGTATCCGCAAATAGATCCGATGTCCACTTTTACACGTGTGCACGCTTGTGTGGATATATGTGTGAGTGGGTGTGTGGGTACGTTGAATCCTTTCTTTAATCTCACGCTCTACGGAGAGCCGTTGTGCCCGGCCGGCACTAGCCCGTGTTCTTTCAAAGGAAACTTACCTGTAATCCCCAAACTTATCCCTCAATGAGTACGATCGACGAAAATTGAAATAAATTTCTTGACGATTCTGACCGATCATTTTTATATCGTTCGATTTTTTTCTACGGCTCGCACGGCTTTGTTGGTTATCGCGTTAAGCCGGGTGAAAACTGATCGAAATCTCTGCTTTGGAAAGGCAGGAGAGAGAAATGGGGACGCCATTACGAGAAACGCCACAGAACTAGAAACTGGTCGCGATTCCTGCTCGGTCCACTTGGAATATTCATGTTCGGGTTTCTCGTTAGACCTCGTTCGCGAACTCCTGAAAGTTATTTCCGTTCGTCTACCCAGCCGTGGGGCCGGATACTTTCAGAAATGGATATCTGTCTGGGTGTCCGATCTTTGTCTTCATTATCCTTATTATCTTTCTTATTTTCACGATAAGCAATTAGCAGTAGGTACTCGCCGATCGGAGAGTCGCCTGCCGTTAATAACAACTTAATTCGGCTCATTGTAAGTCGCTTAAGAAGCGTTAATTAGCCCCGTCCCATTGTCCAAACTACTCGGGAACTCATCGGAAAGCGAAAGAATAATTTCTATGCGGGAGTGCGAAATTCTCGTGGCTCTCGAATAATATGAGGTAATGACTATTAAAGCACTCTCGGTAATTACTAAATTAGAGGTTGGAGAGTGAATTAATTGAACGAAATCGCGTGCCGGCCCCGCGTTTCAAATGGGAAAAATTTCTTGGCGACACGCTATTCCAAATATTCTATGTAACTCCTGAATATTTGACATTTGGCTTACGCTCGTGAGAAAGAAGGGGATCGTCCGTGCCCGAAATTCACGCGGTCCGATATTCTCGACGATCACGTGGATTACCTAATCATCTTTTTTTAAATAACGTACGCACGAGTGTATATCGATATTTTTGTTTTCAATTACGACTGCTAGCAAGATTAGAACTGTCAGCCATAAAACTTGGAATTTAACGCGATCGGCCAATCCTTAATAAGTAGGTTACTTAGCCGCAAACGCGTAGCAATAATTATAGACCTGGCCTGGATGAGAGGACCGGTAGTGGATACGCGGAAGTTTTTCGAAGCGGGGAGGAGACAACGTCATGCACAGTCCATGTACGGGCACGTTAAATTGCCCTTGTTGAATTTCTCGCGAGAAGACGTTCGCTCGCTCACTCGCTCGCTTTTGCCCGATTGAGTTTTACGAGGCGTGCACGTCACGTGCAGGTAAAACGATAGTAGCCGTGGTTACGCTTCAAGGAACTGCGAATGCCTCGTAAAAGCCGGCAGAAATGGAGATTTTCGAAAAGGGGAATGAGGAAGATAAGGGCCCTCCCCGTGAACTATGTACTGTTTCCGATAGTATACCGGATACGCTTGTTACAAAAGCACAGATCCCCTTCCGTTGTCGAAATTACACATTTATATTAATGATACGAACAAATGAAGTACACTTATTTAATTATTCTTAGTATTATTTAATAGAAGTATCAGTGTTTTACGCAGTATCAATAAACTGTATCTTTACGAAAAACAACAATATTTTAGTGATATTTTTTATCCTTGTGATAATTTTTATTTGTCTATGTTGTAAACATTATCCGTAATCTCTATTTCATTTACGACGTGTACTAGATCCTTTGATTTGAATATGTTATTCCGATTACAGTTCCAATGCATATCCCTAATTAGCTAATTACTTAGGGCATATACCATCTTCACGGTCCTTTTCATCTCCCCCATCCCTTGTCTCTTTTTTCTCTCCGTGCTGATTATTTTTCTGTATCTCTCCACCGCCAGGTCCATCGTTATACACCACTTCCAATGATGCTTGAAAAAGAATTGTCCGTTTCCGTCTCGGCGGAGTTAATCCACAGTGAGTCAGTGACTCTTTTCCTGCACTAACTCCGCTAACTCTTGATTCAGAAAATTATGGAGCGCAAACGAAGCCGTAAAAGCGCATTTGACGCATTTAATACAGATGTTTTGATCGCGTAAAGTCAAAATATTCCCGAGTTTATATTATGCATGATTACTGGTCGTCGAGACTGCCCGCTGTAGAATTTATGTAAGGTAATTTGCGGATTATAAATTAAAGATGATCTACAATTCACATAAAAATTATTCTGCATTTGGAACAGAATTCTTCTTATGCTTTTATGTGTTGTATAATACAAACATTTGAAAAATTAAAAATACTCGCATTTCTAAAATATATGTATTAAAAGTACACGTAGTGCAAGTACACATATATAGAAAAATTCTGTTTTGAAGTCTGACTAGTACAGATTGTCTAAAGTGAGTTTTATAAAGTGCTGTTACGTTATTGAAACGATACGACGCGTGAAAAAAATAATTTACAATGTGAGTTCATATCAGCGTGAACTATGTATTTTCGATTATTTTTGCAATTCGCTGATTAAACATTTTCGCCAATTATATTAACAAGTTGTAAAAATAATCGAAAAGAGAATATTATATTTTTTAACAAATCGACAGACGTAACATATCGCGAATTAAATAAAAATTGCATCGATAATTTGACACGAATATTTAATTGATCGCAATTTACGTACACGCAAAGATTTCGAACTTTGAGGAATTACAGTTATTGATATTTTCTCTACACTGTGTCGAAACTAATGCTGAATGTTGTTTCGAATTAATGATCAAAATTTATCTGAAAATAAACAGTGCTGGAATAATGTTTAATATTTTTGTTCCATGTGGAGAGGGGAACATAATGGTTGGTATTTTTCAATATGCTGAAACATTGCGATGTTCATTTATCATATCGTTTAACGTTCAGCACGAAAAGTGGTAGTTCGTACAATTTTATGATAAATTCGCGACTTCAACTATCGCTGATTGAACATCAACTTTCATGAAAATATTTCATGACTTTGCTATATTTGCAATTCGTTACGTACGTAAATGATGGCGCGCAATCTCTCTCTCTCTCTCTCTCTCTCTCTCTCTCTCTTTCTCTCTCTCTCATTCTCATTGACAATATACAATATAATTATACGTCGTTAATTTGGTGCACCTGTTGTTTGACGTCTGCTAGTTAACGGGGTACATTATATTATTTGTAATGTCACGTTTTCTAATGATCCAACGGGAGTAATTAAAAATGCACCGATTCCGCTTCAACGGTCAGGGGAAACAGATTGCAACTGATGAGCCCGCGGCGACAAATCGGTGGCCGCGTTAATAACACGATTTGCAAGGTAAATGAGCGATTTATGAGGTGCCCCAATTAATGTGTATGTGCATATCCGTATTCATTAAGTCCTCCATTTATGCGACAAATTTTATCGTATTTCCGGTTGATTGGCGATAGGGATCATTGAACAGAATAGAATATGGAAAATGCGTAGCGCTATGTAAAAAGAACATATAAAAACTATTTATTTTTACACAAATTGAGAAATAATTCTTAAAAAAAAATGAAGATTATACGCGCAAAAATGCATCAGAATATGTAATAAGTTTAATATTACCTACGCAATATTTCAAAAGTTAGAACATATATTCACATTTTTACATTTTGTGTATACGCAGGAACGTCTCATGTACGTATAATGTAACTTTTTAAATTAGTCTACAGTTGGGAGAATTTGAGAACAAATTTTTTTCCTTATATGAAGATTTATCGCAGATTCGCGAAATTCTATATAATAATATAGTGCTTGAAACGTTGACATAAATAAATAGTAAAATTCGCCGGTTCGATATTCCGCCGTCTCTTCTCGTTCGTCTCTTCGACTTTAACTCCCGGTTTCTCGTTGCTGGTACAACCTCTTGACATCCTTCCATTATTCAACATACATCGTGGAAAAACGTATTCTGTAAGCTAGATGCATCCTACCCGTCTTAGCGGGAAAAACAGACGCTATTGTGGATGCCGTCGATGTATAGGTGTCACGTGGATCATCGACTGAACGAATCTCAGCTCATCGTAGAATGCTTAATGCGCATCGATGATACTTATAATCAATCTTTTTCTCAAGCTAATGTCTTTATGTTCGATGAAAATAATAAAACTCTTTACGTAGAATTTGTCTTTTTGCATTTTCTAAAGTATAATCAGCTACTTCTCATATTTTTAATTCCCTAGACAATATTTTCTCAGAACAGTTTTGGAAAATAAAAAGTTTAATTCTTTCATAAACGTTCTTATATTAAAACATAATAAAAGGAGATAAAATTTTTCTTTTTCTCTTGCGATTGATTCTTGAATTACAGAATGTCTCTTTCGGATTTTCGTATATACCTCTTACATTCGATATAACAATTTTTAAAAAATGTTTTATATTGTAGTTTTCTCGAAGATGAGCGAAATCTATTTCCACGGAATTGTACAGAGGATGCTTAATATACAGATCGTGGTTACCTCAATTGCGATACTCCAACTAAATGTTACGATACTAAGTTTCACGACTCGTTACAAGAGTGTAAGAAGAGTCTCGTTGAAGTTTTAACGACCCCCTTATTACAAATTTCCTTTATTTCGCGGAGAAATATCGCAGACACGGAAGAAACTTTCCGCGGCTGTACCCTTAGAATACTTTCTCAAGTTACGAACGCGGTATGACATTTGGCAGCAATGTTAAACGAGATGATACATATGTCATATTTAATAGGAAAATGAAATGATTTGTCCGAATATTTTCTGTCTGTGTGATCCAACAAATTTATAAAATTTAGTTTCAACGTCAACAGTGAATTCCGTGTGTCGACACTACATTTTTAATACGATATATTATTTACTTAGTTAGAAAACCACATACCGCGAATGTCTCACAATCGCGTAGTAAACTCTAAAACGATAGCTTATATCCGCTCTTGAACAGTATCGAATTTCTCACAGATAAGAAAGGAGAATTACAGTCGAGGCATCTCGCTGATATTGTTTCCACTAGCAGTTGCCGGCCAATCACGATGCCAGACATCGCAAGTAACGCCTTATTAAGGGTGAGCACGTAAACTCTCCCGTCGAACTTTTAACGATCTTCTGATTAACGGTTTTCTTCATTTTGCGAACGATACGCGTAAGTATTCCGTCTATAGTATGAGCGAAACTCGCGCAAAACTTAGACAATGTTCGCCAATTGTACCAGCTGACTTTTCCTTTTTACGAAGGAACGAAAAATTATTTTTCTTGGCGATAAAAAAAAGGGGGCGCGAGAACACGGTGGCTACGAGAAGAAGGGAACGATATTTTCCGGCAAAATGGACAATTTTATCGCGGCGGATTTTACAACTCAATCGGGAGTAGCAAAAGTTTCCGGAACTACGATGGTTACGCTCGTGATCGTATTTCCTGAATCTTCTGATAAGGACGAATTTTACAACCACGTAGGATATCGTTTTTGTTTCATGTTGTAGAATTTCAGACGTTTCGTAACTTGTAACTTGTAAAATTTTTCATCGGGGAATATATCGTATTTTATATCAGAATATATTGCAGCAGTGTGTTAATTTTTTAAAAATTATTTAAAATATTGGTGGAATGCGAGATACCTATAAAGTTTTTTTTTTTTAATTTGATTAATGATGTACTGTTAGCATGTTGCATAACTATGTGCAAAAATTTTTAATGCAATATATCGTATCGTTAATAAAGTAGAGTAAAAGAATAAAACTTTTATCGAGCGAAAAATTAAAAGTAAGGTAAAATGCTCGAACAGGTATAATTATATTTCTATATTTTTTAGTGTACGGTGCATCGTGTTCGCACGAGCAATAGTTATATTACATTTCCTAGTAGTGGTTAGTAGAATGATCGTACTCTCGTATCCCGGTCATGGCTCACGTACTTTGCTGATCAAACGGAAAGCGACGAACACTCGACGGACTTCATCAATGAAGCTGAAGCGAAGTCTTTGAGCACGTGTCGCTCTAATTACAGGATACCGTGATGCATATATGTGTGTGTATATGTGTACTCGTGCATCATGTGGAATGTACAAAAGGGAGACTCAATCAAGAATAATCAAGAAGAATGTCTAACGTATTAATCGAGATACGACGAGCGGAATAGAGAAATTCTTTACTAATTACAAATTGCGAGTTGTAACGAACAGCGATTGACGATTTAATTATGATAATAACAATTAAGACAGTCAAGATCGTTCTTTTACGCGTCGACTTCTTCTCCATTTTTGCTTGTTCTTTTTTTTGTCTCCTAAGAGATACTAATATTATATTCGATCTTAATTACTTTCTAGTCAAATATCTTGTATAATGCGTTGTATAGGACGTTGTTAAAGTGAGAGAGCACTATAGAGAGATAAATTCGTCGAGAGCTCATGTACTGTTTGGCTTTAAAAGCTCATCGAGAGTTGGTGAAATGTTCCTAGATCCGTTAACTTGCGTGTCAAAACGCAGCAGTATATGCGATCATCGTCAAAGGGCGCGGATTAATTAACTTCGGATTTGAGCAATACAGGCGGCGACGTTCAGGAAGGGAACACGATTATGTGACTAATTGTCCCAAATATGGAATTTGCTTTAATCCGTCATCAATGATGCTCCGTGTAACGAGATGCGACCTCGTAACGCGTTGCGAACGTTACATTCTAATTAGGTTAATGGAGTTTACGTTTAATTAGCACACGAGTCTTTTTTAGTAAAATTGGTAATTTGAATTGCTGCAGAATTTATGTGAGCGGATCATATATTAATTAGCGGCTGGCCGCTATATCTCCGAAATTGAATATATATATTTAACAACTTAAAATTATCAAAAATCCTCGGATACATTCAATTTCGCAATATTAAAAATTAAAAAAAAATTAATATTAAAAATTTTTTCTTAATTTTGTTTAATACTGGACTCGAATAAAACGTGGGTACCGATTACATTTTACTTAAAGTTTCCGTCCATCATATCGATGAATATTGCAGAGCTATAGAAGATGCTATATATTATAACGTGCATGCGAAGAGAGTAGAAAAATAAACTTTTCTCTGTCGTGAGAAACAGCAATCTCGTTAAAAACTACGAGACCTGCTCCTGTCTCTTTCCTTTTCTCTCTCTCTCTCTCTCTCTCTCTCTCTCTCTCTCTCTCTCTCTGTCTCTTTCTCTTTCTATTTTTTCCTTCCCTCTTCCTATAACGTATCAACTTATAATGGATGCTAAAAACCGTTTACATACATGCATCACATATTTAACGTTGGAAGGAAAGTTGGACGAGAAGTTTTTTAACAGAATTGTCGCAGAATATCGATATAAAATCTTTTTTATATACAGTATAAAATCTGTTCGTAATTAAGTTTCCTTGAAAATTTCCGCTACAAGAAGACCAACTCGAGAGTTTCTTTAAAATCTTTTTAAATAGATCTGCAGCATTCCACATAGAAGTATCGTGGAAATGCAGCGAAGATGTATCAAGCAATCAAATTAGCTCTTGCGAAGCGATAGGATTGACCTATGATGCAAAGTGCTTGCTTGATAGATTCTTCCATCCGTTTGATAACGCTTGATTGATTATCACAAATGAAATGTATCGATATTGAGTATATATTCTATTACCTGATATCAAATTGCTTCTTATGATGTACGATTGATCTCCGATTAAGTTACGTTTGTGTTAAATATATTCCATAACATGTGGAACATTATAATGCGGAAGAATTTGAAAAATTTCTTAACTGGCAACTTAATATAATCAACATCGATAGGAATTCAGTAACTGGACTAATAACTTCACCAGTGGCGAGGAGTTGCTTTTATTTCGCGTTCTATTTTTCGCAGCTCTCGAGGCTGTTACGCGTGTAATTACAACTCGTACACTATCATCGTTACTTTGGCCGACTGATTTTTATTGGAACTCATCGACGATGCGCAAGCGGAACGATCGTTTCGCTTAATCGAGACGCGCAACTTCACTGGAATTCGCTCTCAACACAAACGAACGAAAGCGAGAAATCACAGTCATTCTCTCTTTCTCTCCCCCTTTTCCCTGTCTCTCCCCCTTCTCCCTGTCTCTCTCGCTCTCTCTTCCTCTCTCTCTTCTCGTGGAGAGAGATCAGATTTTTAAATCACGACTCATGGCAACACGAACGCTCGTATTTCCCGGTTGTCATCGAAGAGGACATCGAGAGGAGTTTCGGGTTATCTGATAACGAGTGCCATTGACCTTTTCCCCCCGATTACCGAGCGATGGCGCGATTCAAAGGACCGCCGTATTTTTATTCTGTATTCCAACCAGCGCGCGCTGTGTACTCTGCGCTCGTTTGTTCCCCTTTGACCGATCACTCCGTCGACGATTTTATGAAGCAGCCTCGCGGAAAAATCACGGACGAAACGCCGCGCCGCTCCCGTCCGGCGCGCCGTAACGTCGTGTAAGCAACGCACGCAGCCGAGAGCATCCCTCCCGACAATAAAGCCCGAAGATAAAGCACGCTCGCGAGAAAATTAAATCGCGATATTCGCTGACAAGGAGGAACAATTTGCGAATTATCTTGCTCGAGGCACTCTTGCGTCTATTAGCGCCAGACGCTTGATTATAACATGCATCCGGCGCGATTGAAACCATAAACTCCTTCATCCGCAAAAGGTTTTAGGTATATTGTTCAAAACTGAAATGTAGTCTGTTATTCGGGTTCATTTAGTTGCGCACAAAAAAAAACACTACATTCCGTATGCAATTTTATTTTATAACTTTACATGCATACATGTGTAAAATTGCGAATTTGTATGCAAAGTGTACTTTTATTAATTTACAGTGCATTTTTACTAATGTGCACACTTATAACATTTATTTGTATTACACATAGGTATATCAGTTTCTTCGATATTTGCTAATGCTATTATATTAATTATAATAATTATTATATGTCGTGTATTTGTTGGCTAGATAGTATTTTAAACAAAAAAGAGGACGTATGTCAAAAACGCGTCATTTACTTCTTTTGTGACGATGAAAAAGGTTCTTTCGCGCATGTGTGCGGAGTTCATTCCTTTCCCATGCTCGGCAGCAACACATCATAAACCATGAAACAGGGGAATTTTTTTTCATTGTGGTGGTCCACCGCCATACGTTCCTCGTATCGCGCTATGCCAATCTCAAAGAAAATTGCGCAACAAAAATGGACTCCATTTTGTCTGACAAAGAGGGGAAAGAAGAAGAACGATGGCCGGCATATATGGCAAATATGCAGCTGACTGTTCCCTTTTTATTTATTTTCTAGAATAAACGAGGCCATCGCGCATTTGGCCACCCCCTTTTCATCGTCGCATTCGGAGAGAATAATTCAGCTACAATGAAATTGGACCGCGAGAGGATGCTGGGGAAGGAAAGGGGAAAAGGGGGAATAAAAGAGGAAATATAAAAAGAGCGAATTGCCCCGATGTAGATAAATAAAAAGCAAGCAGTTTTCTCTGGATAATACCGCACTTGTTCGTAATTGCTTGGAGATTAATCATGAAATAGGGGATACTTCGGAGGTCGAGGACTTTCATTCAAGTGTCGCGACGTTTCTAAGTATATTAATATTTTTTGTAGGTATTTCTTTTGCTTTTTCGTATCTCTGTATAGAATTTTCTTTTTGGAGTCGAGGATCGCAAATAATCCGTGAGTTTTGCACTGGAGTAGTAGTTTATATGTTTGTACGTGATAATAGAAACATAACTGGGACGTAATACATTTCTCATGTTTGCAACGGCAATAATTAAACTCGCCGAGTTTGTGTATTGGTTTTCTTCTCGTGTTTGGAGCTTTTTTCTGTTTCCGGAGTTTCTTTCGAAACTTTTCTAATCGTATCGACATTTCGAAACGAGTATAAATACCACGCGTATACCGTAATATCATAGAATCTTGAAAATGAGAAAATAGTTTCGATAAGACGGCTCAATGTCGAGTAGACTCAGTAGACGATGGAGAATGAGGGCCGCACTCGCTTGAATTTTACGCACTCCGGTAAATCTCATTGAAAGTTCCCGGCGTCACACGCTTTTGAGCCTCGAGCCGCAGTTGTACAAGTTTAACGTGGGCTATGGGCGAGTCGGAGGGGAAGTAATTTCGTTTCGAAATTCCGTCGCGTAGTCCTGCGCGACGACGTTAAGTTCCGTCCGTAAGTCAACGCGCTTAACGAGCACGAACAATTTCCATACATCGGCGTACGACGACGTTTCGTAGCCGTGGTAAGCGACTACGATGACATGCTTCTAATATACAACCATCAGATCCACCCGCGCAATTTCGTAAGTTCGTTAACGTTCGTTCGAACTTGTCGCGGCGCGCACCGCACGGATGTACACCTTGTCTTTACCGAAACAGTTTCGCACATGTTTGTATGTACATGGCGTGGCCGCCGAGAGATCGTGAGTCGAGCGGTAAGTCGATACCGAAGGGATCGCGCAGCTTGTTGATCCGGATTTAGTGTTCGTAATTCCCTCTCTGCCCTTTATTCCTTCCTGCGTTCCGCTTGAATTAATAACGTAATTATGCTCGTGCAAGCATTGATCCGTGAACCGGAAATGTCTGTAAATGTAAGTTGGAAATGCGGCTTAAATTATGAACAATATAACATACAAATTATATTTTATTAAATAACACTATTTGTGACATGTATATATTTCTCCTGTTTGAAGTATTCTTTTTAAATGCGACATTCTTTAATATTTTTCTGATATTATTCTGAAGAACTTCCTAAGCAATAAGTGTTTTTAAACTATTACTGTGATAATATTACTGATAATATTACTGTGATACTATAAGTAACGTGTACAATTAAATTATTAATAATACTAAAGTAGCACAAATGATTAGTATATTAATTTACATACTTTTATCTATACACTCGCGTTTATTTTACATGGTACTTATTATTGAGTATATTTGAATTTTTTGCTTATGCATTAACTTACTAATAACAGCATTATTTATATTGCAAGCATGTGCTGAGCTGAATGATCTTTCTAATTATAGTTGCTTACTAAATCTGTAAACGCGTATAAGCTAGCCTTTATCCTGGAACACGCGAACAGATAACAGAGTTTGGAAAGAAGGGTGGAATAGAGTCATTTCTTACTTTCGCAAATCCGCCAGCGATGTCGACTCAGCAAAATCGATCTCACAAGCTTCATGCACGAACGCATTGTTCGGATATGCTACGCAAGTACCGGATTTGTCAAAAATCGAATAGAAATGTGATCTCTAGATTGCGTGGAGTTGTGGCACAGCGAGCCAGGTACAAAACGATACAAAAAGAAGTGACGTTTAGAAATATCACGAAATCGGATTTCTCAAATTTCCGTATTGCTAAGCCGAACACGTATTTGCGACATAAAGAGTTTCGCGGTGGAACAAAAAGTATCGTGTATTATGTGACCGATTCATCCAAAAGCCGCTATCAAGCTGCCCGGAAAATATGAGTCCTCTTCGAGTAGAATCCAGAAGTAAGTTTCACTTCGGCTCGGGATCGTCGCGAGTCTTATTACGTGTCTACGACTGTACCTTTGAGTCTGTATCTTCTGTCTCCCTACGATGATGTCGATATATTGTAATCTTTTGATCTTCCGGTCTTCCCCCCGGGGGACTAAACGGAGAAAGATATCTGAACTTTAGAACTAATGTCTCTTCTCTTCTCATCGATCACTTCTATCAGTTCCGCTTCCTCGTTTCTCAATACGCGATACCTATATGTCTCACCAGAACACAAACGACGAACAATATCGGCGATAAATAATATCGCTCGCAAATGAGAACATACGAACTAAGGGAACTAACTGTAAGAAGAAATTTGACCGAACAATGCCCATCGCAGCTTTTGCTATCGGAAATGTCGAAGCAGATGCAGCGAAAAATGCCACGGTCGTTGACCGCGTTTTCTTGGCGTTGCGCTTTTATCAAACTGGAAATTGCATTGGACACGTTTCTCGTGCGCGTACACCGTACGCATACACACACATATGTGCAGACGAAAGGCATACCTTATCGACGTTTCTGGATATCGAATAGAAATGGTACAGACGCTATTAATGAGCCGTCGTCGGTAATTAACAGGTTTCCTCAGGAGACAGTGATACATCGACGCTTAGCATTAAGCCAACTGATCTGCTGTCGCTATAGACGCTTGAATAAACTGGCGTGTATACGTAGAAGTGAATATGCAATGCGAGTATGCCTGATGGAAATTAACATTCTTAAATTCACTGCTTCCTTTTGAGAGTATTTATTGATGTTTCGACTTTTTTTCTCAATATAAAGATATCTTTTAAAACTTAATTATGTAGGAATAATTGTCGAGCAAGTCAAGATAAAAGACTGATAAAGTGATTTCAGAAAATGTAAAACAACGATCAGAGATAATAAAAGTTGATGCAGATAGAAGAATTTTATCGGTGAATAATTACTGGAATTTTGCAAGTTATAATGTATGCATGTTATAAAATAATAGCATAATAATACAGAATTTTTTTTTCATATAGATGATTCTATCGGAATTTTTATCTTGCGAGTAAGAATTTTTATCTTGCGATTATGAAATAACGTTCCCGAAATTCTGCCGCATGTATAATATAATGTTTCCTGCCTCCATATTTATCAATTTAATGCCTTATAGTTTATTATACAGCAAAGCTTCGAAATCTTCATTGATATTTGCTGAGTCTGTATTGTAAAGTGAGCCTGCTGTAAGCATGGCCTGTTTTTAATTAATTTTACCTATTTTTTTTTATTTCAACTGTCGTTCTGCTGCAACATATTGCACGGTACAATACTTGGAAATGCCAGTATCGATTACCACCACCGGATGTTGCTGACGTTATTTATTTTTCTCACTGTCGAGGAATTAATTAACGTGCCGACATTGATTTAGCGACATTCGTCTGATTATTTTGGAAACATGGATAGCATATTAAAACGGAAAAGATTGATACTTCCGATATATGGAGATTTACAAGATGCAAATGTTAACACTACGTATTGTTTTTACGGTACGGTGCACTCGAAAGTTATATAAACAATATGTCCCAAAATGACGTGTCCTGTTAGGAAATTCTTCATTTTGACTGCTATATACATATACATATGTATATTATATGTGTGTATAGTTATTTATCCGTACAAATTCATCCACGGCCATAATACGCTCTGATGAGAGCTTTATTAGCAATACAAACATGAATTATGTGAATTATGCGTACATATATTGACGATACATCATACATACCGCGGTCCCGATGCGATGCAATTTATAAACTTCTGTTGGAATCCGCATTAATCCAATCGTATATGCATATTTAAGTACGCGAATGAATTTCGCGCGTTGCGGAGTTAGTCCGGCGCCGTGTGACGCGTGTCGGGGATACGCATCGGAATCTCCCCACATTTATGATTAATATGCTATGTTTCTAGTCTGCAGATACCGGCGCGGTCGCTACGTTCTACAACGGTATAATGCATACGTTAATTAAACGCTACCGCTTGCACCGTTGACCGCACTTCTACGAAACGTCATTGGGGAGAACTGGCTGCGTTAACGACACGAAATAATTTACGTGTGTCTGAAT
The DNA here is from genome assembly GCF_030848805.1 of Temnothorax longispinosus. Lineage (NCBI taxonomy): Eukaryota > Metazoa > Arthropoda > Insecta > Hymenoptera > Formicidae > Temnothorax > Temnothorax longispinosus. The sequence goes on along the minus strand of NC_092364.1, from coordinate 20,907,631 downwards.
ACCGGCTGCGTCGGCCTCCGCGACGTGGATTCATTCATCTGCGTGTTTGGCCAGAACGCGCGTGGCTGGCCGACGTGAATTTAGAACTTGTTCGCAGCTTCAATTTTAAAGGATATTTAATGTAAATTTCGCGCCGTTGGCGATCCGAAAACCGCTGAAACCGTGGCAATGCACGTTATTTAACAGGGAAAACAATTAACGATATGTTTTTCCCGTTTTTTTTTTTTATTTAGGCAGTGTAGAGAGCTACATAGAGAAATGACATGGAGATGTTATTGGCAGATTTATACAAAATATTATATATATACATGTATATTACATTTGTTAAAATATTTAAGAAAAAAATCGTAATTAATTACAAAAAGTAGGTTTTAAAGCTTTTATCAGATGTATTACACAATTTGACCGAGAGGTAATTTATTAATAGAAGTTACTTTTAAATAAAAGGACTAGAAAATATTAAAAGTCATTTGCATATTTAAATTAATATCCGATAATTTTGCGATTATAAAGTATGAGCGAAGGATATTTAAATTCAATCGGAAATCGATACTGCACGCTTCAACCTGCTTCAACCTTTAAAATGAGCTTTTTCCGACATTCATCAAACTTTAAAGGGAAGCTGAAGGTTGTGTAAGGAAATAATAATACAGTGAAAAATATATTAATACAATGCTGTCATTGTTAAATTACTGCTGTAACCGCGTTAATTAAGTTGCATTATTTCGTAATATAATTTTTACTTTTTTATAAAAATGAAACTTTGGTAAAATTGGCTTCAGAATCCGGTAATATTTTTTTTTAATTCGTGTTTTACTTACTATCATGTTTTTAAGTGCACTAATGCGTAAATATTCTTATATCCGTGAAAGTTCGCGAAACGTGCGAAAGTTCTGCCATTCGTACTTTCTCTCATGAAAATCAAACGGACTTTAATTTATATCCAGAAAACCGTTTAGCTTAACTTCAGCTTTACATTTCTAATAGTCATCATCGAAGATTGCGAGGATATTTAACATCTTGAAAATGTCGCAAGCCGTGAATATAATGTCCAATGAGCCGTAATAGCATATTTTATGTGACCTTAATTTTTTTTCATTATCTCACATTTCATTCACATTTAACATAGGTAGATTTTCTATATTTAACGAACAAGTTGCCGATTGCACGTGTACTAATTTCAAGTCAAGATAATGTCAAAGTTCGTTTTTTTTTTATGCATATCTTTCTCGATATCTTTTTTTATGTTCTGCATAAGGATGCAGAAATACGTCAGTCTAGCCGTAATGCCAGAGAATGTTACAATCTCGGGAGAGTCTCGATTTCTCGGTCGCGCATAAACGTCGCGCCCGATCGAAACTCGAAACACATCGCTGGTTCCACTTGAAGCGCGGCTGCGAACTTTTTGAAAAAGGATTATACACCTGCGCGTGACAGGGCACACAGGCGGATGCCGGCTGCGAGCGCGATAGAGAGGCAAGGAAACGCGGGGAATTCGGACGGCGAAATTCTGCGGTGACAAACCGTCGTCGCTGTATTAAAACTCTCCGTATGAGAGGCCCCCCCCCCTTCTGTCCGCGTCGGTTCCCGCTCGGAACCCCTCTCCCACTCCTGTTTTCGCCGTTATTAATCTTCCGCGCGCGAAAGTTGGCAACACCAGGATATTAATCACAGCGGGGCATCGCGGTAATTCCGTGGGACCTACTAATCATGGGGCAAGACCAATTAATTCGCGGCTATATTGCGGCTGAGAGCGAGATGGATGTGAAACGGCGGCGACGGCGGCGGCGGCGGCAGCAGCAGCTCGCAGTAGTAACGGACGATGTGTACACCGGCATTCGGGAGAGCTTTTTCTCCCGCGTTACAAATCCTCGCACTTAAATCTTGGGCCTCGCGATGTTGTTCCCCCGCCTTCCGTTATATTATTTTATTTTCGTTGCCGAAACAATGCGTTGGATTCCGAACGAAGAGACACACCTCGGCTTACACCGAGGATTCGTCAGATGGATTCAAATGCTGCGGGACAAATTTTGCAATGTAACTGTGTACAAAAGAAAAATTTGAGTTTACTTGAGTATGCGTTACTACGTATACATTGCACGGAGAAAATTCCTTTGAAGAGAGTCTAAATCCTACGATTCTGCGCTTGATTCCTTATGAAAAATCTCTCGATCTCAATATTTTTATATTTGTCCCGCTTAATTAATCGAAAACGTTGCAGTTTATTAGCAGCGATTTTCATATATCTAATAAATTAAAATTTTAATATAATATTAAAGAATGTTTCATTAATTGTTTACGTATAATGATCACGATGTCATCTTCCGGACAGCGAAGAGAGTAGGCAAAAAACTACAGAGCTATAGAAAAGTAGGTAAGCGAGAAGGTTGCTTGTCCACTAAACAATCAAGAAACTTGGACCACGTCCAGCAAGGAAATACTGGTTTTCGCGAAGGTTAGTGGTGCCTTCGGCGAACGAGAACCTGTCTTGGGCAATAGTTTCACAGTGGCTAACGAGCGGCATTGTCTGGAGATGCCGATAATTATGTGAGCTTGTCCAGTCCGGTGACAGTTTCGGACAACGGATAACGAGAGCTCTCTTCTCCGCACGTCTCTACCCTTTCTCTCTCTCTCTATCTCCCTCTTTGAAAGACCGTGAGATACCGAAATTGATCACGTAACGTATACAATTGGTACGCACCATACTGCGAGCAATAACTCGTTGAATACAACGCCTCTGGCCGTTATTAATTAAAGGCGTACTAATTAGGTGATGACGAATTGTTATTAAATTCGATTACAAACTTTTTATAAATGACATTATGCTTGTTTGCTCCGCATACCTTTTGAAAGCAATTACCAAATATTATATTAAAATAGTAATAATTGTATTAATAAAGATAATATATATTTATTACTACTATAAATTATAATATTTATTACTGATATAAATTTTGTAGATTTGGAGCGTAATTACGTAATAAGCTTTAACGCGCGATCAAATTAGCGCGAACGCCGTAAGCGGAAAACCAAATAATATTAATATTGCAGCGTGGGGTATTGTGCCGGGGGCATAATGCGGCCGGCTCATGTGAATCAACAATTAATCATGCAGATGCGTGATGGCGCATAAATAAATTGTCAATTGTAAATAGTATCACACGGAGCAGCCTCGATCTTATCTCAGCGCTTTTCGCGCTTGGGTATTTCATCGACGCCGCAATTACCGAAACGTCGGCTAACAATTGCGTATGTAACGAGACGTGATGAGAGATGTATGCACGGGCAGCCGTTGTCCGTCCGGGGCTTTATGCGCACCTGTAACGGCGCCACGCGAAACTCAGCCGGGCCCGCCCGTTCCTCGGCAGTGGTCCGCTTTAATTACATTCGGACGATGTTTCAATTTGAATACATAACGGCGGCATTATTTGCACAATACGATAATTACCATATACCGCCTGGAGATGGGAATATCAGCAGCCGAATTTCGACCGGCATTACTGATGCATCAGGCTCATAAAGCCCGCTACGCTCCGGCCACATCTCTCCCTCTATTGTCTCTGAAAACAGCAGTAGTTAAGCTCACAGATAATCCCCGACGTAAACCTACTCTGCCGGTTGTGTACACAAATGCGTGAAATAAGCGTTTATGCGCGTAGGCGTCGCACAGAGCCGCCGAGTTAATATGCTGCAGTAACTCTAAAATAGGTCGTGCGTGTGACAAGATAAAATATGAATAAACAAATATGAATTTGTTGCTTTATTTTTGTATTTTGTTTTTACCAAAAATCTAAAATATTTAAAGCGGATTGGGCGTTTAAAAAATTCAGATCGTTTAATGTTTCAGATACTTATTTGGACGATATGCGCTGTGTAACTGTTGCATGTAAATACTCTTTAATCATAGATCGCAAACGTATCTCGTAAAGCGCGAGTACCGCATCGCTTATTCAACGTCAATTCGCGCTGTGCCGCTGTTGTTACTACACTGCACCTATGTGTGTTTTCCTCCCGCCCGTGCGCGCATATACAAACGTGGAGGTGGAGGGTCGCGTATACCTCCACGCCGATGCACCTCCACGAACGCGAATTCAATGACTGCTAACTCCGCCGGCGCTGACGGTAACGCGCGTGCAAGGAGATTTTGCGAAAGGTATAGAAATGGGATGCAAACGAGGACGCTTGTTAGCGAGCCAGTCGCGCCGGCACGAACGCGTTCTCGCTCCCTCGAGCTCACCGTCGAGCGATGCCGGGTGAGGATGTTTACTCATTACAGGTAAACACTATCCATCATCCCCTTCCAAGGCTTTCAGGTCGCGATCGCGTCCGACGATGCGACGCAAAAATTCGGACGCGCGGCGACGTTGAATTAGTTGTTCGCGGCGTCGTCATTTTTTTTCACCCGCGCGTTTGTTGCACACTTTTTCCTCGTGCGAGAGACGCGCGTTCCACGATAATTGCAATGAATAATTGTCACAACCATGTGTTATCAGAATAACTATTGCAATTGAAATAATTTGAGTGTGTTCGAAGGGAGATGATTAATACGAAATTATTAATACAAAAACTGTTCAATATATTATTTCTGCTTTTGCCTTTTGTCTCGAATATGCGCGTAGCGTTAATATATTTTGTCACATTTAATTTCGTTTGTATTCACATGCATTTCCATTTTTTTTGTCATTTGAAATTATTTCCTCAATTAATAAAGCGAAATATATATAATTTGCCAACGGCAAAGTGCTTCGCGCTTGACTGTTATTAACAATTATAAAAGGCCGGTTAATTGAAACGCACTAGCCGTCAGCCAATGGCCGCCGCGATTTATTCTAAACTCACATGCAGAGCTCGCATTATTCCTCCGATAAATATTTTCACTCGTATAACAGGAAAGTAAAATAATACATGAGAATTACGTTAAATTTAATTTAATGCACTGAAATTTTGTGTGCATATTGTTATTGTAATTTAATGTCAAGCTAAATATAACGCATTTTAAACAAGACCGAAGCATTTGTCAAGCCACTAATTACTTACAGTTGACCAAATTGTATTTCGCGTAGTAGTGACCGGCATTACGGGTCCGACGCTGCAAGTGGAAACAACCGCGTAAACTCCGCTATCGCGCGGTATATATACGTAAAATTATATAGTACAGAACGGAGAACCGGCGGTGATAAACTGAAAAACCAGGATTGGACTGTATGCGCGGAATTTTCCTTCTGCAACAGAAATCCCACAGTATAACATAAATCCGGAGAGGGGTATATACGATCGCAACTACAATATGCGAGTTACCAGCGAGAGCTGGAACAAAAGCATCCACGGAACCGAAATGGTAGGCGTCTCTCGCGTTATGTCTCTTAGACTATCTTCACTGCTGCCTCGAGACACAAAGCTGTCATGTTAACGCTGTCAACTGTTGTGTGTGAAATTTTACGAGGTATGTACATGAAACTGCGAGCGGCGACGCTCGTAAAGCCGTATGTTACATTGTCGAATTAAAGTCTCACGCCACTTCATTGAGACGTTTAGAAAGAATATTCTAGGTAATGTTGAACGCTCGCGCAAAATGCTTCAATTGCTCCCGGTGAAACGTTACTCGTTCTAACGTAATTTTCTTCTCCACAATCACTTAAGCGATATGTATTCTGGATGAAAACTTGATGTGTAAATTATATAAAGTGCAGAAATTTTAATAGATCGCAGAATCCAAAGAGGAAAAAAGAAATATACATTTAGATGCGAGACAGGCATTTTATTTTATACAGACATTACCTGGAGAATCTGCAATAACGAATTAAATTCTAACCTGTTCTTTGTGAAATTTCATGGACCATAATAGCATTCAAAGCGTATCTTAAATTTTCCGGTCTGTTTTTCTTTGAAATAATAATTTTTCTTTTAGATTTGTGGTCGACGGTTTTGTCAGAGCCAGTTGACAACGTATTATCTGACAATAAGAGAGTTCATGAAATCATAATTTCTATTAATATATTTAGAAAAAGTGATTTATATAGCAGATGCATTTCTCGCATGTCTTTGTACGTGTGTCTTTGTAAGACTTGTCACTCATGAGACTCAGGCATGTTACGTTTAGCGCTAAAATCTGATATGAATACGGAAGTCGAGAATTCTGGAAACCATCACGTATCAAGGACGCTCTGTTCTTCCTTTCGCATCCCACTAGGGCATGCCAGTAGTGTGTGTCGCTGGCGCCATATCGGGATACAAAGCTGTCGTCGCGCAGCCAAGCTCACTTGGGATTTTATGACACGCGCATATATGGAATCTCCATGCTGGCGTATTTCGCGCTTTCCGTACAACTTCCTGCGCGGTCTCGCAACAATTGTTACCGGCGGCAAGTGCTCCTACATTTTGGCAGAGCATACTCGTTTTCGCGCGCCTGTCAAAGCGCCGTCAAGCGCGTCTCGTTAAGATTGAATTTCAATCAGTTCCCTCGTGAAGCAATCGATGAACAGATGAGTCCCACGCGATTGCTTTGATTCACGCGCATTCTCGCGTGCCGGGAGAACCTTTATACTTAAACGATCACAATTTTGCAAACTCTCTTTCTCTCTCAAATTTCGACTCGTTTTCGCCTCTTTCACTCTCTACATTTCGTTTTATCCGCATTAAACAAACGAGATTTGCACACACTCTTTTTATACTTTTACCACGCTTATCTCGTTATATGAAAATTAAAATTAACATATATGAGAGCTGCGGAAGGATTTTGTACAGAATATTTGCGCTTGTATGAAAAACATATTGGAAATTCGCGATATTGCTCATTTATTAGCTACAAGTCGCTATTAACTTAGCGTCGCGTCACTTTGAAAGCAGTAGTAGAATCGATGGCACAGATAAATCCATGTTATTAAGTAATACCGGGGGCATAAGAAAATAGCTTGCGTGTCAGAACGACGTACGCTCTTTTTTATTCCCGCTAGCAGCGAATGGAGCTTCGACGTAAACGTTGTGTGTTGCGGGAACCGCGCTCGTGCAGACTCACGGAAATCCCGCAAAATTAAATACGACGATATAAACGAGACAATAATTCGCGGGTTAACTGCGGACACGTTCGGAACGTGTATACAGCTATAATGCATTCCGCTCACGCCCGTGTGCAAAAGCCCTCGTAACTTAACGGCGGTCTACCGCGCGTATACGTGCACGCGCGTGTACAAAGTAACTTCCCGCGAGGCACACGAGGAAAGGTGAGAAACACTTCATCACGGATATCCTCGTTTACTCCCACAGCCGAAAGTCCGTGCCCCCACCGGGCCATTACGGATCTTTACGATACTCCGCGGAGCGGGTGCGAGAGCTCGCGAGTTGCGATATTCTCGTCGCGGAGGGCTAATTGAAACCGCACCTGTATTTTTTCCACCTCGCCAGATTACCCTCGATGCGAAACAATAAACGAGAATGCACGAAAAAGTACATTCCGAAAATTGCAACGCGCGTCTTTCTCCGCGCTCGATTTTTCGCGCTCGAAAAGCATCTCATTAGTTGAATAACTGTCGGTCACTAAAAAATATGTATATTGCACTTAAAACATTATATTTTATTATTATTACATGTATGAGAAGGTCTGAGCGTTTTCAACGAGAAGAAGACCTTGCACGACCTTCGTAACGATGAAAAATCGTTCGGGATTCGAGTTTACGTGGATCGTGCATTTTGATCGCGTCGTTCTGATGGCTATTTCGAACTATCTGCGTCATTTTTCTTAGAAATGTGGATCTATTCTCCCCCGGATGGTCCTATAATCTCGTACGAGAACAGCGCCCTTATCCATCGGTTATGACGGGAATATCCGGATATCTATATAGATGCCCTTCGAGGCCATTCTCCAAGGATGTAGCCAAATGTAGCGTAACTTACAAGGGATAACGCGAAGTATCCAATTTTTTCCGCTTTACGATTTCTAAGGTTCGGATTACTTTTCGAATTACTTTTTCGGACGCCACACGAGCATCGTTATCACGACATACAAAATGTCATTAATTCTCTAATCGTTTCACTGTTATTAATTGTTTATGCTAATAGATTAATTAATTTTTGGATTGAATAACGTGTACGAGTACAATTAAGAAGACAAGAAAAACATTTGTAAGGAATGTCGACGTCGGATGTTGCAACATAATCTGGAGATCCGTAGACAAACGATTCTTGAACGGCAAGAAAGATGCCTCGTAAAAGCCGCAATTAGCTTCACGAAACTTTCATTTATCTTTCTGCGAAACGCTGAAACAGATATTTTGCAATGCTACCCTTGCGAAAGTTTTTCTTTAAAGATATATAATTACGTCGGGAAACTAAATTAGATTGTACATCTCATTCTGCATTTTCTGATAGCCTTGCGAGTTTTAAGACGTTTTCCTCGCATTTTATTGCGGTATCGGGCGAAAGGGATGAGATGAAAACTTGGATATACTGCAAATCAATAAATTCCATTATAAGGCGCTTTTCTTTGAAACTTTTGAGAAACAGATTACATTTTCCCAAGCTTTATTAACTTTTAATAGTGGTTCATCGGAAAGGTCGCAATAATTTATCACATTTGAATTTTAATTGGACAAAATATATCGACTCCACCTGGACACGCAATCGCTGAGAATGTTCTCATTACGATTTATTGGAAATGAAAGCTCGCGCGCGGCCAACAAAGGAAGAATTTGAGCACGAGAAATCGATTCTCTTCTCGCACAGCGCAACGTCGTTTCCCCGTAGCTCGGTGCTCGTGCACTCACTTCCACGGTATTTGACTTTCATTCAGTTCGCGCACGCCTATTTCTTCAATTTCCCGCGTACGAAGACAAGTCAAGATCCCCCGCAGGCGAGATGCCTACGGCGAAGAGACTTGCAAATAGAATTCCACGCATCCGGGATGCGGGCCGGGCGACGCGACGCGATGGCGATGGAGGGATGCAGCATGAAACGTGACGCGTTTGATCGAGTGCAACGCCTCGCGGGGTTTAGGCGATTGGGATGACAGGGGATGGGGACGATGAGGGGGTGGTAAGGGTGATCGCCGAATGTGCTGAACGCGCGAAGAAGCCGCTTCTCATTCGATATCCGTGGCTGATTTCGAGGTACCCGTCCCGAGCGCCGCGCGTCGCGCGCCGTGCGCCGTCCAACAATGGAGTCTCTTTTGTCGACGGGAAAGAGGATATCGCTGTTGAACGTCAATCGACTAGAAACGATCGATGCGTTTACTGGCTTAAGCGATTTCCCACTTTGTTCGAGCCGTGCCGCCCGCGCGATTTATATTCGCGGCCGCGCGTTCTCGCGATATTAATATGACTGTGACGATATTGCCATGATTTACTTTCAAACTGCGCGAGCAGCATAAATACGCATTGATAGGCAAATTCTCCCCCACGTCCGGCTAATAGAATGATTTATTCTGTCATATAAATTGAACGTTGGTATAATATTTAAACGGAAGATTGCGATTTTAGGTTTATTTAACCGGATACACTGTTAAATTTGTAATATCAAATTGTACTCGATTTTAATTATTTTCAATTATTCCTATAAGTCGCCATTGCTCCTGCTCAATATGTTGTTAATTTAACTAAATCAATGGAGTTAAAATAATATTGTTTTGTGTTAAAATGATAAATTTCGACACACATGGCAGTTAAAAATAACAAAATATTATTTAACTCCAGGTATTGGTTTAAATTTCATCCTTTAATGTTTAACAATGCACCATTATGAATTAATAAATCACACGTGCGAATTTGTTAGAGATTTTTTTAACAAACTGGAAAAATCTTACATTGATCAGTCATGTGCGAGTAGTTGATATATCAAATAGTCGATGTATCATTATAATTTTCATAAAAATTATATAAATTATATCAAATTATTAATGCTATAACGTAAAGAGTACCATTGCTCATATAATTAAAAATGACTTATAGAAAAGGAGATTAAGAAACCTGTTATTGCTGCAAGAATTATGTGCGATAATAATGACAAACCGCGACCAGAATTTTCTCCGTGGAAGCCGTTATTACTGCGGGATTTATCACCGACAATGTTTAAAATTAAAAACGCAAGTGCTCCGCATTTGAAAATGAGAATTTTGCCGGCTTTACTGCTAAAATTGAGTACACAAACTAATGCGGGATGAGAGGAATGCAAATGCAAATAGCGTTGATTCAGCTCGAGCGTTTGCGAGCCTCTTTTGCTTTTCTAGTCAAAAGCTTATCTGATGTATGGTTAAGGCGCATCAGATACGCAATCAACGATAACATAGGAAGCGTACGTTTTACGCTGATAAAATGTTAGTTTAGAGGAATATATATGAAAACAAACTCTAGTCTTTTCAATTAATATCATATTACGTTTCTGTTATCATCATGAAAACTTTATATATACACGCGTATACATATAATATTCTGCAAATCAATAAATGCTACTATAAAATATTTTCCTTAAAAACTTTAGAAATAGATTATATATTCTCGAACTTCATTAACTTTTAATAGAAGTTTAATTAAAACAAGTATTAATAAAAATTAAATACTAGGCAAATAGTAAGCAGATTGCATAATATATTCGGACTTCCATATTTATTTATACTTTGCTATTTAATAAATTATACAATTGTATCTACAGTCACCGAATACATCAGAGAAGATTGCTTAATAATAAACCCAGAGATTAAAACTTCCTTGAGCGTCGTGTACATTATAGATAGGAAAAGGAGATTAATGTTTATTAAATAATAAAATAGATGTAAAAAGATGATGTTAATATTGAATCAGTTATCTGTGTTAAAATTAAGCGAATCAAATTTCTTGAGACAGACATTTCTGGCCTCTCTTCTAGTCTGGAATAAAACCTTTATTTCCGTCTCAATTTTATTAATCTTATTAATTTTTTATCTTAATATGACGTGCGTCGTTATCTTTACGAATTTATGGTCAGATATAGCAGTCATTTGAGACAGAAGAATTAAACCTCTCTTTTTTATAAGTGGAAGACTCTCTTTGCTATTTTATTGTAGTATCGTAGTTCTACCTTTCTACCCCGCACAATGTAAAAAATTTTAATTACATATCATGTGATACATGTCTTACAATTTACAATTTAAGTTTCAGCGCAGTTAAATTTATCATGTACGTAGATAAAAACGAATTACGTATAAATACCCGCGACAATTTATGTGGAATTCAACGTGATATCGTTTATTATTCTTTATATTTGTTAAGCATTTATTTCGGGTGAATGTGAAACTACATAGCGATGGAAATGTAAAATACTTATTCTCTACGTTACCGCTGTATATTATATTATCGACTTTCAATCAATGATATTGTTTTATCTTGCAATTTCTACTGCAGAGCTACAAAATATAGATATTATATTTCAGTAATCTTCTTCTCGTATATCCACGTTTATACTCCAGTCTGCAAAATGATGAGATTTACTGTTTTCAAGAAGTTTTTCTTTTTATTTTCTATTTAGCTTATCATTGTTCGTAATTCTATCGTTTAACTATTTTACCTATTGTCTCATTTCCTTAACCGCTCTTCATGTTAACTGATGTTTGTTATATTTGCATACTCCACCCTGTTTTTGTCACACGCCGATGATAAAATATACACGTATAGATGTAGATTCAATTTTACATTTTATCTGATACAAACGCCTCCAATTTGACATGGAAACTGATTATGAAAGGGATCTCATTCACGAGTAGATATTCGCTTCGGTACATCAGGAAGGATAAATCGGAAATTTGGCAAACAGTACATTTCGTGAGCGGTGCGCGTGCTGGCAGCTGTTAATTGAAATTATTCACAGATGGTAATCATAGTTATGGCCGTTATTGAATGGCACTTCTCGTAATCGCTTCATTAGCACGCAACGCGCACAAACGTAACGCGTACAATGTACTTATTCTCGGCTGCGGTATAATACGCTAATTACGAACGAATACTTTGAATTAATATATGATAATTATCTCATGGGTGGAAACGTACGTATTTATAGGAAAGCTAATTACGAAGACATTCATTGTGAATAGAAATGTATTTACGTAATGAATGCATTACGAGACTATGAAATCACGAATAGAGGTACATCAGAATAAATATTGGATAAATACGACGCGCGCATATAAAATTTAATGAATACACGTTAATATATACGCAGAAATACGCGAGCTCTCGCGAATATTCCAAAGAAACGAAGAAAGCACACATTTTATTTGCCGTATCCATAAACCACGACGTGTTGTCGGCGACCAGCTGTGTGTTCGTATGCATTAACTAGGTCCGGAAGTCGCAATCCCTGCATCCCTGGAATTCATTTTGCGGCGAGCTTCGGGCGAGCGTACACCTCGTGAGCGTTTAGTTTGCGAACATTCCCTCCCTTAATCGTATTACCGTATTTTCCTGACATATCTTCTCGTACATATTATCGGTTTCTCGTAATCATCCCTGTTGCGGTCTGCAAATCAAGAACTCGATTTGGCCGCACTACTGATCCACAGTGCACGTCCTCGTTCTGCAAAACAATATCGCGCAACTCCCTATCGTTAATATCATTAGCGGAATGTGAACAAGATCTACATTTTTAATAAAATGCAGCGATAGTTCGTACTATTGATAATTCGTACAAAAGATATACATATATTTTTAACAATAATATGACTTTTATCTGCAGATTGTTAACAGTTTATTTAATGATCGTTTTGATACCTTTGTGTTATAGGTGTAAGGAATCTGGTAGATACTTGAAGGACCTCCCGCCTACAGCGGTAATTATCTGCTTCCACAACGAAGCTTGGTCCGTATTGTTACGTACAGTGCATTCCGTGCTGGATAGATCGCCGGAGCATCTCATACAAGAAATTATTCTGGTCGATGATTTCTCCGACATGCGTAAGTTCTTTTTCTACTGGTAACAGAAAAGTTAATAAATTGACGTTATTATTTTCCTTAAATCGTTGAATTTTATAACAACACGCAATAGACGAATAAAATAGCCTTTATTTTATTTATACGTGATTCAAAACAGGTTTTATCTGTTTTTTTTTATTGAAAAATTGCGCGAAATAATCCATACGTTTATCGGAAAAAATTGAAAATTGATACGTAAATTGCGTCTCTAACGCATAGCGCGATATAATATATTTAAAGTATTTCTTTCGTATAAAAACGAAAAGTAGACGAGTTACTTTCGCGTTATCGCTCGAACTGCACACGTACTTTGGATTCAAAACGAAATATCTTCTATGCGCGATCGAAGCGGAATAGCATATCGTTTCCGTAGCGTCATAAATCCTCGTGCAGCTCTCATCGCCGTGCGATGAAAAATCCTCGATAGAACGCCGAGAGGGGAAACTCGTAAGCACAGAAACGCGAACGGAAACCGCGAGCCATTATATTCGCGTACTTGCTCGTGCAACCGTGTCTCCATTCAGAACGGTGATTCGTTATCGCGACAGTGTTTCGTAGTTTCGCGATAGATCGATTAATTGCGATCCATCTCTCCACTGTGTCGCCGCGACGTGAATAGAAGAGAAACTCTCAGCCTGCTTTACAGACACTCTGAAAATTACGAGAGGTTCATACAAACTCCGCTCGCCTCTCTATATAAGTTTAACGTCCTCCCTTGTTCTCGTTTCCCGAAATCAGGCGTGAATACGTTATGTCGAAAATTACATGTTCGGGATATACTTACAAGAAAGGTTCGTCAACTCGATTACATAGCAATTTTCTGTTTGATAAACAATTCTAAGGGTCAAAGCACTTCTTCAAAGAGAATCTGAATTTTCAATATTTCTTAGTGTTTCCGAGATATTAACAGAAATATAGAAAGTCAGATTTTTTTTTTATTTTTTTATCCTTGAGGGATATTTTCATTTTTAAAATAGTTTGTCAACCAAAACAGAAAATATATAGGTGATAGTTAGATCCCATATGTACTTTATTTCTGCAATTTTTTAGATTTTTAGAAATTTTTGGGTTGTCGAACTTTCCTTGTTGGAAGAAGAAAAAGTATTTGAAATTGTTCCCATAGACAATAAAGATAGGGTAAATTTGACGAAACGAAGAACTATACACATATTTACGCCAGAAAAATATGCGTCATTTATACAAGTTTTGATACTTTTATTAACTTGAAAAACTGTATATATGTGATTATTCGTGTTTATCTGTCGGTTTCTCGCCTAAAGGCACGTACGTGAAGTTGATAGAAATATATCAAACACGCAATTTCGTAAATGCGGGCGAAACAAATATGTACGCCCGTACACATTGTTTGGATGCAAAAAGGCAATTATAGCTCCAACGTATCTGCATGTTTTCGAATAAACTGACGTTCATGCAACGAACCACTAAATCGAAATCTAAATTACGAAACTAGTAGAACTAAAAATTAAATGTCTGTCAGCAAAAAAAAAGACCTCTATACTTATATAAATAAACGCCAGTTATATTTAAAAAATATGCATCACCGATACACAAAAAATATCAATTTCGAAATAGATGAAATTTTGCGACACATTTCCGCGTTAAAAATATCGTATTACTTTTCGGTTAAATCGTCGCATCGTCGAATGAAAAGAGCAATCGGTAATCGCGTGGAATCCTACCGCATATAGTACAGGCGGATGAACATAAAAATCCTGAGAGAAAAGGTGTCCGAGATTAAGCTGGGTTCGAGAAAACAGTACAGCTAGGATGGCTGCTGCAATCTTTATTAAAAGCTCAAGATAAGCCCTCGTCCCGATTGGAAGTTAAACCTATAAACATAATCACTTGCTTCGGTGATCTCCTGGCGAGCTTTGTATGTGTTATTTATAGACAGCTGATTGCTTTATCACAGAAGGAGATTATAACACTGCGCCTAATACGTGTTTTTCCTTCTTCCTTTACGAAGATAATAAAAAAAATGCGAACGGTAAACGAATTTTTGCATGCTTTTAATTTACGATTGCAACCTAGGTATTATAATTCATGAGAATCTTAATGTCTATAATTATTTTCTCATTATCACGGTATATTTCTTTTCAACGATATAGATTATACATGTTATATAGTATCGTGATTATTCTTTTTAGTATATATTTTAAAGAATTATTACTTCGTCCACCAAAACGTGCAGACGTGGATTAAAATGAATTCAATGATTAATTAAGCCCGCAAGAAAGTTGTAATAATTGTTATAATGTGGACTTTAGCCCCCCTCGACAAAACGCACGTACGATAATTAGCTTTTATATAAGGGACGGGGATTACAGAGTTAATTATGAGCGCTCTCGACGGCGACAGACTGGGCGCTCTTTGAGCGTTTCCATTATCTACGCCTCATATAGTGCACTCAGCAAAGTCATAATGAAATCTGCAATAATGGCCACAGCCAGTTTATGCGTGCCTCTGTGTGTTCGAGGCACTCATTAGAAATTAATTCGGTTTGGAATGTGCGTGGAATCCGCGCGCGCAAATTCCACGCGTACGCGCGCACCGCTTCGGTTGCTTGTACATTAAATGTCTGACTTTTCCGATTTCTTACGGTCTATCTCCTTTCGTTCGAGTGCAAGCTAACGAGTATGATGTAGCGAGCCTCGTTCGACACACTACAGCGTACTTTCAGAGAAACATTTTCTCAATTCGCGACTATCGGCAAGATCCGTACCGCGATATCTGTATTTTTCCTATCTCGGCACGAGAAAATTCTTCCCGTGAATCGATACGAAATATAAGTACGGAGTAGTTGGAGATAGCGAGATGGAAACAAAAGTACGTCGAGCATGACGATTTTATTAAAGCTCATCAGGCGCGCAGCCCAACCAAAGGATGCATAAAATCAAGCCGGCGCGGGCGTCTCGTCCGGTAATCATTGCGCTTGCACGAAACACGCTGATCCGTGGAATCCCATTATACTATCCATAGTTAAGCGAGCTTACAGGGCAGAGGCTTAGGATTAGTGGCACGGTCCCTCATAAAGCCATCCTAACGGAGAATAAATCACGAATATCTGCTAATTGCTGCCCGGCGATTCGTAACTATAGGCGGATACACGTCGTAAATCTACATCTCGCTTACGATTGTCAGAAATAACGCGAGATAACAAATCGAGGCCTCGTAATATCCGCTCAAAAGTGGCATTAAAACCTTTCAGTGTCGGATATCATTCTTTTCTTTAATCAAGATTTATATTCGAATGAGACAAAGATTAAATGATGAAAATGATAAAATGCTGTAGCGATAAAGCGTGTTCTTTTTAATGTTCTTTTTAATCCAACAGCAATTCTAATACCTATTACGATTTGATAAAGCTATCTATTATTTTCCTGCTGAACAAGTCTTCAAATATAAAATTTGTAAACTACATCCCCATTTTGTAGTCGATCGTTAGGATACTTTAATGGCGGATTAAGGGTTAGTCGGGCGTACATAATCCTTATTAGAACTATAAGCAGCTATCGTGGCTACTTTTTACTAAGTCGACGATAAAATGTTAATAATCCGTATATAAGAATATATCTATACATGTACGTACATAGGGGAAAACGTCATTATACAAGATTATCGTTATTTCTATTTAATACGATTAAATTGATTGCAAATAGGGAATGAATCTACGACGGGTGATTGCTGTTGCCACAACAGCTTGCGAATGACATCGTAAATAAACCGTAAGCTGACATTTAGGACGTAATCGACGTTAGAGAAACCTTGCAGGGGAAACTGGTAGATTCACTTTATTGTTACATTTATCCTTCGCTGAAGCATAGATCCTGCGGGTAACTTATATTCCAAATCGGCGGAGGTCTAGCAAACAACGGTATTGAGACAAAACCTGCAAGTCCCGCGAGATTAATATTCGAGCAAATCCTGATATTAAAGACGACAAGTCCCGTCAATAACGCTACGTCATATATTACGAGATTATGCTATGAATTATGCAACCGTTTAATATTAAATGCCGACATTCTCTATAAAAAGTATGCAAAATATTAACACGATGTGACAAATACTGCGTTTATTTAATTATAACAACGGAGGATATATAATATATAAAATAGAATAAATAAATATGTATAGAAATATTTAAGTTAACAAGATAAAATATATATCTTTTTAAGTATATTAATAACATTATTTTGTTATTTCGATGCTTCTTCACACGAAATGGCGAATGACAAGAAAATCAATCATTCCGCAGCTCATCTCAAGCGCCAGTTGGAGGACTATATGATGAATTATCCGAAAGTGAGAATTATCAGGGCGAGTAAACGAGAGGGTCTTATCAGGGCGCGCTTGTTAGGCGCCGCGGCAGCCAAAGCTCCGGTACTCACGTATCTGGATAGCCACTGCGAATGTACGGAGGGCTGGCTGGAACCTCTTCTGGATCGCATCGCGCGCGATCCGACAACGGTAGTTTGTCCGGTGATCGATGTTATAGACGACACCACCCTGGAATACCACTGGCGCGACTCGGGCGGCGTAAATGTCGGTGGATTCGATTGGAATCTTCAGGTAAACGAAATCTTCTTGCTGCTCTCTTGCGAGCATCGGGAAACGATAGCAGAGAATACGTCTGTCTTGGTGGAATGCAATTGATTGTCGCGTGCGACAGCGTGATGTCGGACTAATTATTTACGCGGCAAAAATTGATATGTGTATCGTTATTTAAAAGAATGCACTGAATGCACAAAAGCCGACTAAAAAATGAACTAATTAAAACTGAAAAATATGATTGACAGCATTATGACTTTCTAAATGCTCTTATTTTATAAAGCTACATCAACTTAGTAATTTCTAATTAAAAAGTTACGACAGCTCACTTTGCGGGCGAATATTTCTGACATATATCAACATTTTTTAACAAGTTCAATTGGCACGCGGTGCCAGAGAGGGAGAGAAAGAGGCACAAAAACCCGGCCGAACCCGTTTGGTCGCCGACGATGGCTGGCGGCCTCTTTTCGATAGATCGAGCCTTCTTCGAACGGATCGGCACGTACGACAGCGGCTTCGATATCTGGGGCGGCGAGAATCTTGAATTATCATTTAAAACCTGGATGTGCGGAGGTAAGAACGATGAGTTATGTTAAAAAAAAGAGTCCCCCCCAATGTCCCTTATTTCCCCAATTTAAGAAACTAATGTTTCAAACCATTGCATTCTCTTTCTATAATACGGAAAAATTCATCATCTTTTTTTTTATTTTGCTCTCGACGCGAATTGTTTCAAATTTATGTATTATATTTTTATTTTCCTCTGTTTTGCAAAAAGTGCATCAATATTTCCATACAAATATTCCATGTTTGTTTTCATGCTTTGCTCGCATTTTGCATTTACGCGATTTTCAAAATTAACCGGGAGCGTACAAACGTAATACAGCCGAAAACGTTAATCCAATAACCCGACGCCCTCGCAGGCACCCTGGAAATCGTGCCGTGCTCGCACGTGGGTCACATCTTCAGGAAACGCTCGCCTTACAAGTGGCGCAGCGGCGTGAACGTGCTCAAGAGGAACAGCATAAGGCTGAGCGAAGTATGGCTGGATGAGTACGCCAAGTACTACTATCAGAGGATAGGTCACGACAAGGTGAGTACTTGTGCATTGTCGCATGCATAAGTTTCCTTTCGTACACGACCCCTCATGAAAATCCAACGGGGGGGGAACAATCAAGGTAGCGCGTTATTGCAGGGAGCTCAACGTAGAATTCGGGTTGGGAAGTAAAATAAGAGAAGGATTTTATATGATCGGAAGAAATTAGAGAAATATAGTATGTTCAGCATTACAATATTCAGGTAAATGTACAGAACATCCTTATAACGTAGAAGTGCAACGATTACAACGGACAATTTATGAGAGATATGATATATCGAGTTTTAACACACGCCCTTTCTGTCACAGAATAGATAATTAATGATAAATTATCTTTCGACGTGAGCTATGGATTCCGTTTTTTTTGCCACGGCGTGTTGATAACCCATAGACTATATTTCTTTAATCCAAGTTTCTCGTAAACATTGAATGGGTTGGTTGGGATAGGATGAAGGATAACGATAAAGGTGGCCGATGATGGAGAGGATCATAGACCAAGACTCGTCGTAAAAAAGGGCCATAAACGCGCCAAGTGCCCTTAAGGCTCGCGCACATGTCCTCGCTCTCCTGAAGGACGTTTCTTTCGTTCCCCTCTATAACGATCTGTCATTTATCCTTGATGCTTGTCCGCCCCTGCTCTCCTGCCGAGATCCAATCGGCGAGATAAATCGAAGCGTAGAGAATAAATCGCTTTCGTAAGCACGTCGCTCTATGTAATGATCGAATCTATCGAAGATGTCGTCCTCATAGATGGCTTCATAATATAATGAGATAAATCGCTACCTGTTTACCTCCTTAGGCACAAGTAAACGTTCGCAGTAGTAATATCAACGGTTGGGTTAGACACGAGATCCCAAAACGGTCTAATGTTGAATACAACATTTTACATTTTATTGCGTAGACAAATAGTCATAGTTATTATATAGAGACAACGTCTCTTTACAATATACTTTGTATCATCGATTTTTTTGTTCTATAATTTAATTTAAAATATAACTGAAAAAAATTCTTAAAGAATATCTTCTCTCACTCTGAGGATCTAAAAATTCTATGAATTGTAAATTTACTTCATCCTGTTTTATTTTTAATTGATAGTTATTTTTAACTATCTTTTTCATACTAATTTTTATTTTATAAAGTTTTAAATTGCTATTTTTGTTTTTAAATTTTTATTTTTATTTTAATATCTACATGATTTCCATATTTTTCATCTTTGTCTCATTGTGAGTATGATCGGACTGCACTTTTGTAGGGGAACTTCGGCGACGTATCGGAGCGAAAGGCTCTTAGGAAGAAACTGGGATGCAAGTCGTTCAAGTGGTACCTGGACAACGTTTACCCGGAACTCTTCATTCCGGGCGAGGCGGTCGCCTCTGGAGAGGTAAGACTACTCCACATTCTTCTCTTGAACGCTTTTTTTAGCGGTTGCTGACATTACGCTGCTCGAGAAATACCACCAACCGGAATAAAGGAAGGAGAAGCGGAAACGACGAGGGAACCGCCGGTTCCTTCCTCCTTTAACGACGTTGTCATGGCTTTGATCCATCAAGGTGTCGGATTACGATATTCGAAGGCTCTTCGTGAGAGGAAATGTAGTCAGTTAGATAGATAGAGAGTCACTGAAAAAGAGTCGAATTATTCTTCTTTTATATTGTTTTCTATATAGTTCACGAGGATCTTTTTCATCGTGATATTTGCCGTAGATAATATTTTTGATACATGATGAAAAGTAATATTTTCTTCACTTTATTACACCTTAGTTAATTTTTTACTAAAAAATATTTAAATACAAAGCAGTTTCGGTAAATTAAATTTCAGTGTCGCAAAGCGTTAAAAATCTTGCACTTCGGTTAATTATACATTTCCTTGGGCTTGAATATTAGCAGCAAGAGGCGTTGATCGATGTCGACAAGCTCGCGACACTGGAAGCATGCCGCTTTGATTGCGAAACAATGTGAATCGTGGTCGGGGCAATCGCGATCGGATCGCGGATGGAGGCTTGTCCGATATCCAATCGGAAATCGATTCCCGCAGATCAGTATTATGAATTCTTAGACTACGCAGCGTGGTCGGTTTTGCTAATGTAACTTGATTACAAAGCAAACCCTCTTACAGAGGAAGTTGTCTTTCGCTTCTCTATAAAAGCAATCCGGGAATTTTTCTTCGAACATCTCTATTACACCTGATCCTCGTCTCACATTGATGTTAAACGTAATGTTTCTTTTAGAAAAATAGAATTCAGAGTCGAATATAACCACACTAAAAGTAGAACAAACAGAAAATAATCAGACATTTGAGTCTAATCAAACATTTATATACCTTTTCGTCCGTAAAAGTAATTATATCCCTCTTTTATCTTGAAATATAAAATACAATTCAAAGTCGAATATAACCACACTAAAAGTAGAACAGGAAATAATCAGACATTTGAGTTTAATCGAACATTTATATACCTTTTCATCGGTAAAAGTAATTATTTCTCTATTATCTTGAAATATAATTAAAAATTGTTTTACTCATAAGAAATATCTGACTATTGTGCTAATTTTGTTTTTCAAAACAGAAGGAAAGATATCAGTATTATGATTCCGATTATACCTCAACTTTTTTTTAAATGCAGACAAGGATAGATAAAATATCTAGTTGCGAAACTTTATTAATCAATTGGGAACCAGATCGTTCTTTATGCTACGCCGCTACGCCAGGTTTCACGATGGTGCCGGCTGTCGTGCTTCATTTTCCCGGACTCATCGACACACTAGGAAAGTGGAGCAAGAGAACGAACGAACGAATGAAGAAGAAGAAGAAACGGGAAACGCAGTAGCAAACGTGCGGTTATATCCCGACGCGCGTGAAATTTCAGGCGGAGCCGGATGCTCTTTTTTTCGTAACCCTCGTTTTGCTGCGAAAAAACGAGCGCATAAATATCGGGCGGAGGCGACGAGCGACAGACTCGTCAAAGCTACACGTGCGGTACACGCGAGCCATCCGCGCAAACCCGTCACGACTGATAGTGCATTAATATCGCTCGGACGCGCGATTCATGGCGAACGATCAATCACGCGGAGATTTATTTCCGTCGTGTTGTCCCTCCCTCTCCTTCCCCGCTTCCTCGTTCCTCCTTTCGCTGTATTCCGTCTTGGTGCATCCGTAATTGTGGAACGATGGTCGGATCTCGTTGGGGCTGCCCATGGCGATATTGTCGCCGTTACAGAAGTACTGGTAATTGTTCGGTCGCGAGATATGTGAGAGGAACGGGGAGGATAGGACACCGAAGTTCTTTGTTATTTTATTAGATTTAATGCTGGCGACAATTTATACAATTTATTTATTATCGCATAATCGATCTCGTCTCGTCGTAGATATAGAAATTTATTCGCGATATCCACGCCATTTATCCACGTGTGATTTATTCACGGCTGTTTCCAGTCCCAGTAATCGCTTTCGCGCATTTAATCAATCTTTTATCGGCGTCTCGTCGCCGCCGATATTGTTGACGTGTTTTATTAATCAATTCGTTTCGATATGTACGCGATTCGGGGGAGGGGGGAAAGGGGCGCAGACTGTTAGTTATTTCACAATTTATTTTCATCGCGTTAGCCAGCCCGTGTCACTTCGCTGTTCCGCTGCATTCGTAATTGCGAAATGATTGCAAACGTTGTCGGGGGGATAAATCCGCCTTCTCGGCTTGTGTACACTTTGCGTTTCCGCGCGGATCGTTACACGTTACTCTCTTCACATGCAGCGTGCCGCTCCGTGACAAAGTCACGGTACGTAGGCACCGGTATTAACGACGTTGCACCGACGGATAAATTGCAGCGTCACGCGACACGAATATTTCATACTTCATCATTCTTCCTCTCTCACTTTCCTCCCAATTTCCTTTTGTTCCTTTAATTTTATCATAAGCCAACAGTGCATTAACCCGGCAACCGGTGCACCGGTGTTTAACACAATGTTCAACGCAGTCGCGAAGAAAGTAAAACGCTTGTAGCACAAAGCCTTTTTTTCCCCCTTCAAGTTTTTACTCGGAGAAAATGGGGACCTCAAGTTAGGACGTGTCACTTCAGGATCTCAGCAAAAATGTGAGATTTTAACTTATTTACCTCCGCGATGATATATCGTTTATGACTGAACAATGCGTTAGTCATTCTTGTCGTTATAAAGTCCAGTTTCGTTAAATCGATTATATAATTCTGATTATTTCTCTCCTTATTTACGTTACTATGTATGTGTGTAAGTTATATATGTATATGCATGTACGTATTCGTATATTACTTTAACATTCCACGTTGCACACAGATACTTCGTTGCGTTTCCTGATACGACATTCGGTTATGTCGTCGATTAATCGCATTGAATAATGCATTCTATCATCCATCCCCGCCCATTTTCAACCCCGTAGCCGTGTAGAGAATCGTAGTGTTCCCCGGCCGGGGTTAAACCTCGGCTTGCATTACAGGCGTCACAGTGTCACGCGACTCAAATATTTCGTGCTCGTGCCCATCCCCCTTACTCTCATTTATCTCTGTCTACCCTCCGCGCGCGCTCTTTCTCACCCCGGCCGTCTCTTTTTCACACCCGTGCACAGTCTCGGGGCCCGTCTCGTTATCTTCACACTTCACTTGAATTTCTCGTATCAGGATCATCTTCGTCCTCCGCGTCTATCTCCGCGCGCGCCGTACAAGATAACCGGGCGCGCACTAAAGTTCGCTGTACCGGAAATTCTGGGTAAGTTTCGAGCGCGCGTTTCGTTACTTCCTTATCCAGGGAATATTTTAGCTTTTAATAAAAGCTAAAACAGTAGTTTACCTAAAGCTACTAACATATGTCGTCCGGTGACAAATACTTTGTTCGATAGGCTTTGATAGATAAGGATTTACACAGAATACATAATTCGCGAAATGATCAGTTTATTGACAACTATATACAATTCGAGCGAAGATTAGCTCTTGTATACACAAAAGTGAGAATATATTTAATTTTTATTTTTATAGAATAAAATATATTTCATTCTACACAAAATTAATACGTCTTTATACTCGGTATTTATAATTGGTATATTTTTGTAAAAGAAGATAATGTTCAAAAAATAATTTAGCAGATTTAGCTCATTAGATTTCCATTCCTCTTACTTCTCTTATTTGAAAAAATGGAGTGCAATTTGACATAAAATTCTTGGTTTTGCTTACGAAAATTATATAATACATAAAATAAAAACCGGTTATGCGATTTATTGTTTTCCCTATAATTTTCAATATAACGTGTTTTATCGAGGAATTAAGAGCCCGGATTTATGCATTCCTGTATTTCATTACGTTTCATTTCGCGCACGATGTGTTTGTTGAGAAGGACAGAACGGCATTGAGATATATGCTCCGCGTAGTGTTTCGCACGCATGTATTCACGCGCACAAATTGTGGCACTCCGTCGCGTTGTTCGCGAGACAAAAGCCGCTGGTCATGGCACACCATACGGTTCTCGCGAATCACAATTTCACGGTGTTGCTGACATGACACACGGTATGTACACGCGTTCTGCCGCGCGAAGGCAATATTCCGATCGAACATGATAATAAAAAGCAACAGAATCCGAAATGGTTCGGGGAGCTCGGATACTATCGACCAATCTTTCCGCCTTCCCCGCCGTTTTTTTACTTCGTCCTATACCGCCCAATGCCTGCCTTGTCGTTTGTTGCGATCCACTCACGTTTTCCCCGGGATAAGGCAAGGAATGCATTTCACTCTTTTTCTTTTCTTTTCCTTTTTTCACCCCACCCCCCTCCCTCCTTTTCTTTCTCTGTCCAAGTGCACTGACACCGGTATTCACGAGTGGGCGGGAATAGGGAAACTAAGAGGAAGCATCGTCGGAAAAAAGCGACGGAAAAAGGAGGAATGTATAAAGGATGGGCGCGCATTTTCGCGAAGTAGCATTTACGCGGCCGCGCACTTTGGAATGCGGTTCGTGCCACACACGAAATAACAATTTCGCCGCTTAAGTTGCACGGCGTGTCGGTGGAGCTGAATCGTTTTTGCCGATCCCGGATTATCCGCACGCAACCATTCGTTCTCCTAGGCTCTCCTAGGCTACGTTATTGTCGAGACCGTCGGAAAATAAGGAGCACGCATTCGCACGTAAGCTCATTTTCCCGTACAATTATAGCAGCTACTATCTTTATTTCATTACACAGACAGACTTGAATAGATCATTCACAGACTCGAATAGATCTCGCAGTTACTCTCGATTCGCCTGAATCATTTAATTATCTATTATTAATCTGATATGAATTTTTAGGTACCAGGATTTTCGGTAATTTCTGAAATTTTGATGTACTAAGATGCCTGAAAATTGTATCAAAACTTACTTGTAACGCTACCAAGTATAATCAATACTCGTGCTGCATAGAACCAGCATTTCTGAATAATGCACAAATCTCGAGCAACATAATTCGGCTTATTTAAAAAATTCTGTAGGTTTTTTAAAGCAAGAATTTCGGAATTCGTATTTTTTACTGCGCTATCGCCGGTTTTCGCTAACGCCATCGAAATACCATCGACAGCTTCGCAATCTGTGTGCGATGAGGATTTCAGACTTCATCGACGTACTGCACACAAAACAACAATTCCGTCCGTACGCGTCGGGACGAAACTTATGTTCTCATGCTGTCCTTCGTCCGGATTTCTCACCTTTGTCGTTCTTTACCGTGTGTCTTCCTCTCGCCTCTTTACTTTTTATTTGCTCCCGGACAACCGGCTAAATCACGCTCGGCCTCCCTATCGTACGGGAGGAAGAGGGATGACTGGATTTATAGTTCACACGGCTCTACGACGGTCCAGAAATCGTACACGACGTGAATAATTTCGGATGTGCACGTGTTTCTACGTACGTGCACGGGGAGGAATGTATATATTTCTCCGGGGGGTATACCGCGCGATTTTTGAGCGCGCGTTCTACACGAACTGCATGGATTTCCTATGCAAAACCGCGTGGAATAATAAAAAAGGCGACGCGGTCGCCGCGGTTTTGTTAACCCTTGCAATCTCGCATCGATCCCACATCCCGCGATATGATTTTTAATAAGGCATTCATAATACATCTCTGCACGCTGCGCTCGTAAAATCTTCCTGGAAATATTCTTGAAAAATCGTTGTTAACGTCAGTAAGATTTATTTTTTTTTTTTCCCACGTATGGACGAAGGTAGGATTTACCGGAGTAAAAATGAAGGAGGACGCGTTCTTCTTTTCGGATTATAGATTAACGAGGTATGAAATTCAGAAAATGTCCGAAATACGTGACTCCTCCGGTGATATTATATTACACCGACTCTCCAACTCGCCGAGTTCGGATCGTAAAGTTGTCTAAATACTAGATCACATTTCTCATCGAGTTCACTAAGAGCCTTCGAGCCGCCTTTAATAATGCCGGCGGAGCAGGAGCTTTGGAAATTTTATCGACCTCCAGGATACCCGGTTATAAATCACGAGTTTTTATTCCAGTCGGCCGACGAGTCGGACGCCGACAACGAGGACGACTCCTACGAGGATGAAGACGAGGGTACAGGGTAGGGGCGGAAAAGGGGTGAAGGGGGAAGGGGGAAGGGAGGGAATAAAGATGTTCACGTTGAAACTGCAACGACCACAGAATTCTTGCATGCAGCGAAATCAGGACTGCTGACCGAGCGCCGTAACTGAATGCACCTGCTGTTATACGCAGGCACATGTGCGCATATATGTACATACGTACATACATTTCCAAACACCCAACACACACACACACACTCACACACACGTGCACGTGCACACATGCAAACACGTACGCCGTATGGTTCGGTCGCGAACACACGCGTCGGACCGAACGAAATACGAGCAGACCTCATTTTCAATTTGTTTCCGTCTATTTGAAAAATGGAGAACGCAATCCGCGGTCTGTGCGGTCCCCGGTTTTCCAGGCATGCCGCAGAATCTGTGCATAAAAAAAAAAGAATCATTGTGCAACGAGGGGCATAACTTTTTCGCCTTTTTATACTCTGTTTCAGAATTCTCGCGAGAGGTCAAATCAACGAATCTCGTTACCAGAGGTGCCCGATTCATAAATCACAATCTCTATTATTATATTTAGATTATTAATCCAATTATTTTATCTTACAGGTACAAAGGCGATGTCATCTTGTGTAGTTTCATGTACTTTGATCTTAAAATAGAACGGAGCGTCAGCGACTTTGCATTGACATTTCGTACTGAATACTCATTCGCGTTTAATTAATTCGATCGAGAATAATTTTCCATCTTTATTCCAAAGTTCCGTGATGAAATGTCAAGTCGAAAGGAAATGATAATGTGAAACAGAAATGTCTAAATGCCACGCCGCTAACGTTGTTTCAGTAATCTGTTTATTAATATGTACATATATTCTTGGGTATTACTAACGGTGCAATGGATACACTCTAATGTCCGAAAAAATTACTAACAACAAACAGGTCCGAAATCTCGGCGAGGGCGGCAACACCTGTCTGGACTCGCCCGCTCGCAAGGCCGATTTGCACAAACCATGTGGACTATATCCCTGTCATCGACAGGGTGGAAATCAGGTACAATAGACATCCGCCCCGAAAAAATTTCCTTGACCACAAAACACATTGTCCTGTGAAAACGCCTGTTCGTGCTTGATGTGTGAAACTGTTGTACGTGCTCAAAGTTGAAAACGGAAACACGATTTTTGTTGAATTTGGTTTGATTTTTACGTTCGGCTTCAAAGTTCTCCTCGCTGTCGCTCGCGTTTGGAACTACGTGTTTGAGCATTCGAGACATCGAATGCTTGCTACGGCAGTATATTCACTGCAGAGTAGCGTGCTTTATTACATCGCGGTGTCAAAATTAATATGCGCGATAGAAATAGAAGATTGTGTAAGTAATCAAATTTCGATTAATACGATTTATAAATTGAATTATAAAACATAAATCAAGAAATTAAGTAGTACAGAATTTAATGCGGTGTGAAAACGACCAATTATCTATATTTGCAACATATCCCGCTCGATATAGGTATGTACAAGATGACAATCGGAAAATTGCTGAAACTATATAGCTTTTATTTTATTAGCAAATGGAATGAAATGAATCAAATATTACTCTAAAAGGTCTGTTATTTTTGTTAGCATATGCAAAAGAAATGTACATTTCTAATTTATCTGATAAAAAGGTTGCATAGCTCAGTGATATATAAATATTCAGAAGATCTCAGCTATGAGAGAAATTTAGCTAAAATTCTTCGAAGGAATAATGATTAAAATTAAAAAGTGTATTTGATAGTTTTCTAAAGCAATTATTATGCATGTTTGAATGATAATTAGTTCGAAAATATATGTCAACTGATGCAACTAGACGAATTGTTGCTTTTTTTAAATTCATATATGTTAGTGGAATATATATATTCCTTTTACACTACGTGCTAATAAAAATGGGTTTCTTCTACAGTATATTGTTTAATTCATCCCATTCGCTTTTACTTTTTTATTAAAAGCTATTTATTTCTGTAAAATTTACGATTGTCCTATATAAAGAGCGACCGTTTTGGCCTTCGGCCACATTACAGCGACAGCGCTTGTTAGTCGCTGCGGATCTAGCCTAATTATTATCGTATAATCCTGCGTGAATAAACAACGTACATGGATCGTTCATTTCGAAATGTGCGTCCCGTAATTCCATTGCAAAGCTAATCGAAGCTACATACCAAATTACTAGAAAATCGAGTTTCCGTCTCATCGGTGATATCTACCTGTTATCGTTTCCCCAATGACGACCGAGTGCCTAATCGTACTCGCGCTCGTGCCATGCCATGTGTGTTCGCGCTTCCGGCTGCTTGGATATTCTCGAATAGACGGCGAAGAAAGATAAAATCGTGCGCTCTCGCACGAAATGCCGTTGGACGAGCGACGCGACGGCGAGTCTTTCACCTGCCTACCGAGAGTAACCGTGTACATTTCTCTTGAATTCTAACGCAGATACGGCAAATCGCTAGCAGAATGTGTATAGATTCATCAGGGAAAACCGAAGACCTGCATCAGCCGGTGGGCTTGTATCCCTGTCACCTTCAAGGCGGCAATCAGGTACATCCGCGAAGCCTGATCGAATTTTCAACAACTTTTCATAACTAAAAACAATTTTTAAATCGTTCAACTAATGGACATTCATACTTATTAAATCTTTCGAGGCTTTCCTAATCGTTCGATAGATGGGTGACAGGCGTATCTCTGATCTAATATCTGGTTACGGGGTCGTAAATCCTACGCGACTTGTAAAAGCTGATCCTTGGAACGCATGTGCGCTCGCGTGCACGCTAACTCGGCACTAATCGCCCTGCGTTTCGACCGCGATTAGTGGCGTCGCTAATCTGGTGCAGGTGCTCATCAATCCATGTCTCTACTGCCCCTTCTGTGAGATGACCCCAATCGCTGCCTTTTGGCACGGTTTCTTACTGTGTTATCATCATTTCTCACATTGATATAGTAGGCTTAGATTTTAATCACCGATTTGGGCCCTCGTAACTCCCACGAACAAGAGTGAGAGCATCTAGGCGCAAATATCCTAAACGCATGCACATTAAACATTTTTATCCATTTCTATCCATTTTTTTTTTTATCTTTTCACGATGTAAACTTTTATCTTTTATGTACATTACATTTTATCGTACAATTTTAACTCTCCAGACGAAAACTTGGTAATTGGTTCGATAAAATGACGCAAATAGATGTGGCACACGAATACAGATATAACCGTCCAGCGTCTTTTTTGCATCTCTTTTACCTACGTCGATGACAATGCAGCGATTACACGCGCGGCAAACAACGGCGGCAATTTCATCAGCAGCGACCTCCGTTCATTTATTAGCGAGCTTACGCTCGCCACTCGACAGAACTCGAGCGTACCGTGTAAATCCGCGCTTTATCTTGTTTCTTGCACTCATTCGGTCGATTGCCTGGTCTGTTATTAAAGCCTCACACGAACCGGAGCGCGCGTCCACACACACACGTGCGTTTTCCTGTCTTTCACGTACAAACAACGCGCACGGACGCGCCAAATACCGAAATGCCGGCGTTTAACAACCGTGGCGACCGGTTACAACCAAAAACACAATCAGTCGGGCGGTGCTTGCTTAGCCCGGTAAAGCGCCGCTTTAATTTAGCTGTTTGCCCTCGCAATTAAGCCGCGGTTTCACGGCAATTACGCTTTCGGTCATTGCCCGCGTGACACTGATAAAGTCGCGATCATAGGGGGCCAGGCGGGGGGGAAGAGACACAGCGCCGGGGATACCGCGCATCGGTGAATTCGGGATCGGTCAGTGATCGCGGATGATGGAAGATGAATAATCGTATCATCGGATGGAGTGGCAAGTGCATCGCGAGAGATAGCCGTTGCGGTCGCCGGCTGGTCGGTTTACAGGGACACTACAATGCGTATGCCTGGACCCTCGCTATCTCTCTCTGCTCTCTCTCTGCTGTATACATAGAATTATTATCGTGCTCGGAGATCATCATATAAACCGTCGCGTCATGTCACGTTGTAATCGTACGAAGCTGTACATAACGTGCACCGATAAACGCGCGTTCCTCGCGAGGCTTCATCTCAATCGTCGTCGGTCATTTTCGAATCTCGGTCTCTTTTTTTTCTACATCGTGCAAGAAGTAACGCGGTTACACCATACGGACAAGCATGCGAGATATAACAAAGCGATGCGCGTCAGATAACACGTAACACCCTTGTATTATACTTCAGACAGCGCGACATAATATACTCTGATTTGAGTGAGAGTTTCAGGCAGAATGGAACGCGGGTCGTCCATATGGCTAACGATGCTTGATGATACATGTGTGCGGTGAATGCTTGCTTCTCGTTATCCCCCGTATACCCACTATCCCCTAATTATACTTGTAAAGCACTTCGAAACAACTATATTGTCGACCGGACAGGTTCTGACAGCCGCAGTCCCAATTCCGCGCCCGCTCGCCGTATTAAATTAGTGATAATTATCACCGCGCGAATTATAATGCGTTCGTTTATCGCTTTATCCATCCGTCTCTTGTGTTTTTTTTTTTTCTAAACGTTTTCCCTGAAATGAACTCTCGCGGCTTCAACGGACCGGCCGGCACGGATTCGCGTTTCTGAATCTCGCTTCGGCGATCAGTACGTCGAGTTTCCGTCCTAGACAGCACGCATGTCCAAAATCAGGACATAAGGCGTCTTATAAAGATGTCTTAAAGATTATATTTCGATTTTGGACCCGGCGCTGTCTGGGGTGGGATTTTATGGGCGACACACGCGGGTTCGGCACGCGCGCTGGCCACTCCAGGCAGCTGGAATTGCCCAAACAGCAACGACCGGCGCGGCGTGGCGTCCGGTCAGATAAGCGCAATTTCGAGGGCCATCGGATTCAATTATCGGTCGACCGGCGCTCATTACGCGCACCGGATCGCTTTGACGCGCCTCCGCCGCGCGTGTTCGCCTTCGTGCTGACCGGCGCGGCGCATCGCTGCGGTAAATAACTGTTGGTCACACGCGCTCGATCATGTTACACGATCGCCCGCGGGACAAGTTATTTTACAAGCGGCGCGTGCAATCGATCGGGGACGCCGGTCCTGTAACGCGAAAATCCGCGTCCGCGTCCGCGGTCACCGCGGCGCTCATAATAATACACACCGGTGGGATACGTCACGCTTATTTTCACATCCCGCGAGCACGCATTGCGACAGATTAAACGTGCGGATCGAACGATTTTACGTTTTTTGCATTTGCCGCGATTTACGTTTCGCCGATATTCCCCGATTTCGTGAATATCATTGTTTCGGCGGCGGATTGCGATAATACGGGCGCGAGTGCTTTGTAAAACACATCGAGAGGAATTTATACATATTAACTACCTTTTGATTCGAGTTTTTTTTTACATTTTTGCAATAACGAAATATCCCCGTGTGTTAATATGAATTTTATTAAATTCTCTCTCTTTTTTCGAACGATCGTTCGGGCAAAATTTTGTTTTTTGTTCTTTTTTTTCGTAATGGCGTCTGTCAGAATCGCGCGTAGGCCGCAAACAAGTCCGTGATTCCTAGGAGATATTAATCCAGATCGTTTGTCGCAGTACTGGATGCTCAGCAAGACGGGCGAAATCCGCCGAGACGAGTCGTGCCTGGACTACAGCGGCAGCGACGTTATTCTCTATCCTTGCCACGGAAGTAAAGGGAATCAACAATGGATCTACAATCCTCAGGTGATGAATCGTCCTCGAAACATTCTCTTGCTAGCTAATCCATGAGCAAATCTCAAGATTAAATCAAATAATTCAGCTAGCAAATAGTTTATGAAGTTAATCCTTGATCCTTGATTTAGGACGGTATTCATGCAGTCAGATCTTATATTTAAAATCGTCTCGAGTTTATCTTTAGATGCCGTATGACGCTCGTTTCATTGGCATTGGCGTATCTAAAGATAAACTCAAGACGATCGTACATATAAAATCTGACTATAAAATACTGGCTTTAAATTGCTCTTCGAAGAGAAACTCAAGTCGCCTCTCGTTCTTTTGTTTCCAGACTAATCATATCAGGCACGGAAGCAGTGACAAGTGTCTGGCGATCACGGAGAACAAGCAGCAACTGGTGATGGAGGAATGCTCGACCAATGCCCCGAGACAGAGATGGTCCTTCGAGAATTATGACCCGTCGAAGCTGTGATACCGCGCTTTCTCGCGTCGTCATTCACACAATCGCGGTCACGGTCCCGAGCGCGGCGGATCTTGGCTGCCAGGGAAACGGTATTCGATCGCCAAGACCCGCTTTGGCAGATAAATCCCGCGGATTCCGCAAGAAATCGCAAAAAATGATTCCTGCGGAAAACCGTTCGGGATCGCTTGGTGGACCGACTCAAACTCCACGCGTTTCCTCGATATTCGTCGTGAAACGACTGTCAAGGACGAAAGGATCCATCGACCTCTTATCGGCGAACTCGAAGTGTATAATACAAAGCGGAAGATTGGTCGACGCAACGGAATGTTTGCGAGAATAATATACTTAGAAAATTTTGTACTCGAGAAACTGCATTTAATTAGAATAATTTCCGAGCACCACTCGAACCGATTATGATTTGAGTTGTTGCCTGGGATGTTGTAGCCCTAAGTATTAAGAGTATTACGAGAGATTGGCCCGGACGTGGTCGTGGACGAACGTGATCGTATCGACCATCGAATTAGCTCTCGATCGTCACTTTCGTTCGCTGATCATTTGCGCTTCCACGAGGATCAAAGGGGAAGCGGGATGCTCGATGCTATCACAGGAACGACGAGTCGTGTCGATCCCTGCGGGCGAATCGTCGATTATTCGTCTGAATAACGAATAGCGAATTATTTTTCTTTCTCCCTCTGTGTTACGGCGCCGGCAATTTTCGAGAACGAACCACAGAATGTCTTCGACGAGTCTGAGCGTAGCTTATCCTTTAGGAAGGTCAAGTGCCAAATTTAAAATACTCCCATCCTAAGGTCGCTGTAACCGGGGACGAACTCCGGTGCAGTTAAGATGACGAACACGTACCGCCGTTAATGAAAACATGTAGTTGCGTGTACCGAATGATTTCAGGAGATCGCATTAGACGATATCCGCGCAGTCGTACCCTTCTGCTAACTCTTGGAGTGCCATGTGCGAGTTCGAGGGAAAAACGCGAGGAGAATTATAACTCCCTTAACGCAAATTGCGTTTGAATAATTTGCATTGTTCTCACGCAATGGCTCACAAGATAGCATGCATCTTATAACCATCAGAGATGGTTTACTTTCAAGTTATTCTTAATCACGCATCTCTCGGTATTCGAGAAGTATTTCGAAGACGAATGCAATAATTTCAATCAATCACTCTCTAGCGTCACATTCCTCACGTTAAAGAAATCGTCAGACGTCGTATCCCTAATCGAAGATTCGATTATCCGCGATGGCATTTGTCAATCGCTTATAGTCTTTTGCTGTCTCTTCGGAGATAAATTCTACATTCCAGACTCGCCGAGACGAAGACGGCGACGTTTCGCGTAACAAAAAGAGAATTATATTTTCTTTTTAGTTTTTAATTTAGATAACTCGCGTAGGTTTAATTAGGGACGCGCAGAGGAAAAGAGCGGCAAAAACATTCCAGAGACGAATTGTTTGATTCTATTTGTATAATACATTCGTGTAAGATACAATATCTTGATGCCAGTTCAGAGAACGTAAGTACCGCCTAAGTAGATCTAAGAGAGTGTTACTAAGTGTGTGAACATGTATGAGTTATTGATCGTAAGCGGATCATCTTCGCTTTCGACAGCTGCGAACGACTCGCGATCGTGAATCAGCGATTAATTTGACCGTGTAAATTTGCTAGCGGACACGTCGTGAAAAGTACACTTTCATAAGGAAACACGAATCGTTTCTTATAATTTTAGCTACATATCACTATACGAGCGCGATTAAGAATCGTCGCGAATAATACAGTCTTCGTATAAAAATAAGGTTTAAATCTAAAATACATTAACGAATCTTTACCTGTTAGTTACGTGTTTAAAAATTTATAACGTGTTCGCCTGAGAAAGGTCTAATTTAAAATTAGGGGCATGTGGTTCAATAATTTTATTGAAATTATTTAGATATTTATATTTCAAAATGATTTTTGCGTGCCAACAAAATCATAAGTACCGCTATATGCAGAAATGCGTAATGAAAAAGTGAAATTGACAATTGTAAAAGCACTGACTCGTATTATCATTAACTCTTCTACGAATCTGATCATGTGATACAACTTTATTCCCTTTTTTTCTCTTTGTTACATTTATATATATATAATTGTAAATTTTATATGTGAAGAAATGTAGCGAAGGAAATTTAAATATCACAAATGGAACTTCTTCTTGACGAAAATTATGAAAAAGCGTACATAGCTCTGTTAAATCAGCCGAATAAGATGTTCAAGAGTCGTATTAAAAATTGAGGGATTTACGCGGCTGTAATTTTCATGCGACGACGCGAACCGGGTTTGCGATTTCGCGTGGTAATTAGCCGCGGACGTGTGAATGCGTTAAATACGTTTAATTGCGGAAAAAGAATTCGCAGAGGAAGAGAGAAAGGGAAAGCAGCGAGCGCTGGCCCGCGTACGAGTGCGTGCTTAATTAGAGACACGACTAACTAGCGATTCTCATTTTAGGATTAATCGAGGTTCTCGAAGCCGCAGTTTTGCCAATGCGAGACACGAGACACGGTTGAATAGCTTAGGGAGTGTGATTGTGCAAGTCGTGGATAATCTCGCATGAATGCGAGAATCCGCCTCGCGATTCGTTCCTATAATGGTCCGACGCGAGCAGACGCGCGAGCGCGAATGCAGATCGACAGAATCGTTTATACAGATTATATATACGACATTTTCTACATTTGGTAAGGACGTTGCATATCGTAAGGGACGAAGACGATTGATAGTAATTATAAACGTGACTAACGCGCGACCGCCGGAGAGGAAAGACGCATGTTCCCTGCGCACGGCGCTCTCTCGTCGCACAATTTAATTAATATAATATCAGACGTGCCTTATTTCGTGTATATATGAATATTATTATCATTATTATATCATTAATACAAACCTCTATCATAACGTGCAAGTATTTGTGTTGAATAAATCGATGTTGTTTTATGTTACTAATAGTTTTTAAAAATACCCTGCCTCATGCTTTTTTTCTATTCTAATCTTAATGTCCAAAATTAAGTTTTATTACGTCATAATATCTTTGTCGTAGTATACCAGGAGAATATGTGATCTTCAAGTATACGACGAAATATCTTTGCACTAATGGAAGCGAATGTACCAAGCGATATATTTTCGAAAGAGGGAGTATAAATAGGACTCCGTTACGGGGCTTAGAACGCTGCGCGAAAATGGAACGTGACACGCTTTCGCTTAGCCCTGACCCAATTCCAGCCACCCACGAGTTTCGCTGTTTCGAGGGGCAAGGTAAAACGGCGCGGCGGTCCCGCCAAGGATCAATAACGACACCGGAAAAATCTCGTGACGGAATCGCAGGACGAGACATCGTCCGCGCCGTTCCGACCGGACCTGGCAATTTTAGGACAGAGGCGGCAGCGGCTACGCGCGTATCTTTATGTTTTAGATCCAACCGACATGGGAACATTTTCTCCGCTAATGAAGCTCCCGACTCATTACGACCAGCCGCTCCTATTTATCGAACCGTTTACCAATTATCGAGGGGCTGCTACGCGAGCGAGAATGAAATCGCTCGTTATTCTCGCGCAAGCGTCGTCGTCGTCGCAGGAGGCGCACGTCGTTGTCCGAGAGACTCCACTCGGGGGCAACGGGGGTGGAAAAGTCCTGCGAGGGTCGCTTCGGCGCGATTTGAAGCCCGAATGTCTCGAATTACATTTTTAGAAATGTATCTACATGCTCAGAAATGATTTAATTCTGAGTTTTTTAATTGCAATTTTTTCATGAAGAAAATTAATTTTTTTAGGATTAATCAACTTATGGAAAACTACCCCTTTGTGAAAAAATTTCAGAGTATTTCTACTCTTTAGTTAACGTAAAAAATATAATGAAAAGTGGAAAGTACATCAGATTAATTAAAATGCATAAGCTTGTAATTACATTATCGTTTACATTTTTAAAAGCAATTATTATTCAGTGTGTGTATAAAGTCTGCTCATATAATATTTATAATTTTATTACATGCCATGCAATATTTTAAATCAAGTTAAGAATATTTATAAATATCTAGCTATAAATATATATTGAATCAAATCCAGGCTGTTTTTTTTTCGCGTCTTCCGGCCGCATTGCAACTTGTTGCGGTGCCCAGTCGTATTGATTAGAAGAGAAGGATAGCGGAATGCCTCGAAGTGAGACGAAGCTTTTTCAACAACATGAATGATTCCAGTCCATGTTGCTAGATTGAGCCGAAACATCACGGTGGAGTTCGCATTATCTTCACTTTTTATTCGCGCATTATTGATTGGTCATTAAAGGAAACAGTATCGTGATACACAATATCTTGAAAATACCGATATTTGAGAATCACATCTGAAAGTTTCACGGAGCAATGGGAGTTAATAAATCTTTTTATTGAAGGTGTTTTATAATTTTTACGTAACTAATATATCATTATATTATAAAATTGTCCATGCTTAATAAATTATGAAAACTTTTATTCCTCAGAAAAATTAGAAACAAAGTTACTAAATGTAAGATAAAAGTCACATATATGTTTTAAACCAAAAGACGAAATATGAGATTATACATTTTATAATACATAAGATTGTAAAAAGTCCAAGATTGAAATTTCTGAAAGCTAATCACAATTTATTAAAGTGTATTGTCGAAACATTGAGACTAATGACATGAATTAACGAAAGTAAGTACAAGTATGTGACGCAACATCTCGAAACGAACTAAAAATTCTCGAGCGATATTCAATCGCCCGGTCCAAGGATATTCGTTTCGCTTGAAACTATCCCGCCCGATAGGGGGAAAAAGTCCTCCGGGTCGAGCCGGCGTAGAAGCGGGTGGCGTCGACGTCCCACATGACGCAGGCGCCGCGATGCCTTTCCGACGTCTCGTCGACGGGAAGCTCTGGGTCTGTCCAGCTCTTTGCTCGCCTAGAGCCTTCGCCCTGTGTGCGCTCTCTCTCCGACTGTATATCCATTCACGGCAGCAACCCCCGACGCGTCCGGTATCCTTCGAGTCTTCACGAGGACGGCAGCCAGGACAGACATTTCACGCGCGTCGTTCTCTGCGGCAAAATCACCACCAGTCTCTTCCGCGGCGAAAAGGGGCGGCGTTCGTCCGGGCAGTTTCGTTGGAAACGCGTGCTGGAAACCACCGCGATCAATCCCGCGACGTCGATCGCTCCCCGAGTTCGTTACCGCGGGTCTCTAGGTACTTGCCTTACGGTCAAAGTGTCTAATAAATTTCGCCTCGCAATTTGCATTAATTTCTACTTTACACGTTAGCTTGACGTTGCCAAGTATAATCACCTTATCTATATTCTGCATTTGAATTCTTGACAGCTGTATTTGTGATTGTACTTTCGATTTGTATGCCAAATTATGTTGTGTGTGATGTGCTCAATCAATATATTACGTATATATTAATTGATATTACGTATATATTAATTGAGAGAGAAAAAATGTTTAATCTTCGCGTGACAATTCAGCTCTTATTGCCTCATTTGTCTTTGCAAATGCGTGCTTCCACGATTCTTACATTCTTACATTAGTTAATCTTCCGTTTTTCTCTTGTGCATTCGATTCAGCGAACGGTCGATTTTTCCGACGACATTTAAGAAGAGAGTTAAAAGTGTTTTTTCGGGGCCAAAGCAGCCCGGCAAGCGAAGAGGCTCCGGGATCAAAGCAACAGGTAACACTTCGTTTCATTATTGAGATTCTTTTCCCATTTACTTCTCTCCAACCCTTTGTTATTCTCTTTTTTTCATCCTCTGTTAAATAATTACATCTTCTTGTGCATAATTATTTAGAACATTTGACTGTTACATCAAATAATCTGGCTATTATTAAAAGCGAGAAGAACACGAATTAAATATTTCATAGCTTGAATATTTTTGGCAATTATTGCAGATTTAATAAAATTCCAAAACGCAAGAGAATTAATTAATCAATTAATTATCAAAGTTATTGGAAAGAAGTCTTTCTTTATAAAAAGAATTAATTCTGATATTTCTTTTAATAATATAATAAGTTACTTTATAGCCATATATTTTTAAACAAACATACAAACATACAAACATACAAACATACAAAAATTAATTCTAAAAAAATTCTGTATCTATAGTATAACAAAGACCAGATTGAAAAGAAGTTACAGGATCTGAATAATTCTTTCTGTGCATGCGTATGTTTCTCACAAATGTTCATTATTTGTCTCGGTTATTTGAAAAGTAACGACAATAGACGGCAGTAATTAACTACGAAGCATTATTGACAGGATTAATGAGTGAAATTGAAGCATATCCGCGTTACTTTTCTAAGTTTGATAACGAATTTTTCATTTAGCAAGTAGGTTAATTACATTGTAGGTAGAAAACGCGTTATAAGGAAAAGTACGTCCTTTAGTGGAGAAACGCTTTGTCGACAACAGAGCTTGCAGATTTTTCTGTCCTCGATAAAACCGCCTGCACTCCACAGCGTAAGCAAAATTTCTAAGAGAAGTGTTTATTTCAAGTTGTTGATAGTGCACGTAGTTAGTCTTGAATAAAAGTATTGGAACTATAGATTACCTCATAACGATAGAGGAAAGCGGGGGAGGGAGGACAAAAATTATCTTTTAAATAATAATAGTTTATGGATGAGAGCGTCGCTTTTTTTTTATACAATCCCCTCGTATACTGCGTATTAAAAGGCCATGATATTTTTATCGAAGCCTGCGCACTACTTGTGTACATAATAATTTTATTGAGCAATTTTTTTATGTCAGTTTTATGACAAATATATAAATGTAAATAATATTGCACACACTCTAAAATACTTATCGCGGTGAGAACAATCTTCGTATTCATTATATAAGCGGAATTAGATAATTAAATCAAAGTTAAGTAAGACAAGAAAAAACATTCCAAAATGGAATTATGATGATTCAGCGTTATTTTTAACGTGAAATAAACAACAGGAAGACATGGGCCCGATGCCGGAGGCTTCAGGATCCGGGATGACCGACGAGGAGGATTACTCGACTTTCGAGAATAAAACCGGCCTGGCCGAGGACATGAAGTTTTTGGCGAGTATGCCGGAACTCTGCGACGTGACGTTCCTCGTCGGTGACACCAGGGAGCCAGTTTGCGCTGTGAAAGCTGTACTTGCAGCCAGAAGCAAGTTTGTGTAGAAAATATCTTCCAGTTAATACGCATGGGACAAACGAGTACAATAGAGATTTTTATCTTTTTTCAATTTACAGAGTCTTCCATAAAATGCTGTATCAAACTCCGAGCCCGCAACGCAAAAAAGAACCGCCGGCGCGAGAAAACAAGATACGGCTCTTTCTTAAACGCAGCTCCGAACCGCTGTTGAATTTACAGAATGCTGCGCAACAGGTACTTAGCACAAAAGTCAATATAGAATTTATCACTAACGAATAGCTTACATTGACTAATAAAAAACAAAAAAAATAAGTATAGCGCAATATTCACAATATATCAAATTGCAATGAAGAAGATATCAGATAGCAGCTCCTATTCCAATTTTCCTTCAAGTATTGACTATATTGATATGCGTGTATATATTAATTGCAATGCAAGACAGAAAGAGACAATAATTATTATGTAAATAGCACATACATAAAATCGATATGGACAATTTCTCAGATTAAAAGGCGAACACGTTCGATATGCAAAGCCCAACGATCGTTCGTGTCAATCTTACATTGTATCGAGCAATTTTAATTTAAGGGAAACATATTGCAACTGGATTCCATTATTTTGTTAATTAATATATGAAGTAGGAAAGTTATATCTATCTCAGTTAGCCGAAATACAAACGCTTTGTTGAAGCGACAATGTTATCGTTCCTTTTGGGATACGTTGCATATTTATCGTGGCCGTCGCTGAAACGAATCTTCCACTTTTATCAGGATAGAAATAGTAAGTGTGCGTTTGTATGTGTCGTGTAGCGGTCAGGGTTCACGCAGCAACTGGCCCCCATCCAAGAGGTACTTTGAACGTACAATTTTACATACAGATCAAAATCGTTTTCCATCCCATATATATCTTGCCCCCCTATGTTTCTAATTGATTACTCCTCTTTTTCTCTTCATTGATTTTTTTTTCTGTACACTGCACTGCGATTTCGCCTCACGAAACCATTTAGAGGAGTTCTCGTATAGGAGACCACTTGAAATTTGTGTATTGACAAGTCGATGTTTCTTCGTTGCCTTGACTTTTTACTTGGATAAGCGTTCTTTTATCTTGATTGTTCCTTTGCTCGTCGAAGAGAGATGAACGATTCTCGAGAGTCGTATACTCAAACAGATGTAACTCATACGATTATGGACTGGACTGTGCGCTAATTCCATATTTGGACTTCTGCATGATCGATTCAATTATACACTCTCTTTCGTAGTCGCCAAATCCATTATAGTTGTAGATTGGCACGATTACGGTATTCACTTAGCGATTTCAGCTATCATATTGATTCACGTAATTCAACCAAGCGAACGAGTTGTAATTATTGATATTAACACGTAAATCTTAAAGACAAGTTACACAATAGAATGTTCAACAGAACGTAGAAAATACTAGTTTCTTTAAAAGATATTAACAGACGTAGCGCTTGAATATGTTCGCTGGGTTATTAGTTAGGCAATATACTAGTATTTATTCTATTTAATATGTTAGACGCACAATAGCTAAAATTTTGCACTTAATTAAAAAAATATTATGTAATACCCATCTATTATATTTCTCTTGTCTAATATATATAATTTCTTATCTCATAATTAGTGAATTTGATTTACTATTGCGCTAGTCTTTTACTTGGATT
The DNA here is from genome assembly GCF_030848805.1 of Temnothorax longispinosus. Taxonomy (NCBI): domain Eukaryota; kingdom Metazoa; phylum Arthropoda; class Insecta; order Hymenoptera; family Formicidae; genus Temnothorax; species Temnothorax longispinosus. The sequence goes on along the minus strand of NC_092364.1, from coordinate 20,866,488 downwards.
CCCATGCAAGTCGCTTAGCACGGGTATTCCATTTAAGCTTGAATCTGAACATCTCCGTTTTCTCGTTTAGATATTTAGATTTCACTTTTGTATCGTAGCCACAATCACATCAGCATCATACGCTGATTATCGAGGAATTCGAGCCCGATGTCTTCCGGCAGCTGATCGAGTACATTCATACGGGATGTGTGACTTTGCAGCCTAGGACCTTGCTTGGTAATCAATTCGTTATATAGTACATGTATATCTCTAACAAGCCAATTAGAATGTCTATTATTTGCCGCGTGAATTAATCATTACTGACGAGTATTTCCTGTCATTATATCTTATCTGATATTTTCACGATCTAAACACATATAAAGAAGAAGTTTGTAAGATAATTTTATGTACTCATTAGATATTTTATCTTTGAATGTAATAAACGATTGAAGAAATTTGATTTCGATAGTTGATAATAATTTCTTTTCGCAGGAGTAATGAACGCTGCCGATTATTATGGATTGGAAGAGCTTAAACGAGCCTGCTCAGGCTTTGTTCAATGTTGTATAACCGTCGATACGGTCTGCGCTTTGTTAGCATCAGCAGAGCGTTATATTCAGTATAAATGCACAAAAACTTTGGTTCAAAAGGTAAATTCGCATCTAAGTGTAAAGAGAGAGAAAGAGAAGCTCTCTCTCTCTCTCTCTCCCTCTCTCTCTTTCTCTCTGATATCAGCTTTAATGCTTAATTTTATAACTAATTAATCTACGGAATTCTTTGCGAAGGTACTGGAATTCGTCGATGAGCACGGAAATGAAGTACTGAATTTAGGATCCTTCACATTACTGCCGCAACACGTCGTCCGCTTGATCCTTGCCAGAGAAGAACTACGCGCAGATGAATTTACGAAATTTCAAGTAAGCCTGACATAAATATGTTAACAACATTTATTCGACATTTTCTCACACGATATTTCCGCAAACTAATTTCTCTCACTTTTAGGCCGCACTAATGTGGAGTAAAAAGTATTGCGACAACCAGCAACTTACACCGTTGAAAGATGTAATTGGTAATTTCATCGAGTACATCCAGTTTCACAAAATCCCGGCCACCGTGTTGATGCAAGAAGTGAATCCGTTAGGATTAGTGCCCCCGGAGATTATCATGAATGCATTGGCTTATCAGGTGCGCGTTGCTTTTCCATATATTTCGTTTCAAAGCGCAAAAAAAAAATGCCGTTGGCACAGTTAACTGCATTATGAAACGTCTTACACGATTTGGTGTGACTGCGCCATCAGTTTCTTTATGAAAAAATTTGTTGCAGGCAGACCCAACCAGTGTCGACCCCAGAAGATTCTCTCCCCACAGAATGAAGAAACAGGGTCGCAGCATGTCGGTCCAGTCGTCGTTGGATCCGTATCCGGGAGGCAGTATTACGACCTTGAGCTCGAGCGGCTCCGACGTTGGATCGGATCAGAAACAAAATTCTGAATCGGATCAGAAACAAAATTCTGGATGGGATCAGAAACAAAATTATGGTAGTAACTAACCTCAGGCCACGGCCGCACAGACCGCGGCCGTTTCGGACGAGCCTCGACGAACCGAGGATATTTGTGGCCCCGACGAAAGAGCGACGCCGGCAGACGATGTTATCGCGCAGGAAAGGGAACAGAAAGAACGACAGCGACCGCAGCAGCAGCAGCAGCAGCAGGAGCAACAGCAAGAACAGGAATCTCAAGTTCAGGTTCATGTCAGTGCTCATGCGGAGCAGGAGGCGCATCAACTGCCGCAGCGTCAACCGCAAGAACAGCAGAAGCGAGAAGATATGCAGCCGCAAAGAAAGAGCCCACAAAAGGAGCCAGGTCACTTACAGCAGCAAGTCCGTCAGAAGATAGAGAAGGACAGAGAGACACGGAAACTTCAACAAGAACAACAGCTGTTGCAACGTAAAGCGGAATTGGTGGAGCAGCTGCGACGCAAGTTTGAACGAGATGAGGAAATGTTGCAGCAAAAACTAGAACAAGAGGAGAAACCGTTGCAGCCAAAGCTGGAGCATGAAACACGAGGAAAACTGGAGAAAGGGAAAGAGGAACAGCAGCAAATTATGCGGTCGAAAAAGGAAATCGAGCAGCTAAAGAAAGAGGAGACAAAACGTTCGTCGAAAGAGCAACAGCAAAAAGTGGACGGTAAGCAGCCGCAACTGCAGAAGGCAGACGAACAGCAACAGAAACGCAAGCAGTTGCAAGAACCGCTGGATAAAAACGAGCGAGCAAAACTGCGCAAGCAAGGTGAGAAAGCACAACTCGCGGAGGTGTCGCGCGAAGAGTCGCTTATGCAACAGCAAAAGATGGAGATAACAGCGCAGCAAGAAGATGAAAAGGCACAGCGACGGAAGGAGAAGCCGCAGTTGCAGCAGCCTGAGCAATCGCAACAGCAGCAGCAGCCGCAGCCGCGTCAAGAGCAGCCGGGAATCCGGCCGCTCGAGGGGGTCGGTGGACTTTACATTAGGATAGTGCTGAGACACGAGGGTCGCGCGAATCTGGTCTGGCTATACAAAACGCATATATTCTAAATTCCGATAATTCGCCTCGTCGCTTCCGTCTGAATGTCTCGAACGACCTAGCGGCTATACGGCTCTACGACTTTATCCATCCATGTTGAAAGATACCGCGTGAATGCGAGACGCAATGCGTTTTGCCATTAAGATACAGTCACTGCGCTCCGCACATCCCGGGGTTATTTAATGTCTTAAGAGAGAGAGAGAGAGAGCATCGGCATTTCCTTTAACGTTCTAATGTCGACGCGCTCAAGTAACGCGTCAGAACGTCAATTGGTGCATGTAATCATCTTCTCCACGGCGCAAGCGAAGCTTTTAACGGTGCATCGAGCAATCTCGGTAATCTTGATATGCCACTTCTACGTATAATAAATCCGAGGATTCCGTTAGGCTCGATTGTTCATGATCGTGGAAGAAGACAATCGTACTCGTGTTATTGTTGCAAAAGAAAATACGTATTTGTTAAACGTAAAATTTGTGCAAACGTAAATATGTGCATGTAAACAAAAACGCATCCGTCGCTTCGTTCATCATGCTTTCTCTATTTCTCGTTCGTACAGGCACACAGTACAGTTCAGTCAAATGGATGCACCATTGCGGACAGATAATTAACATGAATAATACGTGCGTCTAAAAATGCAATTTCTTATATACTCGTAATATTTATTATTTGCATTTTTATGATTGTTAGCCTCTATTCTATAATTTACCTCGTACAACTGTTCTTTTTTATAATTTCTAATTTATCATAAATTTAAGTATTATGATCTTCATACTATTTTTATTAAACCATTTTCGTTATTAATCAACGAAATTGCATTATTGTTAAACTTTTTACTATGAAATGTGTATGGTTATAATGATAATAAGAGAAATATTATATACGCTTGTTGAAAATCTGATGTTATATTATAGCCAAGAGAGATGCGGAATGTATATTCTATATCGTTTCTGGGCAACGTGGCGGCGATTTGACAGTAACAGATGACTGTTGGAGAGTTTGATGTCTTGCCATAGGCACTTCCCTGGACATTATTATACCCGACGCAAGACAAATTTATTTTTCCATTATTCAGTTGCACCATCGACTATCAGAAAACGAGAGTGAACTATCACTATCACAAAAATCACAGTGAAGTTACGGTTCGGGTAGTAAAAAAAAAAGTCTGAATACTCGCCAGATAAATTTCTGAAACGAATGTTATCGCCATAGTTTTTAACTAGAGGTGTAATCGATGTGCATGCAGCTATAAAATAAGTTATACTTCAGTCCGTTACAAATAAAGAACATGCACTAAAGTTAAGACACGCACGCGCGCGTCCCTTAGTAACGTTAGATATCAAGTCCGGTAGAGATCATAGAAGCAGTTTAATTTATAAGCAAAACTTAACGCATGGATCAAAACACAAAACACAAGCCACATCTGAACGGGAAACTAAAAAAAACGCAGCTGTCGCCTCTGATAATGTTTTATTACTGTCGTATGTGCAGCTTATTTGCGTAGATGTGTCAAAGATATGTTTATAAATGTGAATATATTTACTTGTCTATGGACCGTTGTCTGTTTGTATGCAGCGACATTTTTATTGTTTTTTACGTAAGAGATGTATGTACAAAAACTATTAACATTGAGCATCGTTGAGCAGCCTAAACGGCGCGAACTCCTTATTATATTGAGCAATCAGTGCGATCGAGCTGAATGTATGGATAAAGTATGGCATAAAGTATCGTGAGATTATTTCTTCTCGTTTAAAATGGCATCAGTTCAAATTAATTAACATGTTTATTATCACCGACGTGCAGGCGCGTCCAACTATGATTTGCGCTTGTGTCTCTGTTTTTAAGCGCTCGAAATTTTAAGCGCCGAAAGTTTTATGCGGCTTGTTTGAATAATTAGTGACAGTAAACGATGTTAATTCTCAAAATGAGTTCTTTAGCAATTTGCGATTATTTCGGCTCTACTGCGTATTTTAACAAATTTTATATTATGACAGCATCCGTTAGTCTTCCATTTATTCTTACTTTGCGATGAAATGCACATAAGAATAATTTTTTCGATTTAATATATAGATACATAATAATCGTTGCAACTTTAGTTTAAGTTTTCCTTGCTAATTAAGTAATATTTATGGCATTTATGCGCCTGATTTTATACATATCCCTCTTCCTGAGTAAGACATATTCTATATGAAAAAGCGTACAGCGCATTTCTTCCGTTCGAAGATGAAGCTATAACAGAAAGGAAGGAAGACAGACGGTCTTATGGAAATGTATAAAGTTCACGCCGTTAATTCGCTGGCGATCGGTATAACTCTACCTAAAAGTTCGATCTATTTACTGTGATATACCGTAGCCAAATCAGTCCAACTATAAATAAAAGAATAATGTGATGTCAAAAAGCGGAGTTCTTCATTTTACCTCACAATTTTGAAGTGTCCGCGAGAGATCGTAATAGGTGTTACACTATTACCAGATGGTAGGAAAAGGTAATTCAATTCTCCGAGAGTACAAAAGGCAGTATCAACGCGTACGCGTTTTACTTTGACGTTGATCCTTTTCTTTCTTTTTTGCATAAATAATAAATATGAATATCGCGCACGTTCAACACCTGGATTACGTTACTCGCTCTACCGTGCGGAAAATGCTGAGTGGTCAACGTGGTGATAAATCGCAGACAAATCATCCCAAATAAATAGCGAAAGGTGTTACGCGCCAAAGAGATCGATGAATATTATCATGACATTTCGCACCCGTGCCTCGGCCGACCTTGTTCTCCCCACGATCGACTCGACTCGTTACGAGCGTCAGATGGCAGGCGCATCACAAATAATTATCCTTCCAGCATCCCGGCTACGTTTATGACGTAAGATATCGCGAGATTTAGTCCGTCCCGATCTATCAATCGTGCCATCTGCCATTGAGGTTGCCCCGTCGATGTTAACGGCCTTTCGAAGAGGCTTGATCATCAACGAAATACCAATCACAAGCGCGACAAGGGAAAATTCATATTTGAATTCTGTTATAAAAATGCATAAAATTATTCTATATCGGCTTTTTAATATTTTTTTCCAATTTGATATTTAAAACAACTCGTGCTTATAATACAAAAAATAATCTGTCTTTGTTTTGAGATGTATTACGACAAAAAAATGACGTCTGACTACGATTTAGCATTCAAAAACTCGCTTTTTATTGATATACAATAATATAAATGAACATATTGTTATTTAATTAAATATTTATTATAAAGACACAGAAACTGCGATCAAAAAATTATGAGTGAAAAATTTGCGTATTCATGTTTTGTACTCTTTCACGAACTTCCAGTTAAATTACATTTTTAAAATTATATTATATGCAATCTCGAGACAGAGAGTCAATTAAATCCTGTTTAAATTTTACTAACATCTATGAAAGGGAATTTGTGGAATTTATTTTACACGTGCTGTTTTACACGTGTGTATTTTTCCGCACAATTTCTGAATAATTTGCATTTATGGTCTGTTTGTGTCGCGTGACAATTGATAGCTTTTCATATCGAACCATAACAGCTGCCATCTACAACGGAATTACCTTGACCGTCAGCAATTAGCGTCAGTACCTCAGAAAGAAATGACAAATGTAGCGCAGTATATAATGCAGATGACGATTATCAGTTTGCTCTAGTAATACTAGTGACATTTATCATGAGTATCGTACCATTTGTCAGATAGTTTCATTAATCATCGCGTATCAGCGAAGAAGTTTCCTATAAATTGTCCAGATATATCGGGAAAGCGATTACAGTCAATTTTCGGATTTGGTGTCACGATGTCGTTCTTCAGCCTCGGTTTCATATCCTTGTTGGCGTTCGCAGTTGCGGACCTGCATAACGATCCGCATTATGTCGGCGATAGAACTACCATGGTTCACTTGTTCGAATGGAAGTTCAACGACATTGCCAAAGAATGCGAAGATTTTCTCGGTCCGATGGGCTACGGTGGTGTACAAGTATGTACAGTAAACGCTTGTATAGTATATTTACATTAACTATTGCTATATGTATAATATATGTATAATCCTTATTGATTCGATTGTCACTCTTTTGCTTCCGTTTGCACAACAACATTTGCTTGCATCTACATTAACATAGCCTAATTTAGGCTAAATTATCTCTAATTTATATCTAATCTAAATCTGATAATACTCCAAATCTCATATACATATTGAGCCGTTTAAAATTTCCCAACTCTCCTATGCATTCTTTCAATCTTTCATCATCTTTATTTTGAATGGAAAAATAATTTTACTATGATAAGATCACAGTACTCGAAACATGAACCTTATCACAAAATAACTAAGGATAAGCTGGAGTGTTGTGTTGGAGGACAAGTAAATAAGAAAATAAAAGCTGCTGCATATATTAAATAATTTTTGTCAAATTTGTTTTTGCAAATTAATATTATTAAATTATCGCAGTTTCAAGATAAATATAAAAGTACCTTCACTGTATTTTTATATAATCTGTTATTATCTGTCAATTCCGTACAGCGCTAAATGCCCGTCGTATATAAAAAATATAATGCAAAATAGGTTCTTGTACTTTTTCGTAGGTTTCTCCCATAAACGAGAATCTCGTGATAGAGAACAGACCATGGTACGAAAGATATCAGCCACTCTCCTACAAAATTATTAGTCGATCTGGAAACGAAGCCGAATTTAAGGATATGGTGAAAAGATGTAACAAGGTTGGCGTGCGAATATACGTCGACGCGGTCATCAATCACATGTCAGGAAATGCACAACCTGCATACGGAACCGGTGGCACGACGGCAAAACCAGATGAGCTTAGCTATCCGGGAGTCCCGTACACGTCCGAAGATTTCAACCCTCCATGTGACATCCAGAATTATAACAACGCTACGGAAGTTCGCGACTGCGAGCTGTCCGGTCTTCACGATCTTAATCAGACCAAAACGAACGTCCGAGACAAAATAATTAAATATTTCAACAAGGTCATCGATCTTGGAGCTGCTGGCTTTCGGTAATTATTCTCAACTAATCTGCTCTTATCGCGTGACATTTTTATCGAGAATCTATAAGAAAAAGTGATAGATTGATTTTCGTTTACGCGAACTAAAAATTTATAGAATATAGTAAAATTTTAATGTTAAAAGAGTTACAGAATATTATGGAGAAAGTTGTTCGAGATATATATTTAATGAGAACGAATTCTCCCGTTCGCTATTTCCGTCGTCCGTAATTTCTACTATTGAACTTAACTAAGCAGAAAATACAAAAAATTAAGTCATTTGCAACAGCGATCGCGTTTCGCCGATAATCCCTATCTACGTGCAACATCAGCGCACGGTCGATACGCATTCCGCGGCAAAATATGCGAATGAGATATAAAATCCGAAGTGTAAACTCGTGAGTTGCACTCCGCGGCCCCACCCCTGTCTCTTTCTCTCTCTCTTTCTCTCTCTCTTTCTCTTTCTCGCATCAAGGATGCGCCGAAGACTGATGATGTTTAACATTAAACCGGACGAGAAGCGGTGCCGCGCGGTACTGACTGAGGCCGGCTCGTCTGGTAGCATTAATAAATGAGGGACATCAGCTTTTAATTACGCGCCTCGCTCGTAATTGTAACCCGCAGCGAAATCGGTACCATCTCGTACCGAACCGGTGGCTTTACAAGCGGAAGAGCGATACACGCGTCGGGAATGATAACGGGGCGCGCTGCCGTCTTGGAGACTGCGCTACGCATCGCGTCCGCGGGATTGCGAATGTTTTACATATATTTCGAGAAAAGGAATGTGGCGTTGATGGCGCGTATTAAGAAATCGTGACAGCCGCTAAAGTCACGGTGCGCGCGTGGAAGGGGAAGTTTGATGGCACAATATATTACATTCTGCCATAGCAAGTTCCGTTAATTATTATATGGACGGCAGGAACGCACGTGACAAGCTAAGAGAATAATTTTGTTACAATATTATTTATAACATGCTATAATAACTGAATGATTCTCTCTCCGTCATAAGGTAGTGATTCACACAATTTCGCTGCAACAACAAATAGGTTGTTCTGCTTCAGCAATTTCGTGTTCCTAAAATTACCAAATTTACTCAGAAAGATTTTTCTACATATTTTTTACTACCAAAAGAGATATTGAGCAATTTACGAAATTTCGCTTTTATATTACAGCAACAACAATGATTTTGTTACGACATCTAGATTCTTTTTCTCATATGCGACGTTTCACTTGCAGTAATTTACTTACGTGTCAAAATTAACGCGATTGCAAATTATCGGTATTGCACGTACGATAATTTTACGTGACATTATTTGAAACAGTAGGTACGCTATAGCGAAAACAAGAAGGCCGTAATCTTGTTTCTTAATGAGAATCGCGACATACCTTTCTTCCACGTATACATATTTCTTTCTTTTTTTCGTTTCTTTAAAGGCACATGCATTCTTTTCATAATGATGGCAGTAACTAACTTTATTTCCAGCATGATACCGTACTTAATAAAATTTTATTTATAATAAAAGGCAAATATAAGTATGCAGCGACAATTCAAATAAAAATGTCCTAAATCTAAATAACTCGATCAGTTAATACGGAGTTGCGACAAGTAAAATAATTTTCTATCCTATCGCGTGTTATCCACAAGTAAATTACGGAATGAATAAACGGAAATAAATAACGCTACCTGGTCGCATCATTTTCCGGGTTGCAATGAACTCTGACCTTCGGCGCGTCAGCCACCGTGTGTTGCATCGCAAGAAGTGCCTTTGGCAAATACACATAGGTGGTTATCGCGAATGTACGATTAAATTCAATGGAATTTGCGGTGTCCACGAGCAAACGGTAAAAATCTTAATTGACCGAATAGCGTTAATTAATTAACGAGCCGACTTCCCGCCGACGAACATAATTCGGCGCGCGGAAATAACTGTTTGGGATGTTGAACCCCTGACCGGAGCCGCGTTAGCTATACCGATCCCGCCTGCGTGCCGCACACGAAATAAAAAATATTCAGAATTGGCGGTCATTTATAATAAGATATATATGTGCAGGAAGAGCGGCGAAATGCATGGAAAATCTCGAGTTACTCGGTGCAACTTTGTACGACACGTGGCATTTTATTAATAAAACTAATCAATTAATTACGATTTATTTTTCGAACAGTAATAATTCATTCGCGACGTTGTAGTTTTGTAGTATCACGTAATATCATCGGTTTTCTCTGTGTTATTAAATAAAAATATTATAATTCTTTATTAATCGCGCTGTTCTGCTCATTCCACTAAAAAAATATACTAAAATAGTATATTCTGAATAGTAAAGTAGTCACATTCATATCTCTCGATACAGGCATACCTAAACATTTTAACATTTTTGCAGCATCGACGCCGCCAAACATATGTGGCCACAAGATCTTAAGGCTATTTACAAAAAAATAAAGAACCTATCCCCTAAGAACGGGTATCCGAAGAATGCGCAGTGTTACATCTATCAGGAAGTCATCGATCTCGGCGGCGAGGGAGTCAGCAAGTTCGAGTACAATGATATCGCAAGTGTCATTGAGTTCCAGTATGGCATTGTTTTGGGTAATATGTTCCGCGGTAAGGACAATTTGGCGAGATTGCAAAATTTCGATGACGAGAATGCTTGGAGACTGATACCCTCTAAAGACGCGTTAGTCATGGTTGACAATCATGATAATCAGAGAGGTCACGGTGCCGGTGGAGCCTCCATTTTGACGCACAAGGACCCGAAACCGTACAAGGTGGATTTTTATACTTTGATAAATATCATAAATATAAATGAGATTTAGTTGCTCTATATTAGAATATCCTGTTTTTTTTTTCTTATTTAGATGGCAGTAGCCTTTATGCTCGCTCATCCTTACGGTCATGCTCGAGTCATGAGCTCCTTCGCGTTTAGTGATCCCAGTCAAGGCCCACCGGCCAATTCGGATGGCAGCATCATTTCGCCTGAGATCGTCAACGGTGAATGCGTCAACGGTTGGGTCTGCGAGCACAGATGGCCGCAGATTCAGCAAATGGTCAAATTCCGCAATCTAGTAAACGGCGAGAAGCTGGAGAATTGGTGGAGCAACGGGAAGAATCAGATCGCCTTCTCCCGCGGCGGCAAAGGTTTCGTCGCCTTTAACGTCGAGGGTGATCTACGCGAAAAGTTGCAAACCGGATTGCCAGCGGGGACATATTGTGATGTCATAACCGGAGACGTTGTCGACGGCAAATGCAGCGGAAAGTCGGTGCAAGTTGTCGACGATGGTACCGCTACGGTCGAGATTCTATCAAGCGAGTCGGAAGGTGTGCTCGCTCTTCATAATCAGGTCAGTGCAATAAAAAAAAACGACAAACAGAAAGATAACAAAGATATGATAGTATTATCTGAATTTTCGTATGCTTGCAGGCGAAACTATGACGCACGTGTGGATAATAAGCTTGTATACGCAACATTTTAAGAATCTATATATGACTAATATGAACTTATGTAACCACTGTTGTCTAAATACTGCACTTGAATAATAAAAAATTGCATTCTTTGCATTTGAGTAATAATATTTACTACATCTCTGCGTCTTGTTTCGTAATTTATTGTCTAATGTGCCCGATCGATAACGGAACTATTGAGGAAGAAGAGAGAAAAAATCGTTTCGTCAAATGTCAACAAGTAGATATCTGGAGACTGCTTGGATCCGGTTTGTGATTCGAACGTATGACTTAACAATTTTGCTACTTATCTATTTACTTCTCGTTCCCGTACCCTTTAGTGTCCACGAGTTGTAAAGCGCTCTATAGTGTTTTGCATTAAAGTTAACATTTTCCTAAAAAGTGTGTTATTATTTACGCGAGTGCGTAAGTGCCATAAATCACGGGCGTAATTAACATATTACGAACACGAATACTTTATCGATTATATTATATTATATTATATATTTTTTTATATTACACGAATAATTTATCTATTAAAGATTTAGAATAGGCAAGTAAAAAATGTAATATTTAAGAGACAAGAAAATACCTAATCTCCACAGACAGATAAAATTTTCTTCGTTACTTATTAATTATCTGAATTAATATATTGTTAAAAAAATACTTCAATATATCTAGAATTCTACCGAAATATCTAATTCTGAACATTTTTTTGTGTAAAAAATTCACAAAAACGTCTTTGTTTATATTTGTGAAGGTTTCACCGTAGTGCTTTTTTTTATAAACTTCATTCAAAAACGTTACCAAGATCACGATCTTATATCGAATGTTGCACATTTCTTCAGTGAGTAAGGACAATCAACTTCAACATAATATTTCTTAAATTAATAAAATCTTGCCTCAGCTAATCTGTCTGTAGTGCGATTCTGTAACTCGTTATGCTGTCATTATGTGCAATAGCTGCGCAAGTATGCTATATGGTAAAAAAACTGCGCAATGACAATATAACAATAACGATACTGCATAACGAGTTACAGAATCGCGGCTCTGATGAGTTTTAAGTCCGTGTTTGTTTTGTTAATGAGAAACTGACAATTAGCGTAGTTTTAGAAAAGAGCGTGATATATGAAAAGAATTACTCATGGTTGCGCAATTTCCGACTGAATCAACACTGAATCAACTAATATTTCCAGCTTAAAAATATTTGCCAATTATATAATCCAATTACATACATATATTCCATCATTAATATAATAATGGTGCAGACATGTTTATCAAAATTACGAGAATTTAAAGATTGAACGATGAAAACTTTCAAAAAGTTGTAAAAAGTCACATGGTGTTACATTCACACTTTTCTCTATTTTTTCTCTTTTTTAAATTAGAGAATAGTAATACTATTAATTTAATGGAACATAATAATATATATGATAATATTCAATAACTATATTTTAAGTATTATTATTAATTTAATAAGAAGTTTAGTAATATTTTCGCGTGAAAAAAATATCAAGTTTCATGCAGTTATATTTCCACAAAATTCTGTTCTCGTAAATCCGATAAAATTCTTAAATAAATTCTCACTCTTTCGATTTCGCACTTTTCTGCCGAAGTAACTGCAGTCAGATAACGCTTGTTTATGCAAATTTTATTAACTGTTATTACAGCTGCCACCTTGTTCAATATTCGTCAATAAAAATTCTTTGATAAAAGAATAATTAATTAGAGTACTTGCAAGATGTATTTATCGGTATTTATCGATATTTGTGCGATAAATGTGTTTTTGCCGGCGCAATTGACACAATATAATATAGAGTGGTCATTAAAACGACACGCGCATTCGTAGCCAGGAAAGCAATACTGACCTTCGTGCAGGCAGCCGATGTGGTTATATATTTCCGAGACTGGTATTTCGCGCATCAGTCATCAATGAGCATGATGCAAGTGCTAGTGTGTGCGTTAGCGATCCTGTCAACGGTAGCCGCTCAGAAAGAGCTGCACTACGTACCCGGTCATGATGGGATGGTACATCTTTTTGAATGGAAATGGCACGACATCGCAGATGAATGTGAAAGATTCCTCGGTCCCATGGGATTCGGTGGCGTGCAGGTGAGATAGGCAGATAAGAAATATTTAGCGGAGACAATGACGCGAAATATGTCCGCAGAAAATTTTATGAAAAATCTGGTAAAATAATATTTTTTTAAATGTTAGATTGAAAGTTAAAACTAACAAGGAAATTGTTAATTAATTGACAAAGGTTTGTTTTGATCTGCTCCGAAAAACATTTACCTAAATTCCGCGACTAAGTAGAACGGAACAATCCGTTAATCCGTTAATCACGGGTATTATCGAGCGGATGATTAGAACGAATCCTAATAAATTGTTGCAGGTTTCTCCGATCCAAGAGAATGTGATCGTAGGGAGTAGACCATGGTGGGAACGTTACCAGCCTATATCCTATAAATGGTACACGAGATCGGGCACACCGGACGAATTCAGGGAGATGGTTCGCAGGTGTAACAACGCCGGCGTGAGAATTTACGTCGACGTGGTGTTCAATCACATGACCGGTGATCACGATAACGCAAAAGGTACCGGCGGTACGACAGCGAATACTCATGGCTTCAGCTATCCGGGGGTACCGTATTCCCAGTACGATTTTCACTATCCTCCTTGCGCCATCAATAATTATCAAGACCCGGCAAATGTGCGGAATTGCGAATTGGTCGGTCTGCATGATCTCGATCAGTCGAAGGAATATGTCAGAGAAAAGATCGTCAATTTCTTGAACGAAGCCGTCGACGCTGGAGTCGCTGGTTTTCGGTAAGCAGAATCTTTGCAGTTCCGTTGCGATATTTCCCAATCAATCCGCGAAAAAGTGGCATCTTTCGACGAAGAAAATTAAATATTATGCTAATTTAGCTTATCCGATAAAATTTTTAGTAGTATTCTTAAGTTAGTTAAGCCATAATTAAATAAGATACGTGCATATTCATATTTTACCGAGATAAAAGTCCCACTAATTTCTGAATTTTAGAGTAGACGCAGCTAAACACATGTGGCCGGAAGATCTAAAAACGATCTTCTCTCGGTTGAAAAATCTCAATCCCGAGCATCATTTCCCTTCAGACGCGCGGCCCTATATAGTTCAAGAGGTAATCGATTACGGCGGCGAGGCAATCAGCAAATATGAATACAACTCTTTCGGCGCGGTAACGGAATTCCGATACGGCATGGAGATCAGCAACTCCTTGAACGGAAACAATCCGTTGAAATGGTTTGTCAATTGGGGAGAAGCTTGGGGCCTGTTACCGTCTCAGGATGCTCTGGTATTTATCGACAATCACGATACTCAACGTGGCAACCCCAATATCCTCACCTACAAGTCGTCGAAGCTGTACAAGGCAAGTGATTCTCGAGAAAACTGGAGAAATTAAAAACATATAGAAATACGGAGACTGAATTATTTTATCTTTATCCGAGGGCGTAATCAATAACAAGTGACATTACAGATGGCCGTGGCTTTCATGCTGGCGCATCCCTACGGGACCGCGCGGATCATGAGTTCCTTCAAGTTTGATACTTTCGACGCCAACCCGCCGCAGGACTCCGTCGGCAATCTCCTATCTCCAACCATCAATCCTGACGATACCTGCGGCAACGGCTGGGTCTGCGAGCATCGATGGCGTCAGATTTACAACATGGTGCGCTTCCGAAATGCCGCGAATAATACCGACGTCAACAACTGGTGGGATAACGGCCAGAATCAGATCGCCTTCTGTCGCGGAAACGCGGGCTTCATCGCGATCAATGGTGACAAATATGATTTGAAGCAGACTCTCTTTACCTGTGTGGAACCTGGCACTTACTGCGACGTCATATCCGGGAACTTGGAGAACAACAAGTGTACTGGTAAAGTCATAACAGTGGATCAAGATAAAAAGGCGTACATAGAAATCCCTTTGAACCAGGAAGACGGTGTGCTCGCTATTCATCAAGGGGTAAGTAATTTTGTTTGTCGTTCGTTTAGTTCCTTCAAATGAAATGTTTCATTGCGTTTATTTTATGATAATGTATCTGCATTGCGCCTTTTTTAAAGAATAACTCGTATTCTATAAATTTCTTAATTTTAGAATTTGTTTAAATAACATTCTCTCGTTTAATAATGTTTATATTAATAAGGTTTTTAAAGCAATAAATTGTTAATTGGAATATTAATGGCAATTATCAATATCACGTTTGAAGGAATTAAATCGAATGTAATAATACGTCTCAATTACTTATTATAACAAACTTTTAACACGATTAATTTCTTTGCAGGCAAAGGTGAAATCATAAAGATCTGATTGAACGAATTAAAAATTGCTATGATACAGCATATAAGTATGATAATAAAATGCTACATAATGTATAAGATTAAAAGAATTTAATTGCACTTCGGATTAATTATACGATCGACTATTTAAAATATAACTTGTTTGTGTACTTTTACTTGTTTGGAATAAAATGTGAGTGTTTGCGTATCAATAGATTAGAATATCAATACTAATCTTTTGTTTTCTTTTATCCAATTATTTCATCGAATTCCAGAGAGTACAATACTCTCATTTATTTTTATCACTTTATCAAATGAGATAATAACCGTTTCGATTGACTCATATTTACTATCAAAGAAGATCCCATAATTACGCAACACAATGTTTGTGAGAATATATCGGTAAAATTAAGTGGAGTACACCTGTTATTTTTCAACAATGTTTATTTTAACAGAAACAATGTACTGTTTTTCCTCTTTTCACCATTAATTTCTACTATACATGATATGACAGTTATTTGTAAGTAATACACGACAGACTCGCGATGGAAAAACAAAAAGGTCGAAGGGAGATCGAGTGAGATGGGGCGGACACATACCGTAAAATCGATCGGTTTTGAGGAAGTGAGATATACCGAAGGATGAATAGAAAATCTTGAAATATCACAAAAAATTGCCTTATCGTCGGTGTGTTTTACCACCTCTCTCTTTCTAATCCATGTGTGCGGTTAAATTATCCTTCGCTGAAAGAATCTGTCAGCACATTTATCGCTCTAACTTCTTCTTCCCGTCCGTTCTTATTTCCTTATCGAACGAACATGCTGCACGAAATGATTAATGCGTAACGCTCGTAATTACGCATTAACAGCGTGAATCTCGCGACTAACATACTAAATAAAATACTACGGGGTATTTGTAGAAGCACGACATATATAAATGCTTAAGGGTTATGTACATAGTGGTCTTGTTTAAGTAAAAGACACCAACTCGATTAGTGTTAGCGCGCCCGAGTTCGTCATACCTACGACAAAAAAAGTGATGTCGTTTGCATAGCTTTCATGCTTAGTGATTAAAGATTAACGATTTATTAAATCTTAATTGAATTTTTTACAATTTACGCGATACAAAGATTTCTTTAATAAATAAAAATAATTTTTGTCTTCTCGTTTTTTCGTTTAATTGAAAATTATTATTTTATGAGTCTTAATTAACTTGTTAGTGATCTATTTCTCGATTTCATGAGCGCACGTAAAACACAACAATTCTAAATAACAAGCTCGTGTGTATATAACAAGAATCAAGGGTAACAACGGCCACTGACGAGCAATAACAAATATTATAATTCAAAACATAATATTTTAACAATGTTTGAATTATAATTGTTCAATCTTCGTCAATAAAAATTCTTAGATAAAAAAATAATTAATTAGAGTAACTTGCAAGATGTATTTATCGGTATTTATCGATATTTGTGCGATAAATGTGCTTTTGCCGGCGCAGTTGACACACTATAATATAGAGTAGTCATTAAAACGACACGCACATTCGTAGCCAGGAAAGCAATACTGACCTTCGTGCAGACAGCCGATGTGGTTATATATTTCCGAGACTGGTATTTCGCGCATCAGTCATCAACGAGCATGATGCGAGTGCTAGTGTGTGCGTTAGCGATCCTGTCAACGGTAGCCGCTCAGAAAGAGCTGCACTACGTACCCGGTCATGATGGGATGGTACATCTTTTTGAATGGAAATGGCACGACATCGCAGACGAATGTGAAAGATTCCTCGGTCCCATGGGATTCGGTGGCGTGCAGGTGAGATAGGTAGATAAGAAATATTTAGCGGAGACAATAACGCGAAATACGTCCGCAGAAAATTTTATGAAAAATCTGGTAAAATAATATTTTTTTAAATGTTAGATTGAGAGTTAAAACTAACAAGGAAATTGTTAATTAATTGACAAAAGTTTGTTTTGATCTGCTCCGAAAAACATTTACCTAAATTCCGCGACTAAGTAGAACGGAACAATCCGTTAATCCGTTAATCACGTGTATTATCGAGCGGATGATTAGAACGAATCCTAATAAATTGTTGCAGGTTTCTCCGATCCAAGAAAATGTGATCGTAGGCAGTAGACCATGGTGGGAACGTTACCAGCCTATATCCTATAAATGGTACACGAGATCGGGCACGCCGGACGAATTCAGGGAGATGGTTCGCAGGTGTAACAACGCCGGCGTGAGAATTTACGTCGACGTGGTGTTCAATCACATGACCGCTGATCACGATAACGCAAAAGGTACCGGCGGTACGACAGCGGATACTCATGGCTTCAGCTATCCGGGGGTACCGTATTCCCAGTACGATTTTCACTATCCTCCTTGCGCCATCAATAATTATCAAGACTCGGCAAATGTGCGGAATTGCGAATTGCTCGGTCTGCATGATCTCGATCAGTCGAAGGAATATGTCAGAGGGAAGATCGTCAATTTCTTGAACGAAGCCGTCGACGCTGGAGTCGCTGGTTTTCGGTAAGCAGAATCTTTGCAGTTCCGTTGCGATATTTCCCAATCAATCCACCGCGAAAAAGTAGCATCTATCGACGAAGAAAATTAAATATTATGCTAATTTAACTTATCCGATAAAATTTTTAGTAGTATTCTTAAGTTAGTTAAGCCATAATTAAATAAGATACGTGCATATTCATATTTTACCGAGATAAAAGTCCCACTAATTTCTGAATTTTAGAGTAGACGCAGCTAAACTCATGTGGCCGGAAGATCTAAAAACGATCTTCTCTCGGTTGAAAAATCTCAATCCCGAGCATCATTTCCCTTCAGACGCGCGGCCCTGTATAGTTCAAGAGGTAATCGATTTCGGCGACGAGGCAATCAGCAAATATGAATACAATTCTTTCGGCGCGGTAACGGAATTCCGATACGGCATGGAGATCAGTAACTCCTTGAACGGAAACAATCCGTTGAAATGGTTTATCAATTGGGGAGAAGCTTGGGGCCTGTTACCGTCCCAGGATGCTCTGGTATTTATCGACAATCACGATACTCAACGTGGCAATATCCTCCCCAATATCCTCACCTACAAGTCATCGAAGCTGTACAAGGCAAGTGATTCTCGAGAAAACTGGAGAAATTAAACACATATAGAAATACGGAGACTGAATTACTTTATCTTTATCCGAGGGCGGAATCAATAACAAGTGACATTACAGATGGCCGTGGCTTTCATGCTGGCGCATCCCTACGGGACCGCGCGGGTCATGAGTTCCTTCAAGTTTGATACTTTCGACGCCAACCCGCCGCAGGACTCCGCCGGCAATCTCCTATCTCCAACCATCAATCCTGACGGTACCTGCGGTAACGGCTGGGTCTGCGAGCATCGATGGCGTCAGATTTACAACATGGTGCGCTTCCGAAATGCCGCGAATAATACCGACGTCAACAACTGGTGGGATAACGGCCAGAATCAGATCGCCTTCTGTCGCGGAAACGCGGGCTTCATCGCGATCAATGGTGACAAATATGATTTGAAGCAGACTCTCTTTACCTGTGTGGAACCTGGCACTTACTGCGACGTCATATCCGGGAACTTGGAGAACAACAAGTGTACTGGTAAGGTCATAACAGTGGATCAAGATAGAAAAGCGTACATAGAAATCCCATTGAACCAGGAAGACGGTGTGCTCGCTATTCATCAAGGGGTAAGTAATTTTGTTTGTCGTTCGTTTAGTTCCTTCAAATGAAATGTTTCATTGCGTTTATTTTATGATAATGTATCTGCATTGCGCCTTTTTTAAAGAATAACTCGTATTCTATAAATTTCTTAATTTTAGAATTTGTTTAAATAATATTCTCTCGTTAAATAATGTTTATATTAATAAGGTTTTTAAAGCAATAAATTGTTAATTGGGATATTAATGGCAATTTTCAATATCACGTTTGAAGGAATTAAATCGAAGGTAATAATACGTCTCAATTACTTATTATAAAAAACTTTTAATACGATCAATTTCTTTGCAGGCAAAGGTGAAATCATAAAGATCTGATTGAACGAATTAAAAATTGCTTGCTATGATACAGCATACAGGTATAATAAAAAAATGCTACATAATGTATATAAGATTAAAAGAATTTAATTGCACTTTGGATTAATTATACGATCGACTATTTAAAATATAACTTGTTTGTGTACTTTTACTTGTTAGAATAAAATATGCGTGTTTGCGTATCAATAGATTAGAATATCAATACTAATCTTTTGTTTTCTTTTATCCAATTTATATCATCGAATTTCAGAGAGTACAATACTCTCATTTATTTTTGTCACTTTATCAAATCCGATAATAACCGTTTCGATTGACTCATATTTGCTATCAAAGAAGATCCCATAATTACGCAACACAATGTTTGTGAGAATATATCGGTAAAATTAAGTGGAATACACCTGCTATTTTTCAACAATGTTTATTTTAACAGAAACAATGTACTGTTTTTCCTCTTTTCACCATTAATTTCTACTATACATGATATGACAGTTATTCGTAAGTAATACACGACAGACTCGCGATGGAAAAACAAAAAAGTCGAAGGGAGATCGGGTGAGATGGGGTGGACACATACCGTAAAATCGATCGGTTTTGAGGAAGTGAGATATACCGAAGGATGGATAGAAAATCTTGAAATATCACAAAAAATTGCCTTATCGTCGGTGTGTTTTCTCTTTCTAATCCATGTGTGCGGTTAAATTATCCTTCGCTGAAAGAATCTGTCAGCACATTTATCGCTCTAACTCCTTCCTCCCGTCCGTTCTTATTTCCTTATCGAACGAACATGCTGCACGAAATGATTAATGCGTAACGCTCGTAATTACGCATTAACAGCGTGAATCTCGCGACTAACATACTAAATAAAATACTACGGGGTATTTGTAGAAGCACGACATAAATAAATGCTTAAGCGTTATGTACAGTGGTCTTGTTTAAGTAAAAGCCGCTAACTCGATTAGTGTTAGCGCGCCCGAGTTCGTCATACGACAGAAAAAAAGTGATGTCGTTTGTTCGAAATAAGAAGAAGTTGCCGAATGAGCGTTGCGCGTCTGTTAAATACGTCAAACGAGAAGAAATGTTTCGTTACGTCATTATCATATATACATATGTATGTCGAAAGTTAGCGTAATCGCTAATTATAAATAATAGGCACGTAAACAAATCTCAACCTACAATTACAATTCCGCGGCGCGTAAGGTAGAAGCAAGTGTAATATCGCGTGCGATTACAGCGTCTAATTACCATTGATAATTTTGTACTACGAGTAGTAACGGGCTTGTGTAATCAGCCGCAGGAAATACGAAGGAATTTCCTTCTTTCACCGCGACTTCTGATCGGTCTTACTGATTAAATAGAACACACTTGGATAAATTTCGAAATGCTGCAGTTTCTAGTATTTTCGCGTCTTCTTTTTTTCTTTCTCTTCAGCGAAACGCAAACTCGGGAGCGCGGGCGCACGTGTGGGAACGTGCTGTTTAGGCATCATGTGTATATGTATATACAATTATAAGTTTATATGGTCTGCAGTAAATTCAGACAAATGTTTGTATATGCGTGTCTTGTGTGTCTGTCTGTGTGTGTAAATCTAAAAAATACTGCTCATCTTACGAACCGATTCGTTTGCCACGCAAATTTTCTTCCGCGAATGGTACATGTAAGCGCAGTGTGACGTCGTCGCCCTACCACCATTTACATCCTAATCGTTACGTGAATACAATAAGGCAAAACGGGTACTACATCTCTAAATAAATAAACGTTTGACGTCGCATGAATCTTGTAGATTAAGGGGGACACAAAATAAAAGAGGCGCGCTGTAATGTACAATTCCTAAAGAGCTACACGGGTCCGTCGCGCGTGAAACTGTCGTCGTCGCGTCCATGTATCGCGCGTGTCGATGTCTCTGTGTATGTGTATGTTTTTCCCTTTCGTGTATGTGTGTGCTCGCACGTGGATTCTTATTCCTGCACATAGAGCACATTAGCAAAAATATAATTTAGTATATTTATCGCAATAATTCTCATCCATATAAAAAACTTCGTTAAAATATATAAAAGAAACAACGATTTGAGCAAGTACGTATCTCCTACGGTAGTTAAAAGTTATCGCGTCGAAACGTATATTTATTGTTATTGCACGTAATTCTTCTCGCTGATTATGTATACATATATAGATCGTATTCTTTTAATATATCTATTACTTGCGCTTCACACACTCGCACGTAATTGCAATCGTTCCGACATATGTACACATATACGGGTACCTCTCACGCACACCTCCTCTCTTTATTTTTTTTTCTTCCTCTTTTTCGACATCGAGTTAGTGGTTCCTCATTTCGTCGACTTTTCGCATGACGTACAAAAATACGAGTTCGGCCGTTCGAGAAAGTTGTCGATCGACAATCAAGATGATCTCATGTAATAAAAAATAATATATAATGTCCCATCACGCATCGGAAATTTATCCGAACGATCACTCGACAACGTCGTCTTGGAAGACTTTACGAAGATAGGCACTCGTTTGATTTATTATCTATTAGTTTCTCGCCTTCAAAAAGAAAATCAAATATATTAATTCCATTTTAATGATCAACGTAATTTTGAGAGAAAGTACCTTTTCTATTTTTTAGTTTACCAAACATTTTAGAAAAGTTTTTAAACATGTTAGTATAGAAAAAATAAAAAACAAAAATTGCTTATTTATAGACTTCGATAGCGGAAATTTATATTTAATATTTGTTTAATAAAATATTTAAATAAATAATTTAAACAAAAATGTATCCCTGATATATTTGTCATCGATGGAAGATGGAAGATAATCGTATATTACGCAATGTGAACAATGTATGTTATTCGTTCAACATGCATTCCTAATTTTCTATTTCTCACAGTGCAAAATATACTATTTAAGTACTGAATCCATAGAGATCATAACAAGTTTTAAAATTACCTATATTTTTACAAATCCCCACATAGATCTACGCCGTCATATTTTTGTATGGATATTATTTCTGTTATTTAAATACGAAAGGAAATTAATATTCATCATTCCTTTATCCGTTGATTGTGACTTCTATTGAATTTGATACAATTTCCTAGGTGCAAATAAAGATTAAATCTTTAGCCAAATTATCTAATATATTTATCAGAATATAGTTTTAAATAAAATAAATACACATTCAAGTGCAAAAATCGTTAGTTGACTAATTCTTCAATTATCATACGTAGATCTATTCTCGCAGCAATGTATGTACACTATCGTGATTCAGCTAAAATTCTTTCTCCGACCGTTTTTCCACGCGCTTGTAACTATTCAACGGTTTCACTCTATCATTGCTATACATATAGAATTTTCAAAAATATTTCTCCGTTTCTCTATCCAAATATCGCTCGTTCAGTAAGCAATCGAAAATGAAGCTGAGTTTGTCTCAATCCTTTAATCTTCAGTTTCATTCATGTCCGGGCAATTATTAATTAACATACCTTCGTCATGCTGCGTCTAAGTTCTACGTAATACGCCGATACAGTCGAAGCTTGCAGTTTCGCTAAAATACAGTACTTCAGGTCTCTACAGTTTAGGCTTTAGATTATCCTGATGATCGATGGAAATCAAGGATCGAATACTCAAAAATATTTCCATTCTCGAGTATTCAACGCTCTATATGCTATGCGCGCTACGTTAATCGAACCCTCCCTCTCACTCTTTTTCTCTCTCTCTTTCATATCTTGCAGTCCAATCTCGGCTAAAACTCTCTCGGTCTGAGTTTCTATCTCTAAAAGTTCTTCCGGGTGCTTAATTACTGACAACATGGCGGAGTCTCCATGATATACGAAATCGTCTTCTTCCGATTGAGCACGCCGTTCGCGTGTCACTGCTTGATAGGCTTTTTGAAGACGACTTCCGGCTTGCGTACCGGGCGGGGTACGCGCCGTTCTATCCTGAGGGCCCGGTTCGGGTCCGGAGACGATGGCGCCAGGGTCACGCTGACCGGTGCTGTCTCGGACCTCAATAGGGGAGTCTCCGCCATTGTTTGTCAGTTCCCTGTGCTGCTGGGTCGCCGACTCGGCGTCTGTTGCTGTTGTTGCTGCTGCTGCTGCTGTTGTTGCTGTTGCTGTTGCGTCACCGCCGCGGCCGCTGCGCTCAACGCCGGTAGCGGCGTTTGGTGACAGTGGGCACAGTGCAAGCATACCGTGCAGGCACCGAGTTTCCGAGCCAACATCACGCGCAGCTTCAAGGCTGGACCGAGCTTCATGCCCATCGTGCCTGTCAGGTGGTTCTCCGAGAGTAGCGGCAGTGCCGCACCGTCTATACGATGCTCCCGGAAATTCTGCAAGCAGAAATGTGACAGCGTGTTATTAGCGATACGCTCTGCGACGAGCGAAATAATTTTCGTTGGTCTCTTTTAAATTATCCTGCGAGCGCAGAGTCGAAAACTGTTGGGTAAAAAAATTATGTTTCCTAATATATATACCGAAGATTTATATTAGAAATATCAATAGCGCTCTACTATAATGATATGCTAATTATAAATGTTAATTTTTTGTCAATGATATCTTCGAGTCTTTATTTCATGATCGTTAATTTGTAAGCAAAGAGCTAGTGGAGACACGGATATTATTGTAATTCGCGGCATCTAAAACTCTGGTTGTGCGGAACGCCCGTTCGTTAACGCTACTCTTTTGTATATTTCTCGGTCCCCGACGCATACCTCCACGTGCGGAGCGGGACACGTACGCATGTACCGTCGACCTCCGACCGGCTCGAATCGCGGCCGAGGATCGTTCCCTCGCGGCAGCTGCGACCTCGCTGTCGCGCGGAATCCCGCGAATTCGTCTCACGCGAGACACGATCGGATGGGGAAGGCGCGGGATCGCTATTTCTGTCGGCGTGCAAAAAGTCAATATTGGTCC
This sequence comes from Temnothorax longispinosus, assembly GCF_030848805.1. NCBI lineage: Eukaryota > Metazoa > Arthropoda > Insecta > Hymenoptera > Formicidae > Temnothorax > Temnothorax longispinosus. The sequence goes on along the minus strand of NC_092364.1, from coordinate 20,842,212 downwards.
GCCTGTCGGGAGGAAATCGGAGAAGAGGAAGAAAAGGAGCGAAGGAAGACGGCCGCGAAGGCGGAACGCGAAACGGAAGGGGGCAAAGAGAGGAAAAAGAGAAGGAGATGAAAAAAGGCATAGGAGCGCGGATGTGTTTCATTCACTGGCGCTGGGGGGGCCGCGCCTCGCGTAATTGCAGCTGCAACGACCGCGGGGTGCAGCGTGCGGTACGCGCGTGTACGTAAGCGCGATCGCGGACGTCCCTTGCGCGCACCACACGTTCGTGGAATACGGTAATTGCTCGGGCCCGCTTATGAATGAAATATTCAGCGCCGTAATGCGAGCCGCACACGCAACGGCAGACCGGTCTCCTTCCTTCGCGCATGTCGGGCTCCCTCGTTGAAGGAGGGGGATCGGGATCGACGCGGAGATCGAGGCCGTGCATTCATGCCGCTGGGCATTCAGGTCTCTTTTCTTTCTCTCTCTCTCTCTCTCCCTCCTTGTCTTTCTCTCTCCTTCCTCTCGCACAGATAGCGTCTAATTGGCCGGCTTTCGGAGGGTACTCGTAAGTGCGAAGGTTATTTGTCACCGAAGGAAGCGCCTGTCGATCTTTGTGCTTTCGTACTGTACGACGATCGATTTCAATAATATTGGATGTATTGTAAGTGAAGGATTCATCTTTTAAATCCTTTAAGCTAAGCCTAAACAATATGCAAAATTGGATTAATCAAGCTTTAAGTAAATTAAGTTTACACAGAGTTTCGTATAATTGTATTATTGAATTGTACTAATTTCACACACAACTAATTGTTTCCTTTTAAGTAACTTATTTTTACTGATCATCGTTCAACTAGCAATAATACGCGTCGTGAACTTGGAATCTAACAGGTGTTGCATTCATGCCGCTGGGCTGAATGTAGGTGCTCGCTGACCGTTTCGCCAAGCGACTTCTAATCTACGATTTATCTACGTGCGCATCGCGCGAAGAAATATCAAGGGAATTCATCGCGCAACAGGGAATCTATATTGCTAGGCGCGAGTCCAGGGAGATCTCGCGGTAACAATGAGGCTCGCATAATCGCCGACAGTAAAACGCATAATCATTGATTACGGTAAATAGGCCCGACACTGTTTCGGATTCTCGATGCATTCGCGGTTCTAACGGTACGGAGTACGAAGAGTCAGCCACGCGCGAGAAAAGCCGCCTCTTCACGGTCGCCTCGCGCAAAACGCTAATTAGTTTAAGTCATTCACACGACGCGCGCAAGAAACTGTTCACGCCGTGAAACTGAGCTACGTACGACCGTCTTTGTCCGGCGCAGAAAAATCTCGGATTCCCCTTCGAAACGTTACTGGAAACTAGTTATTAAGAGAAAGAGTAATTCCACATTTCCGTTCGTCCATCACGCTATACTCACATCACGCGCTCAATTCTTTTGACCCACGTACATAATCTTGTACAATTGTAATCCAAATTGTTATGAAATTATTTGAATACGCATTGTAAATTCGATTCACAATCAAATTATATATTATAAAAAGATAGCTTCTTCTGAGCGTCTTATTTGACAACTTAAGGTCGATTCAGACACAGCCGTGCCGTACCCGTACCGTATCACGGACAGAAACATTAGACAAGGATTTCTATTGTCTCCATCCTTGTCTAATGTGTCTTCATCCTTGTCTAATGTTAACGATACGGATACGGTCCGGATACGGCACGGCTGTGTCTGAATCGACCCTTATTGATTTCACATTCCAAAGGGAGAACAAAGTTGACTTATAAATTCGACATGACTTTGGTACTAGTTGCATTAAAAAACGTGTCCACCTACAGCTTGACGAGGAAGATGCCTCATTGTTTTCGCGAGGTAGCATGGAGCAGACAGTTTTGAAATCTCACGAAACGACCGAGGCGGCATGGCCGTTCGACTCGCGCGATGCGGCGCGGCACGGCGCAGCTGCAGTTGCAGCGAATATATCATCCTCGTGTTGCACCGCGGGCGACCGGGCGCGCACCAAAGGCCGGGTAACGAAGACAACCTATATTTTCTCCACCCAGTTCCAAACTCTTAAGGGCAAACGCGATCTCCCGGCTGGTCCTGCATCAATTATACCTTCCACAAACACGATGTTAGGTCCCCCTCGCGTACTCGTCGTGCGCCGACGTGCAATGGTACGGAGCTCGCGAAGATGCGCTCCGGCTCCAGGAGCATGTGTTATTAAATTATTCGCGCATCACTGCGTCTCGTGAACGCGAGGGGGAATGGGGGAGGACTGCCCTCTTCTTAAATTATGCGCGTAGACTTATCAGATATGCCCGCGGGCCAAGATGCGCGTTAAGCGGAATTTAAATTGGCGAACATATAGGAAACGTTCGTGTAACGATATAAATGCGCGTTGCGATTTGCGATATTTATTGTGCGTCTCGTGCCCCCTCGCTAAAATCGCGGCTCGTGGGCCCCTCTGCTGTATCCATAACATATAATAAAATCTTCTATTCATTTAAGTGAATGTAGATAACGCATTAGAAACCGCAGTACTGCTTAGTAACTTACGTACGCCATAATCACGATCAATAATACTTTCTTAATTATTTTAATCTTTAATTTTGCATGTTAATTTGAATGACCGCACTGCAGATAAGCTTAGAAAAGCATGCTGTCTACGGTAAACGACATAAATTTGTCGCAAGCGAATGCCAGTTCGTCTCGAGATAAAGAGACTTCGCCAGGAATATCCGCGAGGTTGCATCCGACCGTGACCTGGGAAAAGACGGAGAATCCTCGAAAAATAACGGCTCCTTTCTTGCCGAGCTCGAATCCTCGACCTGAGGAATCTCGCGGTTATAACCTTAAGAGATCACTCAGTCGGAACCACGTCACGTTAAACTACACGCAGTGAGTTCAAAGAATTCGTTCTTGGACGCTCGGGCGATCGTCGAATTCTTTTTTTTTATCTGAGGCACAGGTGTAGAAGGCAATACAAGAATTAGTGACCCGAAATCAGGCCTCTGCAATTAGGCCCTAGCTTAATTATAGCAAGTTGTAACAATTATAGTAATTTTAAATTGCAATCCTAGTAGTCTTTCAATTAACCGGTAAAAGAGATCATTCGTGGTTCGAAAGTTCGAGCAATAGAATTATAATAAACTGGAGCACTAGATATTGAGGTAACATCTGTTACACCTGTTTGGCTCACATTTATCTCCGCAGCTGTTAATTTATCGATTAAGCTGACACAGGTCGGCACTAGCGCATATATGCGTTGCACGATGAATCATGCATAAATCAATTTTCAACGACGTTTGCGGACGAAACCTTAAATTTCTTAAAAGCCGCCCGTCGATAGCGTCACGGCGAAACAATATTTATGGCGCATAAAATGTTTCTTTTTTCTTTTAATTATTCAACGGCGTAAAGTTACCGCGTAACACCACTCTAAGACAAGCTTCTAACAGTTCTCTGCCATTAAAAGTCGCGTCCGTTTCATGGCTACTTCTGACTATCTCAGTCATTATTACACCTGTCGTGTTACGAAATGGCAGGCAGATATAAGCGACGTTTCAGGATAACTTCAAACGGTCCTGTCGCATATGCAACTAACATCTGCGGATGACTTTTACGTTACTGCCTTTCCTAATTATCGCAACTCCTTTTACGAATACATGTATTTTTCAAGAACGTTGTTCCGCAACAAGGACTGGTTTAGTAAACCAAGTTCTTTGTTTAATCAGCGTTAATTATCGTTTAAATTAAAAGCAGGATTTTTATCGGGAGACGTTGCCTCCTCCCATGAAATAGAAGCTCACAATCAGCTAACAATTAGGACCAGATTGGTAGTTGCTATTGTTCCAGTCTACTCATCGCCTCCCTTTGTACGATCCTGCGGAAACAATACCGTATACCGCATTGTGTTTCAACTCTAACCCACCATTCTTTTAACGCGTTGGATTATACGTTACACGTGTATCTCACCTACGCATCGCCGGCGTAACATTACGTTGCATTGCTGCCGAATGAATGCCGAGCGACCGCGGCGAGCCGTCGCACGGGGAATGAAGCGTTAACCAATAAAAGCGAGCGCGCTGCAACTTTTGTTGGCCGCTACCGAAGGAGATCCCCAGGCTGTTGTTGCTCGCTCTCGAGATCCCTTATATGGGAGAGCGGCGCTCGCGCGAAGGGCAGAGCGCGTTGCCGCGCGCCGCCTGCAATCGCGCGCTGAATTCTACACGGGGACGAACCCCGAGGTTGAGAATTTGCGTCGGCGGGCTCGCGCTAGAAATTCCACACGCGTGTTTTCGTTCCACCGCGCGACCTCGTGAGAAAGGGCGATGCCGCCGGTGTACCAACAAGGTGCGCGCGTAAGAATCGGCGATTCGCGCCGCACCGACACGCCGTAATGGATCAACAAGCGTGAACATTGTCTCCCGCGATGAACACGTTCATGGATCGACTGGTGTTATATACATACATTACATAATCCGTTCACGTCTGTAGTTGGAAGATCGTGCAGCAGAAGTATGATCGGCAAAGATTTTATACACGAGAAAGTAAAAGAGATAAAGAGAGAAAAAGATTACCATATATATAATATTTTTGAATTGTAAAAATATAACGTAATAAAATAGAATAAATATACATATATCTACAAAATTAAAATGTACGATTTTTAATATACAACTCTGCATAGAGTATTGTATATAATTATGTATTATTACATTAGCATAATTCTACTCAATTATAAGTCTTTTTAATTATTTAATATAAAATGTGAATGCTACTTAATCATTTAATAATAAAACCTGTTCCAGAAATAAAACAAATTTTTTATTTCTAGAATAAACGTACTACTCTGCTTTTTCTTCGATTTAACTCGGAATATTTCGACAAGGAGCCGCAGTAGAATAGTGTTATTAATTGCGCATGAAGGATAATAGAGTCTTCGAAAGTCGTGCGCCGAGGATCCGGAGAAAACCCGTCCGACATTCTGCGCCACTGTACGGTGACCCGCCACGCCCTGTCGAGGTCGTCGCGCGCCTCTCTCGCCAGCGCGGCCTGGCCGCGCCAGGCCGGTCGGCGCGGCGTGCCGACGGCGACCGGTCAGCCTAACCGACGCGACCGGCGCGTTCGCTGGCACCGACCTAACCAGATCAACATCCCCCCGTTGCGCGGCTCCCTCCGACCATCGCGCCTCACGTCCTCGTTCCTCCTCTGCGGCGTTTTCTTCCTTCCTTCTTCGTCTTCGCGGATGCGCCGGGTACCTACGTCACGCCTTCAATTCGCTCCGATTCCAGAGAGTATCGCTGGCCGTGTCTCTTCTCCGTTTCTGCTTCGCGCGCACCCGAAATGCGACGTCTCTTTCTTTTAGTATCGCACGGTTCGCTTGACGATCCCTTGCGAATTATAGACGCATGCATTGCCAAATCGCTAAAAGATCTTGCGATTGTCCCTCTCTTGAATTCGTTGAATTTGCTCCTGGCTGCAACAAGTGTGCCCTTTTCTCCACTTTACCGTATCGAGGCACTTGTGCAATAACGCCAACCACACCCATTTTATTGCATGACCTCGTACATCGGCGCCTTGTGTTTCTCGCGCGAATTTTCTCCTCGTTGCTGTCGTCAATTTCAACGTTTAATGTTCGATCGCATTTATCACGCGAGCAAAATGTATCATCCTGTCCCAGGCTGCATCGAAATTCATTGAATTCATGAAACGTACGATTAAAGATGTATGTCGGAGTCACCGTCGTTGGACAATACAGAGGCGCATGGACGGGATAAGGAGAAAAAGAAAAAGAGAAAGAAAGCAGGGGAAAAGCGGATCTCGAGCGTTAATCTCGATCGGCTTCGCGGGCAACGTCGCCGTGTAATTGAGAGACATTCAGAGTGCATTAGCACTGCCAAGCGAGGGGACCAGGCAGGCGTATTAATTGCTCATCAACGATAATGAAGGGTTTGTAAGACGATATTAGCATAACTAACAGGTTTCCCGGTAATGAAGCCACGTTCACGGCCACGGTGCTCGTCTTTATGCCGCCCGTCCTCCCCCCGGAACCCTCCCTCGCGCGAATCCCAGGGAACGAGCGAGCTGGAACGAGGTGGAACAGAACGACTCGGGGCCAGCTCGCCCCGATGCGAGCGGTGACGTTTCCGCGATGAAAATCAAGAGGGGATAACGAGGACGATCCGAAACGGCGCCATCCTACTTGGCGCGTTGGCCGCGCGGAAAAGACGATTAAGAAAATTCGATGCGCGTATGAGCAATGTGCTTGGCCCTGCCCTGGAACGCGAGATTTTGCGTGCAGGTCTCGTGATAACGGTTCGGCAACAACTCGACCGTCGTTCTGTAACAATGTATAATTTTCGCTGAAATTTTTTAATTAGTTTCGCTCCGTTTCCTAATCAATGTGGCTTTGAGATAGAAACATGAAATCAAATTAATCATAAAAAATATATTGATTAACTGTAACTATTCACTGTATGAATACGTTGAAAATAAGGCGCGATTTAACGATTGTCACTCGTAGAGAAAGTGTCTGGTGATATCAATGCTCCACGCGACCGCACTGCATAATGTGGTATCACGATCTCGTTATCGAACCGACCTTTCGCGTGTACCTTTTTTTTTGCAACCGTATACGCGATACTTTCTCCGATTGTTCCGCTCGCGATCGAGACTACTTCGACAGGAATTTATTCCGTTCGCGTGGGCCGTCTCGGAGATTTCTCGGAACGTGTGAGGCCTCAGGTTATTCCAAAATTCTCATGCCTCGGTCAGTATTACGAAGAGGAACGAAACAACAACATTATGCCATTCAGTATTGCAAATAACAAAGCCAAGAATCTCATGGTTTTCACATTTTAGAAAATGACATCTAGCCCCATTGTGCGATTTTCCACCTTATAATAGGATAGATTCGACTTTCTCGAGTCGCGTGCGAATCGCGAGTTTTCACCGGAAGTAACGAGGCGAGGTCGTTACGAGAGGTCCGAGCACACCTACGAACACGAGCCAAGAATTCAAATTAGCTTAGAAAGTTCAGGGTCAAGCGGATACGTGCGTATGCGCGTACGTGCGTGTGCGCTCACGTATAGTACAATAATAAAAAGCTGTACGAACGATTAGTCAATGGAGAAATGGCTTTTCTAAATTGCGTGAGCTGCAATTCTGAAACTGTGATGCCGTACAGCATTCTCGAGTTATCATCGTATATTACGGTTTATGGTTTTGAAAAAGTAGCTAGATGTCTTTCCATTTCTTCTTACATTACGACACCAATCTCACTTCTACGAAGCGAGAAATATCGTGTTCGAGAAAAGGATTACGTTGATGATTATACATTATTATCGACAGCGTACAAATTGCCGCCTCCGTACGTTGCCCACAACCGCTTTCTGTTATTGGCTACACTTCTGATAAATTCCTGTCCGCGGCACACTAAGTCCCTTTTCACAGGTAACTTGCTATTAGTGCACCGCTCGCGATAAAGCGGCGCCGATAAATCCATCCGATTCGGCATGCTTGCAATTAATATCGAGAATATACGAAGGGCCAGGGCCTTCTTACTTCTGCTTGCTGCGGCCAATGTGTAAATGGAAATGTATTGCTAAGCCCATCAAGAAGTTGATTTATTCGCGATTTTGATTACTAAATAAATTAATTTTTACGTTACCGCAAAATAAAAAAGCAAAAAATAAACAGATAATACCAACTGGGAGATACTACGTTGGAATATGAGAATTATACATAGCAATTAATTAATCTGTAATCCATTTTGTTGTATCATATAAATACATTAAAATTGATTAGTGCGGATCATAAAGCAATCTGCAAGTAATAGCTACAAAATTCGATTTCAAATAACATTATATCTTATCTTTATTATAAGATAAATACGGATTGTTAAAAACAGTTAATTCACTGACAGATACATCCCGCCCATTAGCCAAATCTCTTAATTTAATTCCATACATATATTTTTCACGCCCGATGGCATGGGACAAAACTCGTCGTCAAATTTATGTGAGTTCGGTAAACAAATGATCGTCTTGATGTCTTATTTATGTATGTATCCCGCATGGTGCGTTAGCCATTTCTCTTATCTCGACAGATTTGCCTTGTATTTTAGACTTTATCAGAAATCAGCATTTTAATTTTAAGAATAACACGATTTCGGGAGTTGTGAGCGATTATTCAGACATATCACGCACCGTTAAAGTGGTACGATTGATCATGTTATCAATTTATATCACAATTATAACGGAGAAATAGCTACTGTTTAGGATATCTCGGCTGTTTACATGAAAACTCTTACGTACGTAAATAATACGAGCTTCAATGAGTTCTTAGACCTATAGCGATCTTACAGCACACCAAGTGAACAGTTTCAAGAGTGCACCGGAGCGTTCAAAATAGAGAAAGTGGGGAGGAAATATCTTCGCGAGGTAACCTTGCAATGGCCTCGCGTGAACCCGAGTATCAGGCGCGCACGATACATCCGTATGTACGTGCAACGACTATCTGCTGATGCGATGAAACATTTTTCGATGTCCATCGATACAAGAAATATCAAAATTACTATATTAAATCTCGAAACTTACAATGTATAAAAAAAAGAATAAAAGATCCCAAATATAAATAAATGTTATTTGAAGAGACTGTCTCCCTGGAACTTTTATTTTTATGCTGTTTTTATTGCGAATTTCCATTACGTAATCTCAAAAATACCCCGACATTTTCCGCATTATTACACACACATGAAGGTGGGCGCGCCTACGGTGGACTTCCACGCGGCCGAGAGTTATCTGCAGGAAATCTACTCTCGTAGGCACGCCACGAGACGAGGGTACGAGGGGAAGCTCACGGTAAGGCCCCCACGACGTCCTCGGTGTGTCCCCGCTCGGCTTCGGCGTGGCCACCACTGCCATTCGCAGCGAATGGCAGCGGTCGTGCATAGGGGAAAACACCGCGGTTACCAGCGGGGGACCACGGCCCCGATACAAGATACTGCCACGTGTTACACGCTGTTCGCCACCAGAAGAAACGTACGGGTTTCCTCGCCCCCGCCACGCGGTATTGCGCATTCGACGGGTCCACGGGATGATAAGTCGCGCCACGAGGATAATGACGAATTTTTGTAAAGGTCGGACACGTTAGAACTTCAAGAAATATGCTCGCGACCAAAAGAAACTTCCTCTTTCATCAGCGCTTGTCAGCGAACAAATGTCACGATCTTGGATCTTTCGCGAATTTGAATGTTTAGCGAGGATAAGAAATTTGCGATAACCGCCGACATAATATGCCTATGAAAGAACCTTAAAACAACCTAGTTGAACTTTGAAAATCAAGGGTTAAAATATTTCTTGATGTCTACAAATAGACTGGTAGTAGATTTCTCTAGCATTTTCAGATAGGAAATTTGTAAATCAGTTTATGTCCAGAGTTTAATTCAATACTGGCTATCGTGCTAACTGTATATAACTGTCGTTCGTTAATTAATAGAACGACCAATAAAATAAGAAACATCAAGTAAGATATCCGAGGAGACGTCAAAGGTGAAAACATCAATACCTCTATTACGCCATTAGTGCCACATGCTCATTACGCGTACGATACGTAATAATTTGACACGCGATGGGTCATGGTGGCGGAGGGAAAAGAGCGTCCGTCGCTGAATACCATCGCGCGGCTTTCTCCTCTTACTCCGGCAAGTTGTCATTATTTCGTCGCCCCGATTAAATTTCTCGTCTTCGCGACCGGTCGCGACCGGTGCGTAAGTGAATGGCCCCCCCTTCCCCCGTCCGATATCCGATCGACCGCTTGCGCGCTATCGCGCGGTGCCATCGGCATATCGCCCGTATAAAACCGGCGCATACCTCTCGCAAATGCCTGTTAAGATTATGCAAATGCCCGACGTTCGCTCGAAGCACCAGCAGCATTTTAAAGAAACTGCCGCGACGGGTATTCCGGAATTAAGATATTCGGCGAAGCGTGGAGGAGTCGCGATAGCCGCCGTTTCGGTCTTTTTATCGTCCCGCTTCTCTCGCGGTTACGCTCGACGTATCGAGATATTGATATGCTGATTCCGATCCCTCTAGATGCGACGATGCGTTCGTGCATCGAGTTCAGAGGCTCGAGAGCTAAAAGGAAGATCGAATTTAAGTGAAATCTCCAAGTGAAATCTCTCCCTCTTACTGAATCGAATTTATTTGTCAGATATAAATGTGCTACGAAGACATATTTAATGTGGAACTGAATTATCGTGCACGGTTTGACGTTTCGCATTTGGTTGCTTTAGTTTCGATCGCATTTGAAAGCAAATATTTTGATCTGTGACACGTGTATGCTTTTTGCTGAATGGCGAAATTGAGCCTAATACGATGTTATCCGGTATATCCTGCGGTGAGAGATATACGCTAAGTAAAATTCCCCTCTATCGTCTAACGTTGTAGCCACGGCGATTTATAGGGATACCAGTATTCATCCCTTTCATCCCGTGACAAGCATTCACTGACGTCAAACACACGCTTTCTTTGAGTCGCGTGTATACTTCCTGCAGGGAACGGCTCGCCTGTTGTGAATTATAATAAGTATAGACGCCGCATATATGTACGTGCGCCAAGCTCGATTAGCCCGATCGCGATCGCGTTAAAATCTACGAAGTAGCTTCGTGAGGAAGAAAAAAAAAAGAAAATTATTCTTTTCCGCGCCGTAAGTCCCTCGCACTTTTTTTCCTCCTTGAAATTTATATTCGAGTAGCGTTAGGCAATACCGCAAGAACTTCGTGACTATTGCAATTGCGCTATGAATAAGCCGCGAAAGTATGCGGTGCATAACGCTCCTAATTGCCTCACAAAGAGACAAGACGAGCCGGCTGGAAATACCATTCTTTCATTAACGTCGCGAGTGCGGTAACATTAGGTGTACCGGTACTCCTTTCATCCTTTTGACAGGCATTCACCAGCGTCAAGCGCGCGCACTTTCGTAGACGCCGTATAAGAACTTTATAAGAACTGAAACGAGAGGAACGAGCACTGAGCAGCATCGATCACGTCTTTTTCAGCGAGTGACATTTCGTGGCGTGGGTGGCGGCGGGCGCCACGTCGAGGGAAAATGTCACGGAGCAAGGCGAATATAATGGACACACACGTGCGTGTGGACGAGAAGAACCAATATAAATTTATATCCATTTCTACAGGTGTTGGGATATTTCAATTATTAAAGAAGAAATCCACATGCCAATGAGCTCGAGTAAAACAGTTCGTACTTAGTAATTCGCTATTTCTTTCTTCAGACTGTAGTTACAATTAAACAGAGAGAGAAATTTTCTTAATTACAGTTATCTTGAAATGAGGCAACTGGATTTAAAATTTGTGACTCCCGAGATTTTTGAAACCGCGTTGTGGTAACTTACGAGATATGGTATAGGTATGTTGTCACAGAAATATCGCGGTAGGATTTTCGAGAAGAGACGCGAGATCCGATTCAGACAACGAACCGGAAAGATACGCGGTTCAATTCGTCAGCTGAGTCGTGCTCTATCGACGACCAAAACAATCTTCTCGGTAGCCGATCGAGCGGCCGGTTCTCGTTCGCGATGAAGAAAACGCTCTCCGATCGCGAGGTTCGCGTTCGATCTAGCGTGAAGCGCGATACCGATTGGACAGTTAATATCTCACTTCGGTGGCACGGCTCGGCTCGGCGTGTCTCGGCTTGCGCGCGCGAAGGATTGGAAAGGTGGGTTTATGTATTCATTTCTCGACTGCGGGTCTCTCTCTCTCTCTGTCGCGCGCGTGATGTATGAACGTATATGTGGGAGCAAGTCGTTACGTCAGCCTCCAGCGCTACGGCTAGGCCGCGGCGCCGCGCGGCGCGCAGCTGTCCCGTTCCCCGATCCTGCGAAATACTTTACACGCGAATTCGTGTAAAGCGCCGGTTGTGCCGTCGCGAACATCGGCCGTGGCACCCTCTTCTCTTTCGCGAACAAACACGGGCTCTCAGGGACCGCATGAGAAGTCGCAGCGAGAAGTCACGGCGCATTCATCACCGCCGTCGGAGAGGTGTTAGCGTTTAGTCCATTATTCCGCGTTGTACCGTGTTTCGAAAGTGATACCGCATTGTACTACGTTTTTACTCGTGTCTTCGCTCACGAATGTAAATGAGAAACAAATGCGCTTGGTAATGAAAACTTTTAAACGGCGAGAAGCTTATTTACCTCGCGTCAATGGCATCCAGCGAAATGTGCAAAATTGCGGTTCTACTTTTTTTTATTCTAGTTGGATTTTTACACGGCTGTATAACAATGTTTACATAACACAATGTAGCAAATAAATTTAAATACATGATTGTAAGGATAAAATCATTTTTGTTTACGCGCACGGTGCTGCAAACCATCATCGTGCGTGTTTTGTATAGGAGATTCATCATCGCGTTCGTATAGAAGATTCATTAGACGACAATGATGCGCCCACAGGCTGCTCGTCGAGTATCGGTTCCTTCAACAAAGCGGCATACGTCACGGTAATGAGACAGCTGCCCTTTTCCCCAAGCGAATCGTCATTTCGCGGGTAATAAAGGCCTACGCGACATCGCGCCGTTAATGGCAGCGACGTCGAAGGTACGAAAGAGCGCTCGCGCGCTCTTCGCGCGAGGTCGCGTAGAACAGGAAGGTAGGCTGAGAAATGATAAAGCGGTAAATCGCTCAGCTGTCTCGTATGTAATTGTCCGAACAATCACCGCGGCGAACGGCTCGATCGGAAGCTCGATCAAGACTGAGACGAACGGTCAACAAGAAACGGTTGATAATACGTAGTTACGCCGTTCTATATCTGGGTTAATAAAATATACTCGGTATGTCTATCGATCGCTGTACCGATCTCAGCTGAAACAGATCGATATCGATAACTGTAAATTTTCATTTCCAATCCCCATTGATTGTGATCTCTCTTACCATTATCGATTCTGATTTATCGGGTTTTACAAACTCTCTCATTTATCTTCTAGTCAGAAGTCTATAAACACACAGACGAATCCACTGGTATGTCATGATACCTTAAGACGCGTCTCCCTATACTTGCAGTGAATTATCCGGTAGCCGACAGCAGTGGCTTAAACTCAAACAGGTACTTTCAGTGCCGCGCTTCAGTTTGTGGCGCGATCATCCGTACATTCCTAAACCGCGGAATGCAGGCGAAGTCTGCGGTTTCGCGTTGTGTTCTCTCTGAAGAGAACTTTGCTCTCCTCCTGGTAACCTCTTCCGCCAATCCAATTTAATCTCCTCGCGTAAACAACGAAAGAGAATTTCAAAATTATGAGATAAAATAATAAAAGAAAGAAGCTTAAAAAACGATTAGAATTAAAGTTCGTCGATTAAAGAAAAAGTAATACCAATTTATTAATCCGAGAGATGCATCATCAGATAGCTTGCCGCAGAATATCCGCAGTTCAGAGAGTTATCGATGATGCTGTAGATCAATTTTGATCGAGGAGACTTTCGAAAGAGTTCGGGGGACTAGTAAACACACACGCGCGCGCGTGCAGAAATACCGGAGAAAACAGCGGACGAGGAAAGAAGAGGAGAGATCACGGTATTAGAGGAAGGTAGAAGGTGGAGAACATAAGGGGTCGAGGGTTCACGGATCGTTCGTGTTGTGATAGGCCGCGATTCCCAGCTGCAATAAGAGCATTAGACGATCGCGACGAGAAAGAGAGGGAGAGGGACGGAAGAGAAGAGCGGAAGGGAGAGAGCGAGGGAAAGGAAAAAAGTCAATCGGGCCCGTCCATTACCATACGTTATTGGCTGGGCTTCGGGCCGGTCAGTGGTGTGTGTTTGCCATAACTCCAGATAAATAAACCCCAGGGTCAGATAAATCTGTGTACGCGAGCCGCGGCATGTATAATGCAAATGCAATCATGTCCGCGGACCGCGACGCGGCGGTGCCGTGGACGTTAAAACTCGGACGCGCGCGGGCCCGTAAAGGGCACGCAAGCGAGCCCCCACGAATTTACAGCGCCGCAACGCGCGCCGGCAACAGGCTTAAAACCTCACGGCGAGGGTTAGCGAGAGACCGTTTACGGCGAACGGGGCACGACGGGTAATTAAGATAAGGGAACCTTGCCTCGGCGAAATATATCGGCCGTAATTATTTCGAGTATGCTGCTCTTTCTGAATTTACAGTAATGTCGTCCGAGCACTCGCGGCAAAATAAATGAAGCGATTTCAGAGACGCGTGTACGTTTCCACGCGGATGTTACTTGTATCTGTCTTTATCACATTCGTACAATTTTTCTCGCGGAAGCACTCGCGAAACTACCTAATTTAAACTCAAATTATATTAATTTTTATTATGACGTTTAAAGAATTGCGCACAAATGCATATATATTTAAATAAGTAGTAATATACATATAAATATAAAAAGAATGTAATACATTCTTTTCATATCTAGATTACTACTCATTTATGGCTGTCAAATAAATTACACAAGTATCGATATTACGAAATTTTCACAATAGAGCTGATAAGTGAGATTTGATTGGTACTTAAGACAAATCAATGGTAATTTAGTAACGATGAACGTATATAGGAATGGACTACAACAAGCGTTTGCAGCACGATCACTCGCTAGAAATCAGAGCGAAAAGTGGAACACCGACAACAAGAATAGCTCTTGATCGGCCCGGACGATATATGGTTAATTATCGGTCGCGATCGACCGACGTGACGAGAGCAGCAATATTTTCGATTGCGCGGCTAAACGAGAACCCGTATTGTGCAACAGACAACGCGAACACGACGACGGCGCGGCGGCGGCAGCGGCCTCCGCGCGATTTCTCGGACGGTGCACATCCACGGTAAACCGTATTGACCTCCTCGCCCCCTCGGGCTCTCGCTTTTATGGTACAATTTTAACGATGACTCTCGGAATTGAGGTTAAGACCCGCGAATCATTGCAACGATGCTCGCTTGCCTTCTTCTACCTAGCGTGAGAATCAACGAAAGTAAACTCCGCGCGGCGCGGCGGCGACGTGACATTTATCTTGCGTCAACGCGCGCGGAAAACGCGCCGGCTAGCCCATTTCAGTTTCTCCGGTCGTCGCGATCTATCACAAACGCGACGACAGAATTACAAAGCGATTAATTATTGCGCAAGGAATTTTATTTATGTATACTGCAACAACACGTTATCACAAAATGCGTATTTTAATAATTCATTTAAATTCTTTCACATCTCGTTCGTTTTGCACGAGTTACTCCAAGCTCCAAGTCTCTCGCTTCCAACAAGTAACGAGCAAATCTTTTTTATTTAGACGAATTAGCGGTTCATGGCTACAATTTACTAAAATTTACTAAAGTTTCTCTATCCCGTCGCACGTTTACAGCGGATTATTGCGTTACACTGTCGGAACATGCGCTACAATCTTGTTAACGATATATCGATCCTGGTCGTATGATTTTGTATACACGAACCTACACCATAATGATGAAGGAGTAACGATCGTGCTAATGCGCATAATTAAGCACCGCGTCGTTGGCGATAAGACGTGGGGCTCTCGTGTATTTAGATTACTAACTACCTCCTCTCGCAGCCCTGTTCGAATCGATATAAATGACGGCGGTCGATCATCCTTCACGCGTGTACGCCGGTGAATATCGCGCGATAACGAAAAGGCGTGCCGTTATTTATTCGACAGTATGACATTCTTTTTGCGCCGATCTCTTATTCCCGCTTGTACCTCTTTCAGATTTCTGCCCGCCTCGTCTTATCTCGGCGTGTATTTTATCGGCTTTCCCACCTTCCCGGGGACTATGATCACTAATTCTTTTCGTCATAAATGCATTATTCGCGTTGTTGAAGCCGAAAAGTAGGCGATAGGTGAATCACTATGGAACATGGGCGGACACGCGAGCATGGGATGCCAATGTTCCCTTATCTCCGTCGACTATCTCTCGCGCGCTATACGAGAGATGATCCCCCCCGAAGAGCGGAACATTTCTTCGATTACGCGTTTTTATCGCCGCCTCTATGGAACTGTTTCATTATCGCGGCGCGGACGTATTCAGATGCTTCTTTCATCGTTAATTTTTGCACTAGCGGCAAAAGTAGGCGGTGCCAAAGGTTATCCCGTTCAAGTCTCCGACGCGAGGCTTTTCTTCCTCCGCTACTCTGAACGATTTACATTCCTCCCGGAGCTCGATTAAAGATGTTCTTTGAGAATTTTCGCGCATTACGGCGTGAAACCGCCGCTAATTCTTAGTTGTCACGTTTGAATTTCTGTTGAACGCGCGTTCCACGAATCGTGACAATAAATCAACGCCAGACACAAGATCACACACATACGTGCAAACTAATGACTTCGATTATTAGTTTTTACGACGCGAAAAAAGGGACGAGAAGTATATCCGTCGCCGTACTTTCATTAAGCCTTGAGCGAACGGATAATTATAACGTTATTGATTAAATCTTAAATCGCGCGATTCACGAACTTGAAAAGCGTTTTATTGCGCGGAAACTCTCTCCTGCGATCTGTCGACGCAGGTCATTAATGTGAGATTCTATCTTATACGTTCAATGTGCTTACCGTCACTCTGCGTTAATTAAGTGTATCAATAGCAGCACTAATGATCTCTATCAATGTAAATGCAATTGAATAGAGTTATGAAGGCCGAGTTTGTTCGCAATTAGAAGATAACGGAATAATTATAATATTTACAACGTTAATTAAGCTCTTGTAAGCTTTTAAGCATAATTAAAACCTCGTTTATTCTATTCTGATTAATGCAAATGCATTTCACATGGATTTCATTTGGATTTTATACTTTGTAAGAGATCTTGCCTTTCCACATAAAGAAAAACTGCAATCGTTTATCTTAATGAATTACTATTCACTCTCATGTATATTTCTCTCGTTAAAAAAGACCCGTTTCTAATTATTAATATCTTAAATACCTTTTGGAGACCAACGACATGTTTTGTAATTAAAATTGGACGGTGATATTGGTGATGGTTATGAAAGAACGCTTACCTGAAACAGACAAGAAAGACACTCATTAGATAAAAATAGCATAATATTATTCGTATTATCATGTCTATAAAGTTTCCTAACAAGAAATTAATTAAAAATGTATATTATTATAAAAATACTTATTTTTAACTATATAGTTAAAAATTACATAGTTAAATAACTTTAAGCGGGAGACGTGCATTTTTCCGTAGTCCTAAAAAACAAAGTATGCAGATTACAACGGCAGAAAATAAAGAGAATCGATTACAGATTCTAGGACAAATTTTCTCTGCATGACTAAAGAAAAGATTGAACTATCGAACGGTTAATGCAATATAAACCCTGCCAGGTCAGGAATGTCCCGGCATTGCATCCTCGATATTCGTTTGTTCAAGTACGATTCAAATCGAAGCATTCTACAAAGAATTCCATCGAAAGAATGCTACTCTCCAAGTGTTGGACAATTCCGCGACACGTCACTCGTCATTGTACCAGGGAACGTAACGTCTCTTCCTGTTCTCTTTTTCAAACGTGATTTTTTTGTTTTACAATTGTCCTCTGGGCGTTTAAGGAACAATTACCGCAAGACCAGGTCGATATCGACAGTGCGCGGCGGGCATGTCCCTCACGTTTTCAGCGTGACGTTTGTCTTATCCGTAGCACAATCATCCGCAACAATCGCGCAGACATCTCGATTAATCAGAGACAATAATAGCTCCATCGGAGCAGGAATTAAAGCGGTTGCCGCGTGCCCCAAGTAAATCAGTTTCGCTTCCCCGCGCCTCGGCCGCTCGCCGACCCGAACTCACCATTAGTTTTACGAGTCGCGATTGTATCGTCGCATTACTTAACATACTCGACTGTTAATTCGATGATTTCGAAGCACGTTCTCTCGCGGCAGCTACTTTATCGCTGACATTACATTCTTCTTTCTCCACGACAAACCAACTTAATCCTTGCCCCATTAATTATGCGAAACAAATTATGATTTATTATCTGATGAATTTCTTCTTCGTTCTCTTCTCTTAGAGAGCTTCGGGAAGAGTTGTCGGTTAAATGAATCAGATATCGTTTTTCTTATAAATTGCTACATACAGCCAATGTTATAGAAACAAAACGCCAACAAGCGTTTCGAGAAAAATGGAGTTTCAATAATCATACATTCGCGTGCTTCGTGAGGCATGCGCTACGGGAGACGATTAACAAAATAAGATTGTAATACATAACTAGTGGAAGATACGCGTATACTGTTCTCGCATGTAATAACCAGCCACCGATGTAACATAAACACCAAGCTGCGGCAAACGCCGCAGCTGCGAGTCGCCGGTGTCGCGTCGCTCGTACGTCGGCGCGGTGATTAAAAATGCATATACGCACTCTGCATGCAGATCACCGCGGGTCGTTGCGATACCGAATAACGACGGCGCGTCCCCAGGAACAGAGAGCCCCCGGCGCGATTAATGCCGATTAAAAAGGCAAAACGCACCGCCTCCGATCATTATACGCTCCCGGTGGAAAGAGCCCGACGGCGCTAGCGATTCCGCGCGCTCCAAAGTAAGGTAGCTGCCTTTTCATTTCCCCCTATCCCCCTACCCCCCATACGCGCTTCCTGCGCTCTTTCTCTCTCTTTCTCCCCCTCCTTCATCTTGCGAAAGCATCTCTTCGCCTTCCCTCCCCCCCCGCGGATCTCGATCCCGGGGCTGCCATCGCGGGTCCTCCGGGGGCAAGTAATTACTTCTAGTCCGGTGCTGAGCCTCGCCGGCGGTTCGATAGCCAAACTTATAATTTAATGGTTAATTATATAAGGGGTCCCCCGCGATTCGGCGGAGCCACTGGGCGGACACGATGACGTGCAGGAATGCCTACTGCCGCCTGCCTCTTCCCGATCGCGCGGGACTCGTTTTCCGAGCTTCCCATCCCTTCATTCCCTCGAACGCGATCTCGCCCGAGATTCATGCGTCCACGACAGAATTTAATACGGATTAAAAAGAGGCTCGTATCGATTACGGCGGACTTGTAAGTCTATAGCAAGATAACGTTGAAACTTTTATTTCTCCTGAATTGCATCTACATAAAAAAATGTTCACGTTTTTGATAAAATAAAATGATAAATAAAATTTGAGATCATATGCCGGGAGATTAACTTTGGAAGCGAAAGAACGAAATGCGAATGAATAAATGGTTCATACTGATCTCATGTATTTTTTTGCCACGACCAATATTTGAGCACGATTTAAAAATGTAATATAGTTCCGCCCTGATTGGTCTCTCTCTTTCTCTTTCTGTCTTGATTCGCCTCACTAAATCTGGCTATATTGATCTGCAACCTAAAATTTCAAGTAAACTGAAAGTACGTTCTTCAATACGAAAGTATTCTAATTGAATAAACTTTAGAACGATTTCCAATGGAACTAATTTAAACCTACGTAAAATTTGCATCAGCATTAATATTAACGTAACTTTGATAAAGGAGAAGTAAATTTACACGTTAACTAACATATGGAAATTAAAACAATACAATTATTAATTTCACAACGAGATATTTTAAAAAGTATATGCGCTTAAAAATTGATACTGTATAATTACATAGCATATTTTTAAGCATCCAACTGCAGGCACACGGCCAATAATCGATGCAACCTCATTATTTTTAATAAACCACTATTTAGTATGTAAGGCTGGTTGTTCATTCGTTATAAATATTGATAAGCACGTGGATGCTGCTTTGAATATCTATCGCGCACGAACCCGAAAGGTATTCATGTATATCTTTTAACATGAAACGCTATGCAGACCAATATGCCGTAACATTTTTGTAATTTCTGCATTAACATGAATGTAAACGCGATAATTTATACTGGAAATATTAATAATTTCTTACGTAATTGCCTTTCACGTCTAACCAATCGATTACAATAAAAAAAAAAAAAAACAATAAAACATTCATATTATACAAGCAACCGCGTAAGATAGAAAAATGGATTAAGAGATATTACAAAAATTTAAATTATTATAATATCAGTTTCGCAATTAAGCAAATAAACTCCGAAACATTGATTTTATATCGATGCTGTAAAAGCGTTTCTACATAAATATAAGTTACGTAGTATAAGTTACGTAGACAATAAACTCGGCTCTACTGATGAAAATAATGTTTTCTTATAAACATTTTCTCAGAGATAATCAAAACTCATTTCTCGTATCTAATATCCTCAGCAACCAAAACCGATTCCATTTAGATCGCGCGCGGTCCCTCGTGCAGGAAATGGATCGTGTCCGGGTCCGGGTGAATAGATTACTCGATCTCCGTGGAATAACTGTATTCGCAGTTGTGGCCAAACGACGACGACTACAACGAGGACGAGGACGAGGACGACGCTGCCGAAGAGGCGCGGCAATAATCAGACCAGGAAAAACCGCGCGGAATTACGTAATGGGCATCCGCGTGGATTAAAATCGCGGCGGGTGATGCCAGCGTAAATGGTGTCCCGCAACAGAATCGAGCGAGATACAGCGCGCGGCGACGACACCGAGTGAGTCGTTCCGCGTCCTCGCACACCAGGTGTGTCCTTCGTATCTCGGTCCACGCAGCAGCCCGAAGCGACCGATGATCGTCAAGCGAACTTCTTTCTCGATATCCTGTCGAAGGCCTGAGGTACGCATTCTCATCACTCTCGTCTCGCTCAAGTCACCCTCTCTTTTTCTCTCTTCCTAACACGCCACGCGGAAGTTCTGTTCCAATGGATGGCACGACGAGCGCGCATCAGCGCGATATCGCAAGGTGGTTGTTGCAAAACTTGTAGTAGTTATAAGCAGAGCGCAATTATCTGTTATCTCGTTTGTGAATGAGAACAGACAGAAGCTAATAAGGCTAGTTACGTCCGGAGGTAGAGCTAATTGGTCCGCGGCTTTAAATCGAAGCGCAGTCATTAAAGAATGTTAATTAACGTTTAAGCCAGTAAAATAAGTCCGGTCCAGAACGGAATTATTATTTTTAGTATCGGATTCATCTCCGGAAATGTTCTTACGTTTTTAACACAATATTATCGGCACAAGTGGTAATCTAATAATAAGTATTCTGAATTGTAGGGAAATCAACAGCGAGAAGATGGACGAAGAAGAACAGAATCTACCGCTTCCTTGAGAACTCGAATTCAGCGTGTAATCATCGCCATTATCGCGATAGCAGCGAATTTACAATAGAAAGTAAAATACATTGGCCCTTACGCCATGAAAATCGTCGGTATTACTGCGCAACATTTTGAACGAGACTACGTTAAACGTTTTTCAACGAGACCACGTATTTGCAGTTTCGGTTTCGTAAGACGAGAAACAGGGAGCTGCCTGTTAATCACTCAATTAGAAGAGTTAAAGGCGACTGGCAAGAGGAGTCTGTGATTTAATATCACGCCGCAATATAGAAGTGCACGATTCAAGCGAGAATTGTGAGATGGTATCGCGAGACGGCAATTTTATCTGGCAATTAATTAATACGCTTTTCTCTGCAACGCTCGCGCCGTCTGTCGCGACCGTCACAATTTATGAAACCCCAACAGCTTTTCTCAAAGCTGATTGTGAGTGTGAAGAGATCTTATCTGCTTACATTCCACGTACTTAGATGCGGAAAAAATTTTTTGTTAACGAAATAATGAGTTTAATTAAAACGTGATCGTTTTAACTTTTCAATTCGATATAATATATTACATTCACAGTAAGCAGAATTTAACTTGGATTTTTTTCCCGAATATCGGCAAACGTTTTTTGCTTTTAGTAGACAAATTCGTATTTGATCGATTCGAGTAGAAACGTTCTATTCGATTGTTATTTTTGCGAAAAATGTCTCGTTCTTTTTTTTTTATGTCGTGCCGTTCACATTTCGACACTCACAACCAGTGGCAAGCGCCGGGTGTTGTTTCTGTTTATGAATAATGCATTCGCGATTGGCACTGCTGATACTGAACTCGTGTGTATAATTACGATCGATGCGGGTGCCGTGATAATTGCGAGGAACGCGCCGAGAAAGATTCTGCGATTCAAAGTTGAATGTTCCGACATCCTCGCGGATCTTTGTCGATCTAAAGGAGAATGAAAGTATGAGACTTGTTGCTTCCAAAAGAAAAAGGACTCTAATCTTCGTAGAACATTAACACTAACTGCTAGTCGTTGGTAATGTCCAACTACGATTATATCGCTAATGGTGTTATCTTTGTCACGAGAGAAAGAGAAACATGTTGAATGTGCCAAGAACTTTATCTTAACTTTACTATTTGATGGAAAGTACGTTATGTTTAAGTTTTTATTAAGGAAATAATTAATCCTAACATTCTTTTATAACGTAAACTGAGAATTGTTTAGAAATATAATTACTAATCGATTATTAAGAGTAAAGAGTAAGATTTATCTTCGATAATCAGAACAATGCTATGTAGATGACATTAAAGAGCGCCAGTAAACCATCGACCCGAATTTAACAACCAATTAACAGAGCAAGCGAGTATTTGTTTTCTGAATTATGCAAGCGCGTCATTATTTTTTTATTTCGGCATCGTAAACGATACTCTCCGAAGTCATTACGCGTACTCTCGATCAGACTTCGTGGACCCAACGCGACCGATCATAAAAAAGATAATGAAGGAAGAAACGCTACAGGGCTTATCCGAATCAATCGAGGGGCCGTTAAATGGGAAGCCGAAATGCCCTAATTGTCGATACAGGGACCTCCTATTGGCCATGCGGTACATATAATTACAAGGGAATGACTCGGCGCGACTCGAGGAACTCTTCTGTTTCTTATCGTTCTCGAATTGGCTCGACGGCCGGAGTCATTTAATCTCGTGACGTTGTTGGGAAGCTTCGTGACCTGCATTTCAATAACTTATTTAAATCATTTGCACCTCTTTTCAAAACATCGTTACAAAAATATAAAATAAACTAGTTTACTTATCTGAAGACAAGTTTGTATCGCTGCTGTGCAAGAGAAAGATAATGGCTAAATTTAAATATGATGCTTCAGCATATAATTGCTCATTTATAAATAAATGGATAAAAATCGAAATTTTCAATTAAATGAAATATAAACGTTCACTCTATCGATATATTGTAAGTTGTTGTCTTCATTGCTGATACAGAAAACATTGTCTCAGTCATATAACGAACAACAAAAGAACCGTCATCGTATCGCGTATTTCCATCGATCCTGGTCTCTCGGCGTTGGATCCGGCATGGAGAGGTCGGTTAAAGGCGTATACCAAAGCCACGTGGCGTGCGCGCTTCTGTGATTGCAGAGTTCGGGCCGTCATTACCTGACCTCACCGTGACCTTTTCGCGAGGGGCCTGCAGGGTCCACGCCAGGTACACACGTATCTGCGAGACCGTGTAATGCGGCGAAGATACCGGAACGCACGTTCTAGATTGCGGAAAGCTCAGATCGGGAGGAGATTAGATCGTCGAATAATCTATTCGAATGGAGTTGTGCTATAATTGATATTTTGTGAATTAGAGCGAAACTTGAAATAATCAGCAAAACTAAAGATTAAAAGGGGAACATAAAGATTTAAAATAATTTTACTCTAACATCTATAAATAGTTTAAATTTTACTCTTAACATTTATAAATATAGATTGTAATCAAAATTTGCTTTTTTTGTAAAACATTTCCCTATTAATAAATTTTCAAAGATGTGAAGATTTATCCCGATATTTCAAGATACGTGGATCCGATCCTGAGTGAATTTAATGAGAGTATATCCTATAATAAAAATTCTCGTCGAATTATCTATATACCGAAGAAGGTGTACGAGTGCGCGAGCACGTATAGTAGCAAACGCTGGTAAACCCCGTAGGGGTCCGTGAGGCCACGCCGGGACCTCTCTCGTACGAGCTCGTGCACGGTGAAAAATTAATTTCGTGACCTCGTTCAGGAGGAAGCTGAGAAGGAGGAGGAGGAGGAGCGGAGCCGGGACGGCGCGGGGCGGCGGATGAAGAGGAGTAAAGAGAGTCATGAGCTCCCACAGGGGCTGACCCCGCGACCCTATCAGCCGGGCTCCTCCACGGTATTGTTTATAGCGCTGAACCGTGCCCCAACTATGTGGGGCCGCGCCATTGTTCCGGCGAAGGACCCCATTGTCTCCGTACCTCTCTCTTACGTCTCGGCTCTCGATCGCTACGCCGCGCCGCTACCGCGCCGTAATTTACGGAGATATAAAGTCGGGGCCTAATTATTGCCGCGTAATTGCTCAATTCGGAGCGGACACGGCGTCAATAAGAAGAGACGGCACCTGCGAGGAGAAATCCGCCGGATCGTACAGGGAGAGCGAAGAAAGAACGGGCAGCGCACATGCGATGGAGTCTCGCGGGGGTTGTCGGCAGAAAAATTCAACTCCCCGTTCATCGCTCGTTTCCAAATGCGAACGGCGAGTGCAAATTATTGGTGCACACCTGAGCGCGATTTAATTTCGCCAGCTGCAATAATGAAAGTGGAATAAGTCGTTGTTAAAAATTAAGACGTGCCATGAGATAAATTGCACGCCTCCGCTGAGAAGGAGCGATAAATGCGCGCGCTCCTCTGCCTGCTCCTCTCGAATTCGCGAACTTTCGAAGCTACGGGATTTCATTCTGCGAAATTAAATCGCAACCATAAACAAATTAATCTGTTCCTACACATCTGTTCCTATGTTAATTCACTCTTTTAAAACCAATGTCCACTGGACAGATATATATTTCCAACATTCATAGTATCAAAATTCTTCTAAGAAATTATTCGATCAAATCGTAGCTATTTACAAATCGATCAAATTCATAGCTATTCTTAAATTATGATTTAACACATGAATTTTTCATTCCCTATTCTTTTATCGGAAATCCCTGAGAAACGAATGTTTCCCTCGCTTTCTCTAAAAAGGCAAGTGACACGATACACTGTCTTTCTGCCGAGAGGCGGTATCGACTAAGTTAAAGGAGCTGTGGCCGTCGCCGGTCTCTAATGACAATGCAGATGTGGATTAGAGTAATAATAATGGCCGGCCCATCGGCCACGGCGCACGATTCACGGTTACGAGTGCATCCGTGCGTAAATCTCGACGACAAAACCTTTCTTTCGTCACGCCATAACTCTTCGACCACGATTCGTTTGCGTCGCGTCGCGAAGTTTTTCTTCGTTTTAAGTGCCTTCTTGAACGGCACTTGAAAAAAAAAAGGAAATTCTTCTGAAGAGAAATTTTCTCTAACAGAGAGAATCTAATTTTGCGAGGTTTCTAACATACGCATATAATTTTTACTCATTATTAAATTTAAAAAAAAATGAAAATTATACATACATATATGTATTAAACATATGCTATGCAATCAGCCGAATTGTTAGCCTTTTACATAATATTTATTTTTACAAATTCGTAAGTGTAGTATATAAATATTATATATTTCTTCTACGCTACGTGCTAATGAAAATAATGATAAAGATTATTTCTTCTGCAGAATATTTTAATCCATTTCATTCATTACAAAATAACAACTATTCAGTTTTAGCAACCTGACCTACATGACGTACAATTTATCCTTGATAACGTTGAAAAATTTTAAAGCGAAGTGTTTCCCGCTAGCTACATATCGTTCTCAAGAATTAAATTGAATTTCTCGCGAAGCGTGGATATTAAGCGCATTCCTCCGCGATATTCCCGATTTCAATTCCAAATCCGTTCGGCGCGGAATTCCGCAGAATTACGTCGCGCGCGATATTGCGCAGAGCTATTAACCCCAGTAGGAGTGAACGCGGTCGCCGCAGAAATTGCGCTTTTAGCTTAATTGCGGTGAAAGTTCAGCGTGCGCAGCGGCCTAGCGTCCTCGAGAGAGGAGGCAGACCGAGGCCGCGCGTGTACATTTCCGCGCTCTCGCGGGGAGGTTGCGGGTTCACGACTCGTCGGCCGCTTAATTGCGATCGCTATGGTTTCGCGTTTTCACCGCGGCCTATGGACAATTGTGCGGAACAAAAGCCGACGAGACTGGGCCAAGTCATGAATACGATATGACGGAAGTACCATTTGTTGAGACGCGTCACAATGATGTTGACGCTTCATGCACACTTAGAAGGGTAAACATCTAAAGGATGTTGAGGAAATCTTGAGTGGAAATCTTGGAGAAACGCGATAAACAGATTTCTTTAAAATAATTTCCTCTCCAATCATGTCTCTTTGTTAATTGCAGATAAGAAAACGATGAAATTAATATAAAATGCGGCAACTGAAGTGTTAACAGCAGATTAACACGGGGATACCGCTAAGCAGGAGAGATAAACTTTACGTTTATAAGATCTATGCATATGGCACATCCTCCATCACTCCACCAACTTCATCCGCGCGCGTAGCTATTTCTCTCGTTCTGTATATATCCGCGATATCTAACTTCATAGTCCAATAAACTCGCTTTTTCTCGCACATAAATAGCCGTGGCGACGACGGTGGGAGAGAATATCGTAATAAAGCACTCACGATTTTCCCGCGTTCCATCCTTAATTGAACCTCATGTTAGATCGACGATAAGTTTCGACTTTAACGTGGCCATCCGTCACATCAGAAATAACGCAAACCACAAACGAGCGGTTGTCGCGTGTTCGCGCTGCGTAACCTATCCCGACGTTAATCGCCACTCATTTTCTCTTATCTCATGCAGCACTGAGTTTCTTATTGCCCATTAATATCAAACATTACTTTTACGAGAATGGCCCGCTCCGTTGATACATAACGATTGGTTTTCGCGTGGCGCCACATCAATTTTCCATGGAACATCAAATTCCTCTGTGCTCTGGAACCGCTTTTGAATAATACTATATCGTATATTTTCGCTCGATGAAAAAAACTACAATGTTATTATCATTTTTCAATCGAAGGTGCCGTAAACATCTCAGCTGCGATATCCCGAATATTGTCGGTTATTTCAGCGGAATTAAGACGCGTTTTATGTGGAAGTGGCAAAGGTCCTTGAAGCCACCTGACGTGGCCGGACCCGACGAGGGTCCTACTTCCAAGCGCATCTCGGCGCGATGGTGCGGCGTTAACGTTCCTGGATACCGGAGTACCGACGCGCTGAAATCCAACGGTAATCCCCCGGGGGCCGTGTTCCAGGAAAGGTGAAACCGGGAAGATTGTACGAGGGAGAAGATGGTCGATCTGGACGCACGCGCCGGGGGCAACCAGAGGCTCGCGCTCTGTAATCACTTCTGCCTCTCTCTCGTTCTGTTCCCCTCTCGCACACCCCCGGATTTCCTTCGCGTCCGCATACGAGACGTACACGTGTGCTCGCGCGCGCGCGCGAAGAAGAAGAGGACGAGGAGGGATTCCGGCTGACCGTGCACGCACATGATCGCTCGTCGAAGTGCATACTAATTCTGGACGCAGAAGGGATGGGGTTACATATTATGTAGGTGTGTCTACGAACACGCACGCGCGACTACGAAAGAGGCTACGAGAAGCGGACGCAATGCTGAAGAGAGGGACTCGACCCCGCACGCCACACGCTTTTGCGCGCGTCCTCCTCTTCTGTTCCACACAAGGCACACATCTGCGTAATTGTCCCCGCCGGCAGCATCCGACCGATCTCGGTCCGACCGACGCGATCTTATCCTACAGTACGGCTCAAAAGTACTCGAGCGATGCCGTGAATTTTTAGCGAAAGTTCAAGGTCCGCATTTCCACGTACGTCTCGCGTCTAACGCGACGCATGGCTGTTTTTGAATCGAGTATTCTTGCCCGAAGAGTCACACGAACGAAAACATATCCGAAATGTCGGACGGACGAGATTTTGGGCAGCGAGATAACTTGCCTCGTGAGTACGAGGGGGTTAACACGAACGGTAAATCTTCTGCCCGACGATCGCTCTCGGCCGCATATCTCCCCCTCTGTTAAATCATTTCATTATCTTCGCGAACGATGATGCTAGGCTCCTTCCTGCTGAGCGAATAAGGGCAAAATAAGGGAACGACCGGTTTTCAAGCCTTCCTAAAATACGCGCAATCATCCTAGATGTTCTTTCCGAGCGCCAAGATCGACCACGATCGCCGGATTTCTTTCGCTCGCACCGCCATCGTCGCTCTTATCTACGCGAAAGCGGCTATTTCCAAAAGTAAATCACACGGGCGATTGCTGCTCTGCCTTTCGAGCGATCCAGACACGAAACGCTCCGAGGAATTATTCAAATTTTGCTCCGCTAACCAGAGACTAAAATAGGTAGAATGAATCAAGACAATGGCGATGGACGCAACATTGTGGTATTTTTTAATAATATACAATTATAATTTCTGTATTTATGACAACCGTCCAGTTTTAATCATTCCCGTTTACCCTACAGCGAGGATCTAATCGATTGCCGATCGTGGCAAAGAAGAACTACATTTTCGTTTATTTTCGGGTAATACTAAATCTCGCTGTGAATGTGCAACGGAATCTGCAATAAGAGACACGACATCGGGACGAGCTTATATAGATCTCGAGAGAAACAAAGCGGCAGAATCGTTGTGATTCCATCGTCGGTCTGGTTATACGTTTCTCTGGGAAAGTCTGTAACTCGCGCGGGCCCGAGACGTCTCGCGCGAGCGATAAATCTTCGGCACACTCGGAGGCGGGGAGACCATCCATTCGGTCCGAGGCTCGACTCGTCCCGGTCGCTTATGACAATGTGTACTACCAGCGGCGAACACCGGTCGTACGCGGTGCAGCGATCGTGCATAAAAGCGATCGTGAATAAGAGGGATTGAAACAAAACACCTCGATGTGTTACACGACGCTGCGCATGCGATTATCGCATTGTGCAACAGCCACGAGAGGAATAATTCCGTAATTATCGTTATCTTTTACGTAATTCGGCTGGCAAATAATATTTATTGGACAAAAGGTGTTTACATCTCCCTCGCGTTGATTCCCTTCCTCGTGTCTTCGCGCGTTATTAACTTCATTATTTGACGGGGTTGCGCAATTAGTAAAATCCCATACACACGCGAGTGATATGATTGATTCACGTCGTGAAGCAACGCGGTTCTCGAACGGTCGCGTCTGACTCCGGGCCCGGTACAATCGTGCGATTCGAAACCGTGTACGTCAGACGGAGATTAATAATCCGGTTAAGATTGCGATAGAGAGAGGAATACTTAAACACGATGTCGCATTCCATCAAAAGCACTCTTTACGAAACAATCGCGTACATACATCAGTGACTCGCAGACAGCGATGTTCCGGGAAATGGAATACGTAATTATAAATAACTATTGCTTCTAAATCATTCGTTCGTTTATCGAGAAATCAAGAAGAGACATAACGTTCGTTTATGTCAGTGCGACGCGCGCTAATGTCACGATGCTAATGTCAGTCGGGCGATGAAAGAGGTGGGTGAGGGACGATAGAGAGAACGTAATAATTATGTTAACACGCCGCGCGCCACAGAAATGCCCTCGGACTCGCGTCGTCCCACGATCTTGGGAAAATTCTCGGAAGAAAATTGCATATGGAAAAAAGACATTGGATCACGGGTAACGTTAATTGTGTAGGCCATTGCCAAGCGTGACATTACTCTCTCGACAATCTCTCACGAGGTGTGTATCGAGAGGTGAGATAAAAGCGCATAGAGCGGTCGGGCTTTCATGCCCCCGTCCAAGTACCTTATCACCTTCAATCTGCGGTTAGAAAGATACAGTTGTAATTTATAAGCGACTGTTCACTATCGCGCAACGTTCTCGCGTTGCTTGAAGCTGTTGCGAGAAAATTGTTTCCAGGCGCTTCGGGCCTGCCCCCGAGGAGGCTTTCATCCGCGAGACGAAAGAGATTTAATTATGCATGCTCGTATTGGAGAACCGCAAGTGATTATTAATCGACGCAGACGATCAATACAATATATGTACATTGTATAGAGCGATAGTAAAAACCTCCTTGAGATCACAGGAGAATCTACATCTCAAAAATTCGTAACAATTTTATCCAAAGGATTATTTTTAAGAAAAAAAAATAGAGATACATATACACGTTTTATGTATGTAGCTATTGTTAGATTTCATGCAAGTATAGTTATAATATATAACTGGCAATCGCTTGCGTAATCATAACACAACGCGTTGATAAGATCTCTCAATCTTTAATACAATCTAGCGATTTCCCAACGGCGGGGAGATTGCGTCCTCGAGGGTTATAATCACCTAGGAGGGTTCCTCGAACCCGGCCTAGCTCGCAGGTACCGTTCGTCAGGGTCAATGCGGCGAGGAGAACAGGAACGGTAACGCCGGACTAGGTGACGTTATTAATTGGTTAATGGGAAGAGAAGAACGGCGGGTCGGCAAAGTGGAGGAGAAGGAGGAGGAGGAGGTAGGGAGAGATCGGCACGAGGTTGAACGAGATGGAGGATGGAGGAACAACAACAGGGGCGCCCCGGCGTTGACCGTTGGCGTGGTCGGGCTGAAAGGAGCGGTCTCTGGTGGATTAATTATCATTACCCTAGTGCAAGGAATGAGATCGTGCGTACCCCACCTAACGTTACCTTCGCCGTGACTGGCTACCGCGCCCGTATCACGACCCACTTCCGATCTCCTGGATATATAACGACAGGCCGGGTAAGCGAAGGAGAACGTCGAAGATGATGGACGATAATGTTTCGAATTTTAACGGTAGTAATCGACATCAACATGTGCATTCGATTTTGAAAATTCTTAAAGAGATTTATATACACCTTTATACACCATGTCATTTTTTAAATAAAAATTTAACAGAGTATTCACATATGTGTGAAACTTAGAATTAATTATCTGTGAGATTTAAACATTAGCGTGTTCACGAAAATATTGCTTTTGATTAAATAATAGCCCCTTCAAATTTCCTTTTCTATACGATAAATCCGAACTGCAGAAAAAGAAACGTTACGTAACGGACTTGCTTGTAAAAGCCATAAAAATCTATCTGCCATTATCAAACTGAAGATAGAGAAAAAGTATTGGGAATAGCGTTGGATTCCGGAGAACGTGACAAGAAGTGGCG
This sequence comes from Temnothorax longispinosus, assembly GCF_030848805.1. Taxonomy (NCBI): domain Eukaryota; kingdom Metazoa; phylum Arthropoda; class Insecta; order Hymenoptera; family Formicidae; genus Temnothorax; species Temnothorax longispinosus. The sequence goes on along the minus strand of NC_092364.1, from coordinate 20,811,224 downwards.
GTTAAGCGGCGGTTAAGCGGCGCTCATTAGACGTCTTACGTTGTATCGTTTTCATCAAACCGACGCGACTTCCTCGTTCACCATATATTCCGCGTTACCCATGAAAGGGGGTAAAAGCCGCGGATGACGATCGTGGGATGATTAGCCGGGACACTCTTTACCCATGCGCTGGCTGCTTTCGCGGCAGAGACGTTGGGATATATACGCCGTGTTGTCTTCTCGTCAGTCTCTCGCTCGTCGGGCTTGCCTCGTGTCGTTGCACTAGACGTTAACCCGAGTTAGGCTTAGAGTATAGAGCGGCCTATCCCGGCCGCGTACCGACACGCTCCTCTCCTTTACTACCTGAACGGCTAACGATGCCCATTAGAGCACGAGGACGCCGAGTCTTCCTGACTAATCGCAACGCGCACGACTCCATACCTCATGCAGATCGTCTATTCGTCTTGCAGTATCCCCCAGTTTGTCAGCCGAATCGATACGATAAAGATACCAGCTGTCTATGACGTCCGAGTTCGAAGAGCCGCGCGTAGATCGGGGGGGAGGGGGGATGAGAAACGACGGCGGGAAGACGTGGACGCACCGCGAGATGCGTTTCGATGCGACAGGAAGGACGGACGTGCCGATACGTACCAGAGGCGGGTAAGACGAGCACTTTAAAGAATCCTTTAAAGGAAGCGCTCAGTCGTTTGCCGCGGCGACGAGAGTTGGCTTGGCTTGAATCGATTGGCTTCAGCGAGACGACGGAAAGACGTGAGCAAGAAAATATTCAATTCCTTCTCCTTGGCACAATTTTTCCGGCGCAATAAAGAAACTTTTGCAAGATTAGGATTTAAGTCAGTTTTAGTGATTGACACAAGGTCAGTAAAGCAAATGATGTACGTCGTTGCGGATTACCTCGTCGCGTCGTCATCTTAAGAACAAGATTCGCGCGACCATAACGAGCGTGTCGTAAGTACATGCTACGGGAAAAGGTGAGAGCAGCCCGCGGAGCTTCGCTTCGCGCGGCACTTCCTTGACGATGATCGACGTGAATCGAGCGAGACAAACGGGCCACGTGGTTGTGGACGGTCCCGCAGGCGACGTGGATCTCGTGTTCCCGTAGGAGGAAGAGGAGCCTCACGAGTTACCTCGACAGGATCGCGCGATAGGTGATGCAAGCGCCGGCAACCTAGATCTGTCACCCGGACGATTACGAGGGAGAATCACGTGTAGAGAAAGCGGGTGGAAGAGAATAGAAAACCGGTCATTCATCAGGCTGCAACTCGAAGAGAAGCGTATCGAGGGAGAAGGAAGAGAACGCGCGGCAGGAACGTCGTCGATGATTAGAGCAAGATGAGAGAGAGAGAGAGAGAGAGAAAGAGGGGAGAGAAAGAGAGGAGACGGCCGTGACGACCACGTCGCGATGTTTCGTGATTCCAGACCTCATCATCGCGCAATCATCTCCTCAAAGCAGCCCGCGCGCGCTACCGCGTTTCGTAATCAGCCTTAAACGATAACAAGATAGGTACGTGGCGAACGAGGCGAAGCGAATCCACTTCGGGGAAATGCGGTACGAGTTTACGCACGTAACACGTGCTCGCCGCACACGCTCCATCCGCGAGGGCAGGGTGGAAATCTTATAAAATCGAGAGATCGCGCTACCGTAAAACGTGAGAGATGTCCGTTATTCGATTTGCGCTGTGTGGCATTGGTCTGAAAATGCGTATGAATCTTTATCGTTTTATTTCTGTACGAACGAACACGAGAAACCTGCTACAAACATCTATTTATGCGAATTTAAAAGGCTGTAAAAAAACGATGTATTCTTTTAAATTGTCAATAAAGTGGCAAAAAAAGGTATAAACTTGTTGTATCTTTTTTTTAACGTCATGTATCAGCGCGTCAAAGTATTCCGCGTAGAAAATAATCATGAAGACTCGCGGAATCTCTCTTTTATGAAAATGTGAATGAGCGTGTTCACATGTCAGTGCAGACTAAATGTCTGACATAGAAAACGACAGGTAGAAATTTAATAAAATAGCGTGCATCCGTACATCACTGTGCAATGCAAGGACATGACATTTAAGGATCGACGAGATGCCACTTTACGTGTTTGTTCGTGCAATGCGATGTGGAAAAAGACCTAGGCTCGTACAATTTACTTCCTGGTTCGGCAAACAGACATTCTCGAGGCTCAGGAAAAGATATCACATGATGGTCTTTTTAAAGATGAACTATTATTTCTTTTCTCACTTATTAATATTCTTCACCCGGAATTTCACGTTTACCTCATTCTCTCCTTTTTCCGTCACCGATCGATAATATTGACTAAATGACAGCTCGTGCAGCATGAAATTCAGTATGAGCATTAATTTAGTTTACTACTCAATTAATTATGCTCATATATCGGTGGTACAGAGCGTGCATGTATAAATATAAATCGATAATTCTCGCTACGTCGCTCGTGACACGTGAATGCAAGAGGTCGTCCGAGTTCAACGATATTCGGAGCAAGAATTATTGTGTTCGTGCATAAAATCGTGGCAGCGGGAGAGAACCTGTTGCCGCTTCTAAAGATCACGAAGACGATAAAGCCGAAAGCGAAGATGGAATCCTGCCCGCGGTGTAATTAAACATTGACCTATAACGAGCTGTAATTAGTCATAGCCCTAACGAGCCATATAGCAGGAATCAATCGATAGAGTCGAGGATATTCGCGCCGACATTCAAGTTGCCGATCTTTAATCTAGGAAAACCAACATACAAAGATACCGTAGACATTATTATAAGACCTGTATCGCGCTCTGTAATTTCGAAGGAATATTATAATATTCTGAATACATGTTTATATTATTGCTTGACGAAAATCCGTAAGAGTGAAAGGCACAACAATAATTAACCGCATTAATGTCAATTAATTTCGACTGCTATCAAATGCTCAGTACATAATGATCGTGTTTGCTTCACCTAACAATGTTATAAGAATTCTAAATGTGTTTAAAACTACTGAAACTATCGCCAGTGTATATCTAGCTTTTAACATTATTATCGCCGAGCATTCAACGACGTAGAAAAGTCGGCACTTTCCTGGCGAGCAACTTAACCGCTCTGACATGCATCATTATCCCTAATTCAATCACTGACATTGTTCATGCGAGCGTGCGCTAACGAGAGCGGTAGCCGGAAGAGATATGCCGGGACGATCGCCAAGGAAGAGCAACAAGAATTATAGCACAGCGAAGATACGCCGCTAAAGCCAATAAAATGTTGATTATAGCTCGACTCCGGGGAACGACTGGCCGTCGATACACCTTGCTTTATGCGCACACTATCTGTCTCTCGTTGCTTGCGACCGCCTGGAAATTACAATGTCCATGCGTAACGGCGTGCAGGATGCGGGCAGCACTTAACTAGCCAAGAATATGTGGCAACCCGACATCAAAGTCAGGGGGGGGTTCGATGGCCGCGTAGAAAATGCGAGTGACCGCAAGCTTGGTATCGGATCGGTAACGACGCGCGAAAAAAGGAAGAAAGAGGAAAACCGAAAAGGAAAGAATAGGATATAAACCACGTTGTCGCTAGATCGTGCGCAGCGATTAAGGAAATATATTACCTTGGTACACCAATATCATTCGAATTGTGTAACAGTTTGTAACGTTCGATCATATATCATTCCATTTCTTGCGAATAGAATGCCTATCTTTTTTTTTAATTTGACGGTCTGATGGATGCTTGTTGTACGATCGCGATTTTTGTTCTTCACTCAGATTGATTCGCTCGACTGAGAAAAAAAAATAAAAACATGACTGAAGGTACCTATAATCGTACCGCTCTTAGTCGCCGCTAATTAAATTCACGTTTGATGAACACGTCTCGGCACATTTCTGTATAAATGATAGAACACGAGATAAAGGCTGGGGCCGGTTCACGGTCTATCGGCGTATGCGCCTTTTAAACGCACGGTAGCGATCTGTCAAGTGGAGAAAGACGGTGTTAAGTCCAAGTAAGAATGCACTGTGTCTTTCCAACGTTCACGTGCATATGCGGTACCGTAACGCCTATACGTACACAGGATGTGGGAGAAAGCGCGCACGTGGCCCTCGGGTTAATTAACGTTCTTGGCGATTAGATATAGGCGCTGGCCACGTGGCTGGCCATTAAATCGATCGACGAATCATAGTGATTCCGTGAAAATCCCCGGGCAGTTTGCTCGCTATCCGCGATAAGAGGCTACTTTCTAAATACGATTCGCATGCACCGTAGCGAATTCGGACTTATTCGCCTGGATGGAGATACAGAGATATCGTTAATTGTCAAATAATTGAGATTACTAATCGCCGAAAGCCACGTATATGAATTTGTGAAACTTCGGTATGCGATATTAAAGTCGAGTATTATCTTGTTTTAAGTTCTTACTGAAAAAAATTATGTATATAAATAAGCGATAAAAATTCATATAAAAATAATTATTTAATAATTTACGTATAATTTATATTTTAATTACTTATAATTTATATCTAAATCCAATCTTAAACGATCTAATGTGAGTCTAGACTAATATCTAATAAATGATAATTTATGTCATGAATTTCGGGATAATTTGATCGTGTTTTTATTTATATTTCTTTATACCGTATATGTTGATACGTGTTTAAACATATATTTTATATACGTGTATATTCTGAGTCTTCAATAAAATATTATCTTGAGTTGACGATAAATATAGATCGTCTAAAGTTTTCTAAAAATATAATTAATTTATGACAGTAAAACTGCAAACAATATATATATATATATATATATATATAATAAATTTTTATCTAAAAGTATCAATTTAAATCGGAAACTGTAAATTGTTCGCCTTTTTCCGTGGCATATTATCTTTTAACATTCAAGCCGGATACAATTCGTTGGAAATCGTTAAATTGCCGACACGATTCATTAATATCGCAAAACGAAAAAGTCGATATAGCTACGATCACATTGAGGTGCCCAGAACGATACACGCGAGTAAGCAAGTCACATTAGCGAAAGTCGATACGCTTTTCATCATAATTTCGTAAATAGTGTAAATGCTCGCGTACAAGTGCACGCGGGGCTATCATTATGGACGTTTAGATGTATGTCTACCGTACAATCAAATGCGTAAAGGCATTTCGCCGCCGCGGTATTGCTATCTAAAACCGACGGTTGCCGGCTGTCAGGTGAATGTAGGTACTCAATAAACTTAATTAATTCATTAAATCGCCTTTAACATTAAATTATATGTTGCTCTTGAAAAAAACAGGTCGATTATATACATCAAGAGATCGCAATTATACTAATTGAACAGAAGAGAGAATGATGTTCTAGAATTTATATCTCATTGTCATTAAACTCAATTAATTTAACGTTGGCATTAACGTTAGTTACTCGAATTTGTAATATCAAAATTGCAGACAGACAGTGAATCAAATATAGAAATTTGGTCGGGTCAGCAGACAGCTTGGGGCAACCTGTACAGGAAGTACCTAATCGATCTGCGCAACAATACAGTCATTTTTAACGATCTCTAATTTCATCGATCATCCATCATAGAAACATCATACAATCCTTTCCCAAACATATCCGACGTTCAGGTCGGGGCAACCCTTCGTGCGAATCAAGCGTGGCCGACGGAATTACGGATTGATCGACATAGGAGGAAGCGCTTCGACTTTAGGCCGCATAGGAATCTAGAACGAGAACGTCCTGCATCATTCGATGCGCACGTCCGTAATCGACGGCGATACGCGGCGGGTATTAGCGCCTATTAATGATTAATTGACCGGTGCCAAGAGGCCCCGCTTCACGTGTGTGACGGTGCTACACGCCAGTTCTAGCCAGCGAGAATGGCGGGTCGACCCGGGTCAGATCATGCCTCGCGCCGAATCGTTAGAAAGTCCGCGCTTTGGGTCTCGCCGCGCCGCGCCGCTGCGTAGCACGCTCCGAGTTAAGGAGAGATATCCATCCATCGGCTCGTCCCAATATTGCGAAGTGCAGCTCGCGTTGTTAGCGCGAGCGAACGATGAAAAGGATTCGCCGTAGGCAGGACAGAAAACTTTTGCGCAATATCTCAGGTCTCAGAAGGACCTGGTCCCCCGATATCTTCAAAGATGAGCGCAAATACGAGCGTGATTCTAAATTTTCCTCCTGTCAATAAGCGGCTCGTGGCGGTACACGATTTATCATGATTTATCGGGCACAATTTATCCGTGATGGGAGAAACGTGATAATTCTTAAACGGTCGGGAACTGTAAAATGTACGATTTAACGCGACGGCGAACAGTTAACAGCTCGACTCGAACGAGATGTCGATCGAGCATAAATAGAAAAGGCGAATAGTCGTTCAAAAGCGTCTTCGCGGTCAATCTCCATCTCGTCTGGTAGATAGAAATCGATCCGAAACGCTGGTTAAAGCGTAATCGGATGCTGGTCCCGAACGATCGATGAAACGCGAGTGACGAACAGACGTGATGATGGAGAAACTCGCGTAAGGACAAGTATATGCGTAGAACGCGAGGATGCAAGATCCTTCATGAGCGCGGAAGACTTACGGACCACATTCATGATTTTTTTAACGATCTTGGCACATGGGCACGCTTACGTGTGCAGTACAGTTGCTTTAACCCTCTCACCCTGAATTATTCGAAACTGTTTCGAGTCCTACGACCGTTTTGTATCACACGACGTATTTCCCGTTACCACAAGTTGCATACCCATCAGCTTCTCGCAATCGACGACTCGTAATTCTAAACGGGTACAATTACTTTCATTCCTCACGTTTGCGTAATGCATGATACTCTGTATAGTGTATGTCATCGAAATCTTCACCGAGATTCTACGACGATAGAAGATGATTGAGTAATAAAATTGCAGAGATAATATAGGGTTTCTCAAATCTGACTAAAAGCTAATTAAATATAAATGGACAGTTATGTGTATACAAATTTTTTTTAATAAGTTCACGATTTTATAATGAACATAATATCGCTAGACCGATTAATAAGGTAAAATTGGTTGCGCTATTAGTAATGTAATTGCGTGTAATTGCCTGAGCAAGTCTAACTATATTTGTATGTCTAACTGTATTCATTATAATTATTATCAGAGAATAGGTCAATAGCTTCCAACTTCTCTTGTCATGAAAATAAATAATCAATTTACTAAGTATCAATCGAATATATAAAGACTTGCGGCAATAATTACTTTCGTTTTTCGAGATAGTTTCGCACTGTTGGCTCGAACGAAAGTGAATGCAGTAATATCGCAGGTATGGATACCGGTCTAAGGATTGCCGCCATAATTCCAGCTGATCTATGAAAGGATCGCTCGCGCCGTTGATCTGTTCGCGGTATCCTCCGCGAGATTAGAATCTCGATGCCATAATTCTAAGAGGATTCATCTGCGTCGCGGTGCCATATTTGCCGAGCCGAGCAACGAGATCGAGAGCTTGTCGTAGTCGAATTCAGCGCGGTAACTCGATAAACGAATCGAACGGCACGTGCACGAGATGTTCCATAACGTATAAATGACGATCGCGGGATCGTTCGTGCGCAGAAAATATTACGGCTCCGCTTTATAAACCTTAAGCGATTTGTTTAGGTTTCACCTTTATACGTTTTAATGACTCGATGTTGCGTATTCGCGTGATCGTTACAGTCGCATTCATTGGCGGCTGCGAAGAGAAGATCAAAGATCTGTTCGTTGCCCGCGCGTTAAATCGGACATTTATAATCGAACAGACGTATGAATTGCTGCTTTAATTATCACTATCATATAATGTATAAAAATCTACATAATTAATTCTACATTACAAAATAAATGTTTTTACATATCAATTTTACTGAATTCACAAGAGTCACATGTGAACATTTATCCGAGATTATTCCGCGTTCACGTTTACTATAACGAGCGAGGACCTGGCCGGTACCAGGGTTCCTCTCGAACGTTGATTCTCTCGAGAAGTGTAGCGGGGTCCCTGGAGGCATGTCAGTTTCGATTATTCTCGGCTATCGTTAGGCCCCGTTGAGCGCGTGCTCGCTCGCGCGAACCCAGTCGCGGTCCTCGAAACGTCAGGCTGTCGGGGCCGTAAATTTTTTCGCAGGCGCCCACCTCTCGTCATGCATATTCATGAATACTCGAATGTAATCGAACGCCGTGCGCGAGTCGGCGTAAGAAAGAGACGGCGGGGTCCTCAAGCGCTTCGATCAGCCGTCGACTCGATTCAAGAATGACGAGGGCCAACCACGAGAGCGTATACAGATAAGAGCGGCTCAAGGACCCGCTGCCCCTCGTCGTGGCGAGCCTCGCCGTGGAATACCGAGGGACGGCCGTGCACTTTATGCGAACCCCCGAGACGACACACGCACGACAACGATTCTTATCTCGCGAAGGATACCGCGCGCCACGTAAAAAAAAAGTGCGATACGAGCGCGGTGATGGCGTTCCCGAAACGGCTTATGGCTATCGTGACGCGATCGAATTTGGTTTCAGACAACTTTGATACCGATATCGGATACCGGCGGATCTCCTCGTTAAGGTAAGTATAAGTATATCGATGTCCCGTGCGGTCATCAAGCACCGATGTAAAAACTTATGAAAAGCTCGTTATCGACGTTACATCCATCTTAATTATCGCGGGATAATCATTAGGGTTCGCGAGAGAACCTCGCCGCTGCGACGAGTCTTTATTTTTCGTTGCGAAATAACTTCCCAAAGTGAAGTGAGAGAAGAAATTGCGACTCGTGACACGGATGAGGAACTTTTCTACCGCGGTGGAGTCATGGTTCTTGCTCTCTGTCAGGTGTGAGTGAACGATGTGACAGCCGGAGGAATAACTTCTGTCACGAAGCCGGTGAGGAGTGGCGCGGTGTTCGAGAGCTCCGCTCCGTGACATCGCTCCGATCCACGAAGTGGAAGATCGTATCGTGTACGCGCGAGATAAGCGTGTCGGGTTATCTGTAATTAATCAATTTGCGTCTACCAGGCGGCAGCCCGGTAATTACGGGCTCGCCATTTTATCGCGAATTATGAAACCATTCATCGCACGATTCCCGACGAGCGCGAGCGAGGACAGAGGGGGGCCACCCATGGAAAGTAGACCGCGCCCCAGTTCTACGACGAAAGGTCGTTACTGCCTTCTCAGCAAAATGCCGCGCTTCTAAACGGAGGGAAATGAGGGGAAACGTTTAATGCCGAATGGGATGGATGAGTGGATAATTTCAGTGGACACTCTCGAAAACCGACGGTCACGCCCGCGACTTCGCGGAGATAGCGAATGTTAAGTGGTCCGTAAAAACTATTATTGCGAGATTATGTGCACGAGCGTATTTCGCCTCGAGACAACAAAGAAAGAAAAAAAATCAAGAAGGAGAGAGAGAAAAAGAAAGACAGACAGAGAGAGGAAGAGAACGAAAAGAAGGAAGGGAGGAGAAAGTATAGATATTACAAATTAGAGAGGGGTGGAGGATCGACGCTAACTTCGAGGGGTCATTATAGAACTTTCCTAGCTAGCGCACCGTCTCTCCCTACTCACTAATGCCAGACTGTCCGGATTGACTGATGCCAGGTCATTCAAAGCCTTCTAGATCGCCTCGTTGCCTCACTAACATAGAAGTCGGGAAGATATTGCGCGATAGATGACAGCGTGCACCATTATAGAGTAGGCTTTCAAAAGCCATTAAAAATAGCGACTACGTTCAACACGATTCATACAACAATCCAACCGAATCAAGAAATCGATTTTTTTTTTACTTTAATGAATAAGTATCGTTGTATATGGTCACTCCTTTCATTTTTCTAAATCTATAAAATATGTTTCAAATAAGAAACGTTTCGCGGAGAAATCTGTAGAAAAATACTTCTTTCAATGATAATAGAAAATTGTTGTGCAATCTTGCGCCTTAATAAAAGCATTAAAATTCACTCGACGCGCTTGATCGAGTACACGAACAATGACGTAAATGCATCGCCTGCGATTTTTCCTCGCGGAAAACCGCGTCGCGGTAAGACAAATCTCTTTGACTCACCTGTGCGTACTCGGCGCAGATGTCAATCGACGAAACGTAATTGACGACGTCCTCGATGGTCCAACGATTCACAGCTTGCCCGTCGCCGCAAGGTATGTGGCCATAGAGAGTCGGACACCTGACGGGCGGAGGTGTGGTTGGTCTCGCGGTAGGTTTCGGCTTGGGCGACACGCTTTCGGATCTCCTTGTTTCCGGCCTTTGCCGCTTACGAGGTGCAAAGCCGCCGGGACTTGAAAGGTCCAAGGGACTCGTAACCCCCGCGTCTCTTTTGTTCGCGCCTATGTTTCAAAACAAAATGAAACGTTACTTAATCTTTCTTAAAATCGGTTAATAATACACCACATAAACACACATAACAATATAACGCACAAAATGTCTTAAAAAACGTGTTTTTTTGTATCTGTGAATGCTTTGATCAATCCAGATTGATTTTTTTTTTCAATAAAGATAAAAATACCGAGACATTAATTTAATATTAATCCAATATTAAACGATTAAAAATTAAAGAAATGAAAAAAAATGCAAAGCCTACAATTCGCAAGTAAAAGATAATTATGATTTCTTTTTTCCATTATAATAATATCATTAATATCTATCATTTCTTGCTCGTACGGAAATGTGTGTAACTTCTTATGATACTTGCCTTTGAGATATGTTTCCAATTCTGCAGCGCTTTGAGCCGCATTGGCAGTTCGCACCATGTGCAAAAGAGCCTGGGTGGACGACATATCGATCATAGGCGGAAACACGGGGTTGCCGAAGAGGCTATCCTGCTTCTGCTCCTTCGGATCTTTGTTCGAGAGCGGTGAGGTCGTCGGGACAGCCGATGGTTGCGGAGCCCCTAACGGCGCCATCAAACCAACGAACGGCGTCGCTGCAGCCTTGAAGGCCGGAAACCTCGGGTCTAAACCTGGAGGGTAACCGTTTCTTGGCGTGCTAAAGTAACTGAAATGATCAATCGTCCTTGATCATTAAGTTCCTGTTATGTATATAAAGAAAATACATATATAGCTGCTATCACTGTCGCACGTAGACATTTTTTCAAACAGACTCGAGTGTATTTTTCTCATCTTTCATCAAATGTAGAAAATGCTACTGACAATAAGACTACTTATTATTACTCGTAATAAAGATATAAATGATGTTATTTGTAAATTATGATTTCTAATATCTTAAAAAGACTCGAAGCGAAGCAAGAAGATAGTTACCTCTTCTATTTTCAAATTCAACGGATCATCAAGACAAGATCGAACCTTTTTCAAATACCAAAGCTCGCATTGCTAGAATCTGTGTTCAGCACTTAACTAAGCAATTAAGTAGTCCTTTGATCTGTTTCCAACCTATGTGCCAGAAGGTACAAACTTAATAGTCAACGTACGACGCGACAACCGGTTTCAAGCGAGAGTACGTTAAGTCCCTCGAGTACTCTCTGCGTTTTACGAATCTTAATCATACGAATCATCTATTTGCAGCCTTCAAAGTCTTAATTCTTTTACAACGTCTCGCAGTGTTCGTCAATCGACGAAAGTCAATACACGCATGTCACGTACCGACGAAAATATTCAAAGACGTTTGCAAAATTTTCTTTCCTTAATCATACAAGACATTAAGACAAATTTTGTGACGCAGACTCAATACCACAATAATGAAGCAATATCTACACGTCAATTTCTAATTGGCACGTCAGTGTACCATTTATTTGAAAATAAAATCAAAAGTGATGTTAGTACTGTAACGTGTATCTTTCCATTATGTTAATCCTGCAGCTCATTTATGGGAATTACAATTCTACTGCGAGTAATCAAAAGTGATCGACAAAGTGAGATGGACGTACTCGTTAGGGTTGGCGTTGTTGTATTTGGCAGCGAGACTCCTCATGAAATCACTATAGTTTCGTCCCATCATCTGTTCCATGTGCTTGAGATGATGGGGTGGTGGTGGACCCTCGGGTCCCCCCAAGGGCGTAGCATTTGGCGGCGTACCCGGATGACTCGACGAAGAAGGCGTCACGCTTCTCGACGACGTCGAGTTGTTGTCAGGTGTGAGTCGTTCTGTTTTAACCTGCAACGCGATAGGATTGCCCTTCTTTAAACGAGACCTCACTGCGCGCAACCGGATGCAATAACAAGAAGGAGAATAATGCGGAGCAATTAACCGGTCATAAAAAGAACGAGTATAAACGGAAGTATCAGTTAACAAGCGGGAGCGAGTGCAATAGAAGTATATTTAACGCTACTTCATTTAACGCTAGAAAGGACAAATTAATAATAGTTTCATGTGCAAGCTTTTTTCCATTAAGTGTACTCACTTAAAAAATTAAGTTGATATAATTTATTATTATTATAATTATAACGCTATTTAAAATATAGTCACAAAAACATTCTGTTATCTTTTATCATAAAGAGTATCCCGCTTCAATTTTTATTAATTTTCTATTCAAACTTTAAATTCTGGAATAATCATTTTAAGCGAGGTTAATAATATTTGAAAATGTTAAGTGTCTTCGCGTAAAGTTGTCATCGGGACGTCTGCAGATTGCTCATTTCATCTTATCCACGGTAACAATAATTTTACTATCTTTATTACCGCTGTGCTTTATGTTTGAATGTTGAAGGCCGCAGTACAGAAACAATGCATCTTTAAAAGAAAAAAATTGTTTTAGCCTCTCATCAACATCATTCTCCGCTTGAAGCTAAAAAGATTGTTTTATTATGTTTAAAAAGATGCATTTAGAATACTCTAATAATTGATTAATCGAAAACTAGCATAAGTGACTATTTTCGTACAATTAGTTACACACGCAGCAAATATTAATTACAAACAATTAAAAATGAAACATGACACTAAACCTTGAGACAATGAAACAATGCAAATAATTATCAATGATGACTATTATTCTAATCCTTGTGATAGGCTAAGAGGCCATGAGGATTATATTATCAGTTACATTATCATACGTTCGATTTATTGCCAGGCTCGACTATTTAACATTAATAAGCGAGTCTCGTTCGTATACATGAAAAAAATTGTCCTCCGCAAAACAGATATCAACGAACCACGCCTTCGACTGTGAGGAACACTTATCGGCAGCTGCGCACGATATGTCTCGGGCGAGATCCGTGGCGGCAGGAAATATCCCGGGTGCATTAATTCCCGGGAACAGATTGCATCTGAGATATGGTAATGAAGGCAACGCGTGGCGTAAGAGTTGACTCCTCTTCGTTCGCGGCGAGAGAGCGCGCCGTGACACTAAGAAGAACGAGAGTCGATTGGCGTAGAATAGGGTTCTCCCGAGAGCCGCAGTCCGGAGACCGCTGCAGCAGAGGCCACGGTAAATCTCTTTCTCGCCTCCAGACCTCTTCCTGACAAGGGACCGCTTCAGGCTCACGGCGTGGGCACGATCTCGTATATATACACCTACATTTCGAATAGGTCTCGCTCGACGCGACTGATACGAGCGACCAGGTCTCGATAGGGAAAATACACGAAGGCGTGACAACCGCGCGAGCAAGGGAGCCTCAAAATTAAACCAATCGTCTCTTTCAATGTAATTAGTCTTTACGCGATCGCATACGTCATTGAATAAGATAGCAATATCAAGTAAATAATTAACGTATATTCACGCATAAATATTTTGCAGTCAAATAAAGTCCCAATGTTTTTTTTCTCTCACAATGTTATAAGAAAAGAGATTTCCGAGATTTCATAGTAAAAAAATTGAATTACATAAAATGTATAATCTTTTCCTGAATAACTCTCAGCAAGAAAGACTAATCTTCTTCTACTTTTATTTATCGACTCTCTCAATTCGATTTCAGTGGATCTCGAAAGTTAATAAATCAGACTAAAGCTCGTAATACATACGGAGGATTAATTTCTTGAGTTACTACTATTCTTCCGAGACCTTCCTACTCATACAACCCGCGTACCTAAGTTAAACTTCTTGCATGTCATGAACCGGCTATTCTTTTTACCGATGACGATCAATTTTTTATCATCGCAGCTCTAAGCATTGCTAAGCAGCCATCAAAGACTTCTCTTTTTTTTTCTTTCTTTTTTTTGTCAAGTCGTTTACAGAAGCGTCCTGCAGGTCGACGAATGTCAACGGCGGGATGACACTGCGGCTTTCGACGGCGGTTGACATAGTTGCTGCATGGTTGGCTTTGAACGGGACTCTCCGTGTACACGTGTACGAGCTACCGCTCGAGCTACAGGCTACAGGAGCGATGGACTCTCTCGTCGAGGATATCTCCCGAGACCAGTGCACGTGTCCCGAAGTGGTACGCTCAAACACTCCACTTCACGGAAGAAGCCAAGCGGGTCTCTCTCTCGAAAAATTTGTACGACAAATCCCGCGTCCTCGCGGCAGCTCGCGTCCTTCTCAACGAAAGAAGGAAAAAAAAGGGAAAAAAGAATAAATAAAAATTCCGGACGACGGACGACAGTCACGCTACGTCAATACAGTAAGGTAAGGCGAACGTCGTGTTTGCCTACGTGCGTAAAAGTTTCGTGTGCCGTGTCAAAATTTAATTCCGTCGCATGGACTTTCTCGAAATCGGGTAATCAGAGGCAAAAGAGCGAGTTCGAAGTATAGGATATTAGAAGTGTTAATTACACAATTATAAAGAGGTTCTCCACTTACTTGGGTAGTGTCGAGACCATTCTGGTTCTGTCGCCTCCTACCCCGCGGAGGTCTGGGGGTTGCCGCACCAGACAGGTGAGCGCCCTGAGGGCTTCCCCCCCTGGCGTCGACCGCTGTGTTCGCTGCCAGGGTGGCCCCGTCGTTGTTTTCCGTGTGCGTACCTAAATCCGCCGCCTCTCCACGGTTGCTACCACGTGGTCCCGTGCCCGCGGACACGTTCTCACCCGACACCTCACCTGAAAACGAAGGGATATATCAGATTTCTGTCCGCTTCTCCAAAAGGTATTAAGAGCGCGCGAGTTTCTGGATCTTTTTGTCTCTAAAATATATTCCTTATCCTCGTTCGATCTTATCGAGTTATACGCACACAACGCGCAGGATTAAGCTACATATCTCCTGAGATACAAGACGTGATGACGATTTTAAAAGGCCATTAAGAGATTTCAAACGACCGAGCGACGATCCTGCCGGAATACATTCGACTCCAAATTCGGATATTCGCCGTATTTCAACCGCATTCGTCCCCTCGGGATGGTTCGAGTTTCGTAACGACGCGGCCGCACCGCGGCGGTCCTCCTCGCGCTTCGCGTCATAAAGCTTTCCTAACTTAACCGTCCTAACGTCGTCGCGCCGTGTAAACGGCCGTCTTTCGACACTGGGAATTTAGAATGAAATACATTAAGAGGAAGAGAGGGATAATCGTACAGGACGCGATTACACACGGTGGCGGCGCTTACCACTGGCACGAGAGAGATTCAGAGATTTACGCTCAATAAATGGCCCTCGTCCCGGCGCCATTATCTTCCGCCTTGATCAGAGACGCGCGTATCTAACCGAACGGCGACGAGGAGCGAAAGCGATTGAAAAGCAGCGTAAAGGCGCGGGCCGCGGCGAACGAGGAGAACCGACGGGAGAATCGAGGGGGTCACTGTCCACTCTCTGCCTAACATATCCAATAAATTCCTGTCATCGTTAAACGCCTGGAATTTTATGGAGGCAGTAACTCGTCCGCGTTGCCGAATTTACCGGCCGATACGATCGGCCGCGATTAATGCAGCGACAGTGCCGGAGCAACGGTGTCAGCAACGGTGCCGGAAGAGGTATGAGAACTTGTGTGTTTCATAGCTCATTTCGCGCGATATTTTATGCATCGGTATATTTTCGTTGTAACGAAAATCTCCCCTCGCGCGCGATTAAGATAATTCCAACGCGACGTTTCGTCAGTCAACAATTATTCCTCGACAAATATTTTTCAAACGATTAATAACTTTCACCGTCTTTCACGGTGTACCGAGTGTATGAGAGACTTTTAGTTAACGATTTGCTTGTCAGATTTTTTGTGTCCGGGCATTACCGAAGTATCCACAATAACGGAGAACAAGTGTTAATCATTCCCACATACAAATGTCCCCGCAGTAAAACCGACGGCATCGGAAGTACGCAAACGGACACTGCCGATCATTTTTATAATGCGTGGAGTTAGCACCTCCGACAGGCTCCGCGCCTCGGACTGCTATCGGGCTATATTCTACAATCCGGTTGTGGAAGCGGCTCCGCGCGGCATCGAGCGGAATACAGGCCGAGGGTAGCGATCGTAAAAGCCACTTCTATGACACTCACTGCCAAATGTCTTCATTATTTCAAGTTAAAATATTTACAGCTGCCCATAAAAATTCCATTAGGCACCGTTTGCCAGTAGGAAAACCGTCGCCCTTCGAGAAGCGATAAAGCGTTCGAAGATGCTATCGAACGCGCACCTCGACCATAAATGACGTCCAAATAGTTATAAAATTGGAAAGTATGCGGGCAGCAAACATTGTACGCGTCACTTTGTGACGAATTGAGCCACTAACGAGAACGGTAAAGCGATAGGTACGTTAAATGACACGTTCGGCGAGAGAGGTGTGTTTTCGGAATATATAACTTACTTAATCAGTTTTAAATGAATTTCCATGACGTTGTCGAATCAATGATTTGTGAACTGTGATTTAGAGACTTTATAGTATCCAATTAATTATACCGTATACAACGAAGAGAACATAAAATACATGTTGATGAAAAGCGTAAACTAACCGTTAACTATCACTTAATAAAGTTGGTGAAATCATAACGTACGATGAAACACAAATCTCAAATTCCTCGAATATAAATTTCTGTTTAATAGAAATAAGAAGTCGTGTATTGAGTATTGCTTCAACGCTTATCTCTTGAACAGACGATTCTACAATCATCGCGTTTCGCGTAACAAGATTTTTTCCTCACATTTTCTCACGTTTTTTTGACGAGTTTTACGTTGGCGGTAGCGCTTCGATGGCACGTACGACAAACATCGTAACGACACTTCAGGAACTTTCAAGGCAGGAAGTCACTGTTTAAAAATCTTTCGCGTTTTATTGTTTAACTTCGGCTTGATGGCATTTACATAATCATGCGAAAATTATGTGCAGCTGCACTCGCGGGATTAGAATTAAAATCCGAAGTGAGAGACGGAGACAGACATTATAGAAGAGCATCTCTTCATTGTCACACGATTTTGTTTGACAATAAAGAAAATACAAATATTTTGATAAAATTAACAATGCAATGAGAATTTTCTGCAAAAATCCAAGTCAGATCATTAACTGGGTTATTTGAATTCTCAAATGCGAGTTCAGAAGACAAAGCTAAAAATTTTACAGCTGAATAGTTTGTAATAAATAATACGCCCTGAAAAGTTCGCCAGAAGACTTTGTTGCATGCGAATTAGGGAGGATTAGCAGCAGCGAGATACCTACGGTGAATACTGAGAACTGCGCAAAGTCCGAGTGTGAAATATCGTAACGACGTGTTAAAACGAACTAACGTGCAGCGCACGTATCCCCCGCGACAACACCCGCTCGGTGAAGCCCGGCGCGGTTCGAGCGGTTGCATCGCCGGTACAACGAAAGTGCGAAAGACCTCCACCGCGACACTTGGATGTCCCGATGACAAAGCGATAGATCAGTTCATAATCCAAAAGATTACAAACAAAATTTCCCTTTCTACACGTCATGTCAGTATTTTTCACTCAACGCGACGCACAATTAACAGGAAATAGAAAGTATAACGTGGAAAATGTATGTGGGAAAGAAAAGGAAGAAAGCGATGACAAGCCATTGCCTCGTCACCACAAAAACAGTAGATCGCCTCTGTGGTGATTTCATCCGATATATCGCGTATCTCCGAGACACGCGTGTAATTTACCGGTTTTAGCGCAGCTGCCTGGTTAACTATTTCGTTCCCGGGCGAGACAGGTTCCCCGCGAGAAAGAAAGCAGCCATCGGAAGACATCGAGATGGGACACCAGGAACTCATATAGTAATCGCGTACAGCATAGTCATAAATTATCCAGCGCGACCGCGACTAAAACGAATTGACCTTCGAGGTTGCGTACGAAGTGCCGCCGCGAGACGGGAATAAAGCCGCCGGGCCTCTCGCGCCGGGTCGCTGTTAATTATTCCTGCGTTAAGCCTTTAAGAAATTTCACCGAGCTGGGAATTTTTCCACGATCCCACCGGGCGAGATTAGAAGCGAACCGGGAAATTGCGTAAACGCGTCGCGCGACACGGGAATCGATCCAGCATCCATTTCCGACATAGAAACGGAAAACGACAATACGACGCTTCCGTGCGACGCATTGTTCGTACGAGTGACCTAAAGATCCATCAGCGCGAGTTCTCATATATGTGAACACGTGTGGTTTAACGCGTTTGATACGGCGAAATCAAAATGCGAACGGAAAAACTGACTGGTGTATACTAAACTACACCGATAAGATCTAACGGATGAGAAATTGCTCTATTGTGTATCGGCATATTATTGATCAAATATTGGAAAAATTGCTGTTACTCTTCGTTACACGGATAATATCTCAGATTAAAGAATTTAATACCGCATCCGCTCCTCACGACGGAGTCGACTCGCTGTTCAACTTTCCCCTTCACACTCTTTTCCTTTTATTACCGTAACAACGATAGATCGAATCTCCCACGGCTTTTCGATCAGCCCGCTGAAAGCCGGATGCGGGCGCATACGCGGTCGTTTCTTCCGTTCGCACCCGGCCTCGGCAAGGCTGGCCGGATAGTTACATTCACTTTGCCGGAGCGAAACGAGCGGGTCTCCGTGTGCAATATGCGTGAAGTGTACGCGCGTACGCACGTCGTACGGACGCGTACGTCGACATCCGGGGTCGGCCCGACGCTTAATGAACGATCAAACCCGGTTCTACGCGTCGCGCGGCGCGCAGCCCGTCATTACCGAGCGGCGAGCTACCGCAGCGATGAGGAGCCTTTCGTCCTTTTCCTTTTTGTCTTCTTCTCTCGTTTCATACGCCCGACTTTTCCTCCGCGACCTCGCGTGACGAGCCGCTGAATGAAGGATGATTCTATTTTTCCGCCACGCGCGAATCATCTCCGGGATCCTGGCAATCTTGCTGAGTCAAGCGATTTCAATAAGCGCCGCGAGCGATCCCATCTCGCTTACGAAATAAAAAAATGCTTCGATTTTTCATTTCCACCGCTAATGAAATGTGTACCGTGCATCCAACGGAAACGTGTCGTAACTTTGAACAGTTATAATTTTATAATGAAAATTATCGTAAGTATTTTTAATTTTTTGATTAGAGGAACTAAACATTGTAGTAGCATTATCGCGCAAACATTTCTCCAAAATAATTTATCTAATTTTACAAGAATTGATGTTTTACGATAACAAAATGGAATATAAAATTATTTCAGAACATGATAGCTATCGTTCTTCCGAAAAGCATGTGATATAAGATCGTAACGTAACATACCTGACATATTGTTCGTTACTATCGTCATTAATTATCACTGGTTTACGATAACGATTTATTGTCGTCTAGTTTATTATGCCCGTAGTAGATAACGATAATTGTAATTGACTTCAACGGTCGCGAGAGATGGCTCGAAGGAAGATCGGAACAACCATAACGATATATAGTATAAATACCGTTAATGCGATCACTATCGACTATGACTGATTACACAAAATAATTTAAATTGTAGTCAAGCAAGTAGCTATTAGTCAAAAATTCTTGGATCGATCAAACTTTTCTTCTCCGTATATCATACCGTCAAAGAAAATAATATCCCATATATTTATATCCTAAAAAATAAAATAAAGAATCAAGTTGGTCTAGTTGAGAAAATAAAGTAGATGAGTAACTTTAAAAGGTGTCGTATAAAAGTGCTAGTTTTCATTGCATATAGGGACGGTCCTTCACAATTAATTCCCGCGTAAGATCTACCGCGACACAAGGATAATACCTACCGTCCATGACGACCTTTAAAGGCCGGATTGGCGCGCGCGCATGGCCGGGAGAGCGCGAAAGACCGAGAAGAGGCAGGAAGAGATTACTGTCGCGGCGTTAACACGATCAACGCCGTCAGCAACCACGCGGTCGTTGCTGGATCTCCTCTCGGGCCGCTGTAAACCCGCCGTAAGTTATGCGCGACCGGGAGGGCCGCCTTGCGCGCCATTAAAGCGGGTTATGCCCATTTCAAGTGGAAAATCATAAGCACCGCAAATACGCCGTCATTACTGCAGACGCGCTACGAGCTCGCCACTTACTTTGTAATCATGACTAATGCATAATGTAGTAGCGACCGCGCCGCACACGCTCCTCGCTCCGTCTATGCACGCGACTCCGTGTGTGCACGCGTGCGTACACCTACGCGTACGCACGCCGCGCCGCGCCGCCGCGATCTCGTTGGCGGTTTATACGCCAGAGGATACCTCTGGATATTAAGGTGATGGCACCCTCGCGAAAGGTGTTCAAAGGGAAAAAAGCGTGCTTGCCGCGACGCGGAATTGGATCTTGCGGTATGACATGTGTAACCAAGGACAAGGACGTAAGTCGTTACGTGACGTGCGTGAAATTCCAGATGCGTCGTTTAGCCATTTGGCAATGCCCGAGGACGCGACCAACGTCGTCAATTCGTTGCCGAATTTTATTTCTGTACGCGTCTTAAGCAAAGAAAAGGTGTTAAGAACTGCGAGAGATAGCCAAATGCATACACAAGAATCGTAAAGGTATAAATTCTCCCATTGTAACGTGTCGGTGTGAACTTTTCCTCTCGTTCGCCGAGTCTGCCGATCGATAACGGCCGCGGCTCCTAGTGAAACCACGTCTTTGTCCCTTCGATGTGCGTAACCTTGGTCGTGCGGAGAATGGTCGAAACAGCTGTTTCAAGTGGGAGGCCTCTCGCGAAACACAATGGCGTTCACATGAGGCGCAAGCGTTTATTAGCCGACGGTTCATGGAGGTGCGGGAGGACGTGGCGATTTATAACCAGCAACGTAAGTAAGCAGCAAACGGCCGAGAAACGGCAATAGCTGGACACGCCATGGCACGGCCCGAAGGTCGCGTGACGTCGATACGATTGCGTCTTATTAGGAGTCACCGCGTGTTCGACTTTACGTAGGAACGCGATACCTGCGCGCCGACGCATTCCTGCAACTAATTAGCTCCCGTTGTATTTGTCAGAACATTCGCTGCGTGCAACGACGGGAGAGAGGAGATTCGTACGCTGCTTTTCATCTTCTAACTACGCGTTTTCACGTGTACTACGCCCCAGCATGATTTATAGGTCCAGCCCTCTCTCAGTCTCTCGTCATCCTACGCCTTCCTGCCATTTCCTTTTCCTTCTGCTTCTCGCAGAGGAAATCCGCTCGAAAAATAATGGGTGTCAGATTTCTACGGAATAATTTTCTGTTCCGTAAGCAATTGTATTTCGCGTGGAACAGCGAAAGGCGTGTTTCCTTGACTCCCTGGGAAATTTAGTATTTATACATATATACGTCATTTCTATTTGTTGGCGCGTACAAATGCATATTTCACAAGCAGAAAATTTTCAATACGACTTCCACGGAGAGTCACGTATGCGCACGTATTACGCTGCACCTTTTATCTTCTGTTTTTACGATCCGCCTATACGTTTCTCCCTTCCCGTCTCCCTTGATGCGCGGTGTGCACGGTCTTTTATGGTCGCTCGCCAAGACATCGCGGCGATGGTGACACTGTACGTCCGTCAGGGTCGCGCACCTGTAAGCAGGTCAGGTTGCGCGACACTCGGCCGCTACGAAGGCTCGTGTCGAGAGGATATAATATATGGCAGATGGATACACGCTAGCATTAATTTATATGCGTAGAGTGACGTTTCTTGAAAATTGCCATTTTGATACTCGATAAACTCTCAACTTGGATTGAGACTCAATTTGGAATCCATACACAAACATTTTTTTAAGTAAAATTTTTTAAATTCAAATTTCTTCACATTTTACGTGTATTCGCTTGAAAAGGAATAGATATCAATTTAATCAATTTATGAAATCGCAAATCACCGCTTCAGAGTTAATACCGTTAAATTTTATGTTCGCGAAGAAATTCTTTTATGAGCCGTTAAAAGATATCAAGAGTGTAAAAAGGCTCAGATCGCTGATTCCTCCCCGCGATTCGCTGACGTTCTATCTGGCTCTCGCGTTCCCTTCGAGGTCGGAGCGTCCGACGAAGGACCCAGAGGCTTGGGGTACAAGAAGAAGATATTCTTCCTGCGGTTCGCCGCCGCTTGTTCCGCCGGTGGCAACGGGCGAGCGGTGACCTCCGTACCCCATGGGAGCAAGAAAGACAGAGGGACTCGAGAAGAGAGCACACACCGAGAAAGGCCCAGGAGGAACAGGAAGAAAGAAGAGAAAGAGAGAAAGAGAGAGAGAGAGAGAGGGAGTCAAGGTGCGTTCCTGCGTGACGTAGCTTTCGCAGGCCATCACGCATATGTTACCCTCCGCGAGGGACACGTACGCGCTTATAATACGATCCGCGGGGTCATTCCACCGAGTCCTCTCGGACACCTCTCTTCAGCTTCACCGTCGCCGTCGTCGTCCCCGTTGTCGTGAACTTTGTTCCACGTTCCTCATCCGTTGTCTCTCAATCGGCGTTCTCTCTAAGCCGTGCATTTCTTAAAACGCATCCGCATGCATATGCGTTCGATCATCACTCATTTGTGTTTCAAAGGAAAATTTCTCTTTAAATCTTGAAAAATATTTTCTCTCTCTAAATTTCATTCTTCTTTTACCACAAAAGTGGAACGTAACCTTCGATGTAACCCACGTAACACTTGTCAGATGAAAATCGGCACTTTCAAGATAACGAACCAACCAGAACGATATTTACAAGACCTCGAATGAATCTCTATGATTTTCTCTCCCCCAAAAATAACGCGAATGAAACTCGCAAAATTAACTTATTCTTTTAATGTGAATGCGTGTTGTCTCGTGTAAAAAAATGAAAATATTCT
Source organism: Temnothorax longispinosus (assembly GCF_030848805.1). Lineage (NCBI taxonomy): Eukaryota > Metazoa > Arthropoda > Insecta > Hymenoptera > Formicidae > Temnothorax > Temnothorax longispinosus. The sequence continues at coordinate 20,788,221 of NC_092364.1, read as the reverse complement.
TACGCGCAGAGATTACTTAATTAGTTTTTCTCTCGTAACGAAGAGAATGCTCACGCGATAAATCGAATTTACATGTCGAACACGCGGTGGAAACCTTCCATTGCATCGTACGTCCTGGCACCGTTTCTCTCCGTAGCTCTCTGTCTTTTTTGTTCCCGGACACGTACGTTTAACAAGAGAGCGAAGCAGGTTGCGGGCGGATGACAAACAAAGAGCGCCGTGACCTCGTCGCCTTGTGCGTGAGGTGCGATTAGCGCGAACGACTCTCTCGCACGTGCGAGCGAGCGAGCGAGCGAGTGAGCGAGCGAGTCGTCGCGTCGGGTCGGTCGTGAAAGATGTGGGAGGAAGGCAAAGAGAAGGAAGCACGCGCGAGACGTAGGAAGGATAAACGAAGGAAGGAAGAAGTCGGGTACGTAAGCCGACCAAAGGTCGAGTGCTGACCACGAGTCATCTCTTGCGACAACTCGCGCTGCTGTTAACTTTTGCGTGTCCCGCTTCCAATGTCGCTGCGTTGTGTAAAATAAAATGTAAAAATATCTTCGACGTGTCAGTCGAATTTCTCGAGAAATTGTGCAAGAATGCAAGAATACAGAAGCAATATTGCAAAAATGTAAAACGGAAAGAAAAAAAAATATATATATATATATATTCTGTATATTATGTTTATTAGTCTATATTAGTGTCATGAATTTTTGAAATCTATCCGATTAAAGTCGATACGTCTGGAGATACAATTAAATGAACGTTTTTGAAAGGCAGACGTGTGACAGGTCGCGCGCAGATAAAACACAAGGCAACCACGCGCGCAATGAGCGATTAGCGTTAGATTATCTCACCTACGAAGTCACCGAGAAGGTCAGAGCGTGACGATAGAAGAACAAGAAAAGAAGCGACGGACTGGAAGCGGGTACTTTACTCGATCAAAGGTCGAGCCTCGCGCATAACTTGCCGTGGCATCGATAAACGAGTTCCCTATCGCGCTTTCCATTTTCGCTCGTGGATATGGCATCTCGCCATATGGCGGATGAACGAGGCACATACGGGGAATTAACGTAAGAAGTTATTGACAAATAGATAGGTAACAAATAATAAGGCTATTAAATTCTCATTATTCCGCGCTAAGAAGTGTTTCGACAAACGCAAGGAGAAAATACTGTGCGGAGGAGCGGAATCGTGATGAGGCTAAAGGATAAACGGTTAAATGCAATCGATTTGTAGAGGCTACGAGGTCGAAGTTGGTTGTGGGATGCGACGAAAAGCGCGAATCTAGCAACGATAATCGTTTTTATCGCGAGCGATTATGACCGTTAATTAACGCGCACTCGCAGCATCATCAGTTCGATTTTTCTCCTCTCAGCCGTATGTACATGCCGCTAATTGCCACGTGGCGCAGGTGACTGGAAGAACGGAACATCTCGACAATGAAGCTCAACAGGTTGCCGGCGGATAGTAGCGAGCTCGACTACTGCCGTACGAGCCGGCAATTAGCACGGGCGATTCTTTCGCGTACATAACATCGCTGAGGAAAAAAACACGAGGAAACGCGCGAACGCATCCGCGTATAGAGAGTTTAAATCACTTCATTACAAAATCCTACGACAAAAAAACGCAGTACTTTCGCAAAACAAGATTGGAAGAAGTACGATGGAAGAATTAAATTACGAAATAAATCAATGCATTTTTAAATGCATTGTTCATCGATATACCGTTAACGTATCCCTCGTACAACCATCGTCCTTCGATATTACAGTCTGCAGTTTTATGAAATAATGATCCAAGAGTCTCCGGAGACTTTTGCGGAGGACTGTACGCTACCGAGTCCCGGCAAGCAGTTAGCATTAGGCACGATGACGAAGAAGGCCAGGGACTCGGTGAGATGATAGCGAGCGCGTTCGCTGACGGCTCGCATCGGTCACACCGCAGGTGACTCGTCGCGGTTGTGAGCCTGGCCTCTGCCCGACCCACGTACCTGATTCTATCCGGTGTCCTTCTCCGTCATCTCTAACTCCCGTTTTCTCCCTCGTGCATAGAGCGCGAGAGGTATCCGCGAGCTCTAGTAAACAACGGGGCCTTGAATACCTCACGTGTACACCAATTTTTCATATCTTTATTAAGAGAGCATGATAAATCGTTATCTCTGTAACTGCTAATTTCTGTAGATAGAATATATTGCGCAAACGCAATTTCTGGTTATAAGAATGGAAAAATCCTATTACACTATCGCACAGGACGCGCGAAAATTGTATAAACTATCGTTAATAAAAGAGCCAAGCTTTTTACGTGTGTGAGAATCTGTTCCTCGTCTTTTTCTTGCATCCTTGTTATAAATTCGCATCCGCGCGATCGCTGATTACAGGCTGGATATATTGCGCGTATAAATTCCTAGTTGACACCGGGAAAACGCTACGCGCTCCGGCCGTTCGAACGCGTCGGTGAACGTCGCCGAAGGACCTGCGACCTCTGCAAAGTTAATGATACGCGCGAGTGGATGATCCTTATATAGAGAGCGGCGGCAAAGCTGCCCGCGTGTGTGCTCGTCAGCACGCATCATTTCGAGTGATGTATTACTCACCGAGTGTCATCAGAAAACGGTTATGTGACCCTGGATAACTCCCGACGGTCATACACACGCGGCCACCTCGCCGCGGATCGCGCGCGTATTTCGCGTCGCCAGCGAGTATACACATTTCGCTTCGTCAGCGTTCACGGCCCGATCACAATTGATACGGCTACGCGAGCGATCGCGCGCCTGCAGCTCGGCCCTGCGAGAGCTTTTATCTACGTGCGCGAGAATAAATAAAGCCGAACGGTACAACGTGTGTCTTTCACGTCCTGTGATTTTTATCCGTAGCCGTAAAGGAGTTGGGGTATCTCTTTAAAGGGGCTCTTAACGAAGCGATAATACGTCGTAACCATAGACAAAATACGTAACGGCAGTTGAATACCGGTTCCCTTTGTGATTTTATGATTTCCGTTCGCGACTTTCTGCCGTAATTAATGCTTCATTGATTATCTAGTTAAAACGATGTGACAGAAAAATATATGCTCTCCCGAAAAAAAAGAATCAGGCGTTCATCAATATCTTATAACACGATATGTGATTCAATTTACGAGACCATAATAGCACCACAGTAATTTTCTTAATCATTTCCTTGTTAGAATGCATTTTTCATAGGCGCTAGTTTGAAAGAACTAATCCAAATTAGAAAATAGAGTAAAATGTCACGTATTTTTTTTTCTCCCAAAGAAACATCGTTCTTCTCGTTCAAGAGAATCTCCCGGGTCGTGGCCACATCCCGAAAAGCGTGACCGATCCCACCGATTACAGTTTCGTTCGGCGATATCGTAGCCTAGCTAATTAATCGCGAGCATGTCGCGCATCTGTTTGCTTCTCGAACAGAGGGGAATGTAAGTAGAACGACGGGCCACCCACGACAGGCCATATCGTTCGCTAACGTAAATTAGCGACTTATCGTATCACCGAGGTCATTAGGCTTCTCGACGGCTAGCTGAACTGCGCGAACCTCAAAGACGCGATCTCGTGATTACGTTTTAAAGGCACTAACCGTCAATAACGGCAAAGTCTGGGTGTTACAGAACTTCACGTAACTGCGAAGTACGATTTATTTTTCTTGCCGCTTTGGCATCCCTTAAAAACTATGGAAATTAATTCTCCGAAATAAAATAACCGTAAATAATATGATCGTTCTTTCATCTCCGTATAATTTAGGTTTATGAAAACAAGAAAAACAAGATTTTTATTAATACATCGGAGACTTTCAAAAGATCGTTATCATATAACATTCCGTATAGCCTTTTTGTCAATATGCTGTCATAGGTTCGAGATGTTTGATTAATCGAAGCCTATCAAACGTACAAAAGAAAAGGTTTGCAAACTGAGTGCTCCTGTAACGCGTGGGCGTGTAGATAACTGCAGAAGCGACTAAATCGATTTACTGTGTCGAAATCACACGGGCGTCGGTTCGTAAAATAAATCACGCGTAGTAAAGTGGAAAGACTGGTTTCTTTCGTAAGATTTCGAATACACCCGGTACAAAAGTTACCTGGGGCCTCGGGTCTCGAAATTCTCCCTGACCCGAGGAGAGGAGAGTGGTCCAAAGGTCGGCGGGCGAGGAATGTGTCGAGAGACCAGATTATACTTCGCTAATGAACTTCTGCGCCTTCGGCCGTGCGTGATCCAGGTAACAACTAAACAACGCCGAGGAAAATCAGAACCATCGTCTCGGCATTTGTTTTCTATTACAAGGGTCGGACAAATAAAAACTTAAGTGCGAGAGAGACTAGCCTATAAGTTTTCGAATTCCAGCGATCTTTTACCCGTTCCCCCGTCGTACACATGGAGGGACCTCCATCTTTTTCACGAGAGAACGAGAGTATACGAGAGAAGAATTGGTAGGTCCGCCGATGAACTCGTAATTACCAGCTAAATCGAAGGAATAATCTATTACAACCGGTAACAGATCATTGAAATGATATGGAATTAATCTTCTCTGTCTGGACTATTCACATAAGAGATAAACACAATGTTTAGAAATCAATTTATAATACAAGACATTTTTAAAATAACATAGTTTTAACTTAAGCAAAATCGTTCACGCAAGCTATATAAAGGAACTTCTTATCACGAATTTCTCATCCAATGAGATCAAACGATCGAATGTCCGTTAAGCCTTGTGTCCACGATTCCACGATGCTAGAACTGCGTCCGAGTTTTGGTTTAAGCCAATCAACTTGCAGCTCTTACAGACAAGTAGCAGTTTCATTGGCTTAAACCGAAACTCGGACGCAGTTCTAGCATCGTGGACACAAGGCTTTATGAAGCGGATGCTTGATAAGAAACCGTTAATCGGCGAATTTCAACGCGATACTATCATCAATATTATTTTTAATTACGCAAGTCGTCTCATTATAGATACAGCAAAGACGCTTCATTAGATATAAGCATCTAATACTAGCGTAGTCACGTTTTGATATTGAGAGTCGATATCTATCGGAATGTGCCGGCAGTCCGTTCAAATATGTACAAAGTACTTAATGTCAACGAAACTATAAATCTAACGTAAAATACACAAATTTAAACATCTTCAAGATTGCTTACAGAAATTGTTGGTCATAAAAGAGACAGAAAAGACGAAGAGTAGTTATGTAATGCGGAGTCTCTTTCTACGCGAGCAAGAAAAATCGTGGAGAATCACTAGATGGCATTAGGCAAATGAAAGCCCGAGCAATTAAATTCTCACTGGAAGGCAGACATATGTTACCGCGTGTCTGACGCCGGCGGTCACGGTGATCGCGACCTCGAGATCGTTGATATCGCGCATTACGCGACAAATCGCCGGCCTTCGTATGCACAACTCTCCGGCCGTAACGAGAGATTTGCCGATTCGTCCATTGTATCGGTGCATCGAGCTGCGTTAACCGCGTTCCAAGGCCCAACGACGCGGAATTTATTGCCAGGACGTGGACGCGAGCATCAGAGGTCGCAGGAAAAGAGACGCGTTTATCACCGAAGCGTTCGTTGAGCAGATAAACAGAAGGCCAAAGATTACTTGTTATTATTAGCAAGGATGCATTAATATGTAGCATTAAATTATTTTCACTTCTAGTCGCAATGTTGAGTCTAAAATCGGAGAAGTAACGCAGAGAATTTCAGCAACGTGTCAAAATTCACGACAGACTTTTTTATCATTCGATTAAAGGACCAAAATTTTCTGAAAATAGCCGATTTTTTTGGAAACCTAACGAGTCTACGAAAAATTAGAGAAATTATTACATTCCTTCGATGCGGATGATCTTTCTGATTGGAAAAAAGACTCTTCGTTGTGCAACTATATACTCGCGTTTTCTACCTTTGTCCTGTGTGACTTCGCGAGAGGAAGCTACTGATCGAGAGGAGGAACATTTTCGCTCGGTTATCTCGTCACGATGATCTGCCGACGGATACCGCGTGCCTTGACACGTAACAATGCATGCATGAATTAATAGCGGCCGCTGTTGTATTCGTATTTCTCCTCGCTTACACGGAGATTTACATCTTTATCGTGAACCTGGGGGAGATGTCACAAGTTGCACAGGGTGACACTGACGTCTCCGTTTCCTCAACTTTGTTATCACAGGTAATTAAAATTGAGAACTTAAGAAAAAAAATAAGACGTTTGTCTTTTTAGATGTTTTAAAAAGTATCAGAAACCATGTAAGATTTTATCGAATTCTGCCGAGTACTTCGCTATGTATAAATACAAAAGTGTGAGTGTTTTAAACAGCTAGTTCTATCTTTCAATCGCGGGTATTCACGAAATGTCTGTTGAAAGTCTCGGCGCTATTTCGGGAGCATATTCGCGTAACTCTTTCGTGAATCCAATGCGTTGAATCCATCATCGGAGATTTCACGAACCGGGACACTATATTCCGCAGAGTAATTGCTGTCTTGAAAGAAATCCCTAACGATGGAGGTAGACGAGAGGGAAAATGAAAGAAAAAGAGCTAATGTCATAGCTTTATATGACGAGAATCGAACTTGCCGAGAAGGGAGACAGCGAGAGAGCGGATGGGATAAAGAGAGCTGAATGATGAAAACACGAAAGGTTAGCGGCTCAATAAATTCTGACGATCGAGACGAACGTGCCGTGGCTCTCCGATCGATCTCCGTCGATCCTCCGGTCCGCGGTTCGTAACGAGAACGACGGAATGCACTGAAACGTGATATTAATGATACGTTGGCGTGGCTCGTATTGCTCGACATAATTGGCTCACGTCGCAGATGTGGTGATTAGCGTTGCGACCAAACATGTCAAATGTTATGGAACAACTGTATAAGAGGGACACGATTGAAAGCGACCGCCTCGCGCAATTTATCATTGCGATATCGACCCTTTAGTCTCGAATCCCTCACAATTAGGTGATTATCGTGTGCTACCGATCGTAATATTTAATTACGCACTTCGATTCCGCGTCTTTTCAGAGTTTTATTTGCTTATAGTTCACCACATGCTTATCTGCAATTATACGTTCCCTATCCTTCTCTAATTCGTATAATATTCTTGAAAGCCGCGGCACGGCTGAATTATTAATCCATATAGATCATCGGCTTAATCACCGTGGAATATTTCGCCGTTACGTTTCATGCGCAAACGTACAAGGGGATCTTCGATGGAAAAAAAGCGCGAAACAGTCACGTTAAAGCGCGAAAGGTCAACGCTCCTATAAATCTCTCAACCTACGTGTCTTTAGGCGTTGCACTTTCAGCGGACGGGGTTTCATTTTAGATTTCCTCGCGATCGAGGCGCACCAAAGTGTGAGAATTCCTCGGGGTACGCGGCCGACAAATGCAGTAATTCGAGAGACAGAAATACGGCTATCGACGTACACCACCGAACTTCGTCGTTGCGATCGAATCGTGGCGAGTCGGTATATGTACCTTGGGCACGATTTCCACGAGAAGAGCGAGCGCTCGAGCGGTTCTCTCAGCGCTCAGCGTGTCTCTCGTATCTCCACGCAAAACAATCTGCTTACCTGAAACAGAAATAATAAAAGTTGGTTAATATAATGTTCGCAGTTTCACAAAACGTTAAAAAATTATATTTCCTGATTGTTTTACAAAACGAAACATTTATAGAAGCTGTTACTCGATCGCGGTCGTTTATTCCGCCTCAAATAAAATTATCGATGATGCAGCTTGTAAAAAAAAAGAGTATAAAAAGTAAAAAAATTCATCTCATCTCAATGATATCGATATTAAAATGCAACGATTCTTAGTTTCTTACGTATAACGCCGGGTGATTGTGCAAAAAAAAAAAAAACGAAGCTAGCTGAAGTGACTTGAAAAATCGTGCAATTGACTTTGCTTTGTGACTAATGATACGTCTTTACAGCCACGCAATAACGGATAGTACGGAAAATGGTAACATAAGTCGTGACCTTTACGAACCGAGCGATACTTGAAACGATATATTTATCCAGGCCAAGTACGAGAAATTGCGTAGGCGATACAATGCAGGGTGTGTATAGCTCGCTTCTGACACGGTGATCGAATTAATCAATAACCCATGATAATTAAGCTAGTATGTTAAACCAAATGATATATTTATTTATGATTCGGTCGAGTTAGCATTTTGTCACTGATTGATAGGTGTACACCACCTTTCGAACTCGTGACCCGTTTCTAACAATATATTATTACAATACAACTTAATCAAAATTGTATCCAATGAAATATTAGTGTAAATCGATAGAAAATAATGGCTTAATCGGGAGAACTATTATTGGTTATCATAATCATAATTATAAAATCGTAATTATACGCGCGACAAATGTTTCCCGGCTTTAAGATGGAAGTTTCGGCTCTATACGGAGCAGATTCACGCTGACACGAATGACGACTTGCACGGCGGTCACGTGGGCAGGACACAATGCAGGGTGCGGCTTCACCTCTGACACACCGGGGTCTCGACCTATTCCCGTATACGCGGCCCAGGATATATCATTGTGCTGAGGGCTCAACGTGGTGCCCAACCCACGTGCAACGCCAACACGCAACGTGGAGTTCTAAGCTCCGAACCCCTCGTTGGAATTTCACCGCTTCAGGAATACGACTGGGAGGCGGTGAGCGAGACAGCCGGCCAGCATACGTGTCTGTGTCTTGTGGAGAAAAGCCGATTGTCTGACTTGGTGAATCGTACGCGAGAAATTTACACGATTTGTGAGCGGTATCACGACACGCAATCACGTTTCACGATAGAACGTAGCTGGATAACGTAATGCCGAAATGTCAAACTTAGAAGAATTGATTCGAATGGAATAACGTCACATCGATATCGAAGCACGTGCGTTAGGATACCAAGTGTCAAAAGTGTGAACAAAATCCATATTTTAGACGAGATATGGAAAAACGACACACAACCATACGTAGTATAGACAGATAATTTTACATTAGGTTTACAACTCGCAAGACAAGACAAGATTATTTCAAAAACGTACTTTTCTCGTTTCTTTTTAACTCTTCCGCCAACTCAATTTAGCTCAGAATCGGCAAATCGAAACTTATCGCTCTGCGCTTCGTCCGTAGTTCTGTTTCTTTTATGGAGATTGATCCATCCGAGTGCGCGATAGTACGGAGAGGAGTGGCTTGTTTCGCGCATTCAGTAATTTCGCAAGGAAACTCGACCGTTTCGTCGAATTTTGTCTTCACGTATCTCGAGTACGGGATGCCCTATTGTCTCTATCCCGCCTTCACCCACTCTTTCTACGAAGTTAACATATCCGAAAGTATTGTCCACGTGAAGATCCGTGCGCTTACAAACGCCCACGGTTCCTCATATCTTACGGATGAAGACATTTACGACAATTCCTGCACAAGATATCTCTCCCCCCCCCCACACACACACATACACATCTACTTGTTCCCCAATGCATTCGTCCGATATCATTCTCTCACTTGCATCTTTCCCGATGCAACCTTGTTCGATGAAAATTCTTTTTTGGCAACTTAGCAATGGTATAAAACTTGCATAATAACAATTAGATGATAAATTAATAAGGAATTAATTACTCAAAGAAATTAATTATATTGAAACAGAAATATAAAAGTTTATCCGGCTTCATCCAATTTAAAATAAAAGTTGCACTTCTATCAAATATAGACATCTTGGTTTTGAATAAAATAATGTCTATAATAGATAGTAGGTACATCATATCGTGGATATGTATCATGAATTGAGATTATTTTTAAATTTACATTTTAGAGTTATAAAATACTGAATAATAACACCTCTGAATAATATTAAAAAGGTAATATTTAGACAGTTTACTTTTGACAAGGAAGAATGAATACGTTTAAACGCTTTTGCAAAAGCGATATCGATTGAAACGAAAGTCCAAGAATCGGCGAAAGAATGCGGGAGACGCCCGTGCCTAAGGCGATAAAAAATAAAAGTCTGACGTGCATTTATGAATAAGATAGAGATCGGCATATTCAATTGTGAATTATTCGACCAATGCGCAATGATTGCTGTGTTCAAACGCAGCCTATACGTACTATAATAACGCTATGTCGGATAATATATAATTACGCGATAGATTTCTGAAAAAATTACGATAGCGAAAACATTTTGTGATAATATAAAGATTATATATTACAAAATTAGAAAAAAAGTTTAACAGTAAATAGAACGTCTTACTAAATGATTATATAAATGTGTAAGACATTAATTGAAGATATTGACTCGTATCTTTCTAATATATTAACGGCATAATTTGATGCTGTCATTATGCGTCTATATCTAAAATTCATGTATCAAAAATTTTTAAACTTTGAAACATTAAAATCATCAAATCATTTATTATCGTTTATATAATTATTACACGAAAAAAAATTGTATTAAATGAGATATCTGTTTTTTCCTACAAGAGTGTCCTCAACAAAATGCACTCTGCAAGGCTCTTCGCAATCCTGTTCACACATCATGGCCTCTCCCTCGTACAAGGATTTGCATTTTACAAAAAGAACACGAAGTTCTATCGAGGAATACGTGCGGCTAAGCTTTAAGTGAGCGTCACGGTCGTTGGTCTATGAACCACGCTGGACCAAACGCATGGTCACCGAACAAGAGGCTGTCTGCGTCAGGGTCGAGTCGTTGCTTATTTACGCACGCTGCATTCTCGAGAACAATTGCGTAGGCCAAGCCATTAAAGCTTTGACCTCCGTGTAATTATGGCCAAAGGTCAAGCCTAGTTGATCCGTTTATAAGGAAATCGCGAGGAGAATAATTCTACGTGAAAGCTTGTGTCCCGTCAGTTTACATCACAATGCGTATGCTTGTTGTTTGTTATCAGATCTGCGCGCGCGTGTATCAAAATTACTGTTATTCGAATACAAAATATATTCCGGTAAAAATAATTTCAGGCAAAAGTGTCTGTGAATGAATTTTTGATTAATTAATTAATTTTTTCAATGCCGTGAAAGATAAAAAAAATACATTCAGACTAAAATTGTACTAATATATCGACAAATGTCTGATCGAACAAGACCTTTTGGCCTTGACAGCCAAGGAGAGCTCGTGAGAAAGTTAAAAACATGTAAATTGTACAAAAAAAAATAACTCGAAATACTATCAGCGGAAGCTGATGAGCTCAGCGACGAAAAATAGTTTGCCACGATTTTTCTTACTATACTAGTCACTGAGATTTCTGTTATCTGCAGAAACACGTAACCGACCGTGCGTATATATAAACGTCTTTTCTTCGCTTCCGCGAGTTAAAAGAAGAGAACGTAACGAGGCCTATCTCCTCGTCTCGGTGCATCTTAGATAGACTTTCCAGTGAAAGAAATACGTGCCCACCGCGCTAACAGATACGCAGTATCTGCAATGTGCAGATTGGACCGTTTCGAGAAACGCGCTGTGATACGCGCGAGCACGTATGCCGCTCCTCGCGAGGCGGCACGTCGCGGTGCAAGAGTCAGAGGTGACGTGTCACCGAGGAAGGTGACGACGATTCCACGGCCGGAGATTGCGTTGCGCAATCTAACAGCCGCGGCAAAACGGCTGCACACAAACCGGCATTCTGGTATAAGACGAGGTGATCCGTCCGCGTCGGTGGCCCGGTCGGTGACGTTTCTCTCTTCTTTTCGCTTGTTATTCGCTACGATCGCGCGTTTTATTTGCCCGCAGGGATCAGAGTTACTGATATATCACGTTGCGCTATTATATAATATAGCTTACGTAAGTCTTATAACTACTTTTTGTGACTGCTTTTGCGGGATGGAGCTATTTACAATTTATTAATGATATGTATTTCTGCTCCGCGGACTACGAACTTAAACTTCAATTCTGTTGTTGCTAAAAATTTTAAAAGTTTTATATATTTAAAAAATTACAATATTTTGTAATAAAATAAGATATAAAATATTTTATGATATAAAATAAGATAATCTGGCTTTTTAAGAATGGATATTTCATTTGTGTATCTATAAAAGTTCTTTATTGCCTCAGCGCTATAATCTAGCTTTTGTAGACGTAACGTTACATCTGGCGTAGGTATAAAGTAGGTCGGACAGTATATTTAAACCCTAAGTAAACACTCAAACTGTCTCAGTTTATTTATTCGTGGATATGTATGACGAAGAATGACTTATAGTAATCTTCGTTACAAAGAATCACATTTCCAGAGGAAATGTTTAAAGACACGTGAGCCATCAAGTACCTTCAGTCAGACACATTGCGCGGACAAGAATCGAACTAATTTTTACGAATCACTTGAGAAATAAATGCGCAGAAATTCTGATTTGGGATCGGTGATGAGCAAAACATCCGAAACATTTCGCACCCAGATCAACTGCGGCGGGTATTTTCTTCACCGATACGGAAGAAGCGAAGTCGGGGTACTTCGAAACGATCGTAAAACAATAATGTACGAAACGTTGCCAACTGTTGTGGAACGGTCCGCGCTCATTAACCTTTCTCGGAAACATAAAATTCGTTAGCTTTACGACGCTCGCTTTATCGAATGAATAACCGCTCGGTTTGCTTTAGCGTACTTTTCGACACTTCATACAGCCTGATAAATATTACAAATCTTGTTAATTAAGTTCTATTTAATCAATAATATTAATCGTTATAAAGATAATAAATGTAAACAAGTATGTTTATAAGTATGACGTAATATCGTATAAGAAATAGCGATTCGCTATTTCTTCGAATGAGAGCAACATTGTCGAAAGTAGCTACCGTGCCAGTCACAAACAGACTGCGGGCTCTAACCCCTATTCTATAAGTAACCGTGTTGCATAACGTATTATATAAAAGTCTTTAGACATACTTAGTCTACATTGTGTCGGGTATTATAGTTCGCAACTGCCAGTGAACTGCTGTTTATAGCAACAAGAGAGCAAACACGCGGACCGGGGTAGTGTTCGTGCAATATGCTGCTGCCCTGCCTCGCGCGTTTCCAATCGATCCTCGATTCCACGACGAATCGTACGTTAACGATCTTGATGCGCGGCTCGTAATTTAATTTATCGAATCCGACTCTCTTTCATTGCTGATCGATCGCCTCGTGAACGCGGTCGCCACTCGCACTCATCCGCGACGACTTCCGGCCTACGCGATACGAGGATTCAGTTTCAAGCGAGCCGCGCTTTATTGGCAGGATCTGGGGTGAATCTTATTGACCTCCGCGTGGTACATCGCCGTAACTAATCTCGCGCCTTTCAAAAGGGAAGAATCACATCATGCACCTACATATTGCCTACGCGAGCTGCAAACGTATTTCCGTGCAAACATAATCAAAATTTCATACATATATACAAAAGATAGTTATAAATAGAATTTATCCTGCAGAAAAATGCAGGAGAATTTCACGATAATAATGAATGATTACTTTTTAATTGTCTTATACCATGACAGTCATTTATCATACTCATGATTGCTCAAACAACGCACTAATTAATTTTGATTTGGAAAGAAAAGAAAGATTTAATTTATTAAAGATACTGACAACGTCAGTTCTTAAAAAGATAATCGATTCTTGTATATGTATAGATTCCACTTTTTTCTATCTGCCTTGCCTTCCACTCCGCTACATCTAAAGCTGAGAACCGCTGACCCGCATAGAACGATCGCGAGGCGGACCGGTTCAGGTCATGGAGGAGATTTCTCGCTCTGAGGTCGGTATCTTCCACGAGCTTACGAATGAACGTGAGCCTCCTCCTTCAACCTCAGCCCTTCGCGCGCTTCAGACGACGATTCTTCGAGGAATATCGAAAAAAAAGGAATCTGCTTGGATGTAAGAGCGAACGAAAAAGTGGATCAACGAGACGAGTGAAAAGAAAAGACGTTCACCGCAAGACGATGTTGACATCGATATTCCTTTAAGTGTCAAACCAGAAGATCAAGATAAAGAACGCTAGCTGGTGTCGCCTTTCTCATAATTTCACGCATACGCACAGATTCATCTTGTAAAATGATATTGAAGGATTAATACATATAGTGTGTCTCTCGAGGAACCTTCAATTAGTGTAACGCGTTTCATCGGTAGGTATTTGTAATCAGAGTGCATTAAAAAGAGAAGCAAAGACTGAAATTCGAATCTTTGAAGACTAAAATTCGAATTTTTTACGTTTCGAGACATTCGATACTGTAAAAATATAACTAGAAAAGAGTATGTTTAATTATAGAAAACTTTCTATACGATTCTTTTTATATAGAAAAGTTTTTTATATAGAAAAAGAGAGAACTTAGATAATTAGTAATTAGTTTCTATGCACATTCCAAATTTCCATGACTCATCAAATTTACCTATTCACCTAGCGAACTTCAGAACCCGACATGACCCAGGCCGCAGGCCAAGAACGAATAGATTCAACGACGTCGGCGCGCGAGGCGGCCAAAATGCTCCGAGAGATAATTGAATCGCTCCGAGTCACCGTCAAAATATCTGCAACAACGTACGAATTATCGAGCTCTACGATTAGCTCCTTCTTTCTCAGCCCAATTACAGCCGGGCATCCCGATGCCCGAAATTCGGCCAAACGAGACACGCACGCGAGCGCACACGCATGCACGCGCGCGATCGACGTACGCCGCGGAACATTACCAGCACTTTGGACGATCGTTAGTCCCATTTTCGGGCTCACGATTGCTCGGGCCCCGGTGGGCAGGTTCGAGCTACGACCCCGAGCGCACCCCGGCTCCGTCCGTTTCTTTCCTCTCTCGAGAGAGAGAGAGGTCACGTGACCCCACGGCGTAGACGCAACCGCAGGCTTCCAGGTTCGAACCCAGCGCGCGGCGGTACGTATGTATGGTGTGTGGATCCCTGTGTTAGGCCCCCGGCATTAGTGTGCGTGCGACGCCTCGTAAGGCGATGGAATGTGCCCGTCCTCTTGGCCGCTCGGATGGATGGCTTTGTCTTTGCGATCTGACGTCTCGTTCCGAGAGCCGCACGACCGCGCTAGTGCAGTATCCTGGAACGACGATCCTGCATCCGGACTAATCTGCCCTAATCGAATTCCTTCGACCGCGGCGGTTCAGGAGATCGCGATAAAGGACACGAGTGTCGTCGGTCATTAGTACCCTCGCGCTGCTTCGAAGGAAGGGATTATGTAATTGAAGAATTTTTGTTCGCAGTTAATAAAATTTTGAAATGTTTTTCGAAGAATGATTCCGACAAAAATATATGTCAACTTTCGTGAAATTATCGAAATAATAAACAACTTCTCACTATTTTATTTAAAGCATGTAAATTTCATGGTCGAACTTGTCGCGCAAAGCCTTTCAGAATATTTGCTGACTGACGCAAAAAGAGCAGAGTTCAGCGGAACAATGGAAATGCAGAGCTAATCATTGTGAACACGTGTTTTATCGCACGGTTTCCTGCTATCGACGTGAGCATGTCGTGGGATATCTTTTCACAAAGCACTAAGGCACGTAGCATCTGTTCGCGAAGCTGATAAACTGTTCCTGAACGACCATGAATTATCACGTAAAACGACTGGGTTGTTACCGCATCGCATCTTCCTGTCACCGATGATGTGATGAGGTAGCCAGCGGAGGTTGAATTATGAAATCAATTAAGAATATCGATTTGATCACCGTGGAAAATGACTGGAGACTGCCGCTCGAGGTGTGTTGCGTGCGCGTCGTAATGATCGATGGTCATCTTTCAGTATATCTCCGTAGGATTCATTCAAAACGTATTGATGGAACTATATTTCTCTCGAAGCTTATAAAGGTTCGCCTTAACGCTTCAATATCGCACAAAAGCTGGCAATATATCCTAAGCATAATCGTAATTATTTTGAATTTCGAAAATTTTACGTACAAAAAAAATTATTCAACATAAAAATTGCTAACAACCAGAAGAAGTACTACTATATTCGAAAGTTTTACGATAAAATTTACAGACGCAAGAAGCTAACGAGTAATTAGACCATTCAGATTGCACAATAGTACGGAACGTAACCGAGCTTACGTGCGGTATAATTAATGGGTTGTTCACACCTCCCACGTTTTCTTAATCCATCTCCTTCTTAGATCTCTCTCCCGTCTTGGCGCGCAACCCTACTTCTTCTCGGCGCTGTAACGTCGCGAGCCTTTCGTAATTAATCACCTCGTGGCGATCACTAACTGTCCGACCATATTAACGAAGCAATCGTCTCCGGAATCTTTTCACACGTACATATAGCGTGCCTTATATTGATCCAATTGCGCGAGGAAATAAAGCGCAATTTGCTTCGTATTGCCAACTCGTTTGAACCTCGTTCTTTCTGCTCTTAATTTGGCACTTGTGTTCGTACAAACACATTCGTAAGTGTTTCTGTCAGACGACTTGTAGTCTCACGTGGAAACATAACGAGGGACACGCGCCGGTACGAACGGAGCTGTCTCGAGCAATGTCGGTCACGGAGGACAAACGATTTGTTACGCACGCGATAATGAAAGATCGTGTCCCATATTCGCACTCGCGCGCGCGCGCACGCGACAATAACGAAAGGGAAATACAGGCGGAATAGACGACAGGCAGGAGAGGAGACGCGAGAGGCCGCCGATGGTGTATAATGAATGGATCGTTCGCGCCTCGCCCACGCCACACGTCTCTCTCTCAGGCTTTTGCCAAGCGCGCCACGATCGGCACGATCTCCTAGGAGGTGGTGGCCGGCCGATAATTAATTATCCTGAATGATCGAGGGCCGCCGATCCTACCGAGCGGCGTCTCCGCTGGGAGTACTGTGTCAATTTGTCATAGTAGTCATGTGCTTTTCTGCGAAGCCACTGCGCTCTGATGAAAATGAAGAAAAAATAGCTATCCCTTCCCTTGTTATTATTTCGCAGGAAATTCACAGCCCGAGAGGTGTCTACGAGGCGATACACAGATCGACGGGGGCAACTTTACGTTTGTTGAGATTCAAAAGAGTTTCTCACTTTAATCAGATTTACTACTCATCCCTCACTACTCATTCATCGTACCTCTACTTAAGTTTTCTAAAGCCCTCTTATAGATAGCAGTATAAACTTCGTAAGTGCAAGTCAGTGCAGATTATAATATTCAGTGCTTTAGATAAACAAATAAAAAAGCAGAAGTAGCGAATGTATTTACGAAGAGCGTCGCAGATAATCGTCAGAAAGATTGAAAACGAAAGGAACATCTCCGCGGTAGTGGATAAATTCCCAGGCATGACGTCGGTAAGACGATTCAAGGATAAATATTTCATTGCTATTGATGAAGGTAATTCCAATTTGGAATGGATCGCCGCGAGAACCAATTAAGATTATATCTAATGTATCGTTAAAGAAATAGCGCTATTTACGATGCAGTAACGAACTTAATTCATGAAAGTTCGTAGAGCTATTCTTCGTGTGTAACTCGCCTCTAATACCCTATCCACCTCAAAAAGATTTTTGTATTCCCTCTCCAGAATGCATCATTTGTCTTTATGTCGTCGCAATGCAAAACTGCCGTGCAACAACGCGGCATTAATGCATGCACAGTCGGCTCGAAAGTAACAGTTGGCGTATTGATTAGTATTGCGAAAATCACTGCACATGCTGTCGCTGTCGGTTACAAACTCGAAGGGAAATGCGAAGAAACCGTATATGAGATGAACGTATTTTTTTGAAGAATAACGATCAGCTGCGACAGGTTTCTCAATCGTCATCTGTGTTGCTTGCGAAGAAACAACCGTGATTGTTGTACAACACTACTAAACTAAATCTGTTTAACCTGATGCAATAATATATGTAATAATTTTTATATCTTTGGTATCTCCAAACTAGCGCTTTCTTTCCTCACGAAAAATATTCTGGAGTCTTTTACTGGACTCGACAAACGCTTTCTCTCTGAACGACATACCAGCTGCTTGAAGTCGACTTTTCCGAAAATGATGCGTTAAGGCGAGACACGCTTTGATCTCACGGACCTTTTCGGATGCATCACGTACCGGGTGGCCCCGTACGAAGAGGGCACGCCGGCGCCGCACCTGCCAGGTCATTAGGGTATAAACGGCAGGTAGAGTGTAGGATCTCCGAGACTCTCTCTCTGGGAAGAAGAGACACACAGATCTTTGTTTCTCTCTCGTTCCTATTTTCTCTCTCTCCATCTTTCTCTCCCTCGCGTCTCTCTTTCTCTCTTTCTCTCTCAAGAGAAGAAAGGTGGTAGGGCGAGGCCGCGAGAAGTGGAGGAAAGGCCGCGACGAGAGGAGGGAGCGAATCGAGCGAGAAAGAGGAGGAATCCTGGTCAGTCGAGGTGGGAGGACGAGGGGGCGGCTGAAGAAGTAGAAGAAGAAGCAGAAAGGCGCATCGGGCGAGGACCCAGGAGGAGGTACCCGTCACGAACTGCGGGCTAATTGTCCGGGAGATTGCTCCTGCAGCCTGCTGTGCGCTGCTGCTGTTGCTGCTGATGCTGCCGTCTGTCCTGCACGTTGTTTCCTCGACCTTAAGGCAACCTCCGGGCGTCCTTAAGATCTTGATCCCGCTGAAGATCGACCGAGTCTCCGGCTACGCTATATACCGGGGATAGGATTATTGTTTTGCAGGGATGGATTTACGTCGGCGATTTCTGCCCTGTCCGTAATTGTAATTGATGGTGGTAGAAGCGTAATTATCCGCCCCTCTCCCGCGGTCAGAATTCGCGATTTTGATTAGGCGAGAGATCGCGCGTGACTACGAGAGCAGCGATTGAATATCTTGCGTTCGGAATGCCGGTGATCCATCCGTTCATGTCCAGATTGTGGTCTCGTGATATTTCCATTTAACATTACCGTAGCGCTAACTTTTATAATTCAGCAATCAATTAAAATTCGAATGACACCGAGTGCGCGACGCAAATGAAAGAAAAAGATTTTTGTCTTGCGGAAAGAATAAAAATACTGCGTTTTCCTCACTTGCGTAAAGAAACCTTCTGTTTACGAGTAAGAGTGAGAGTACTCGCGTGTCGCGCGTATATCTTCGTTTTTTCTTGCGCGCGATGGCGCGCTCTTGCTCTCCGTCGTGTTACTGGAGGTGAAACAGGGAGAAACGCGACGGTGAGAAATTTCTCTGCATCCCGCGCGAGACGTCGTGCGATCGATCGAAGTCTCTCGATTTCGCGCACCTTTCGAGATCGTTTCCTGGCGCACGACACGGCTGCCGCGAACTCCGTTTTTTTTCCTCTCTGAGCTCTATCTTTCTTCCGAAACCGCAATATGTCTTCCTCGCCTTCCAAGCGAGAAACATCGCCCGAGTTTTGCAGATTTATCGCGGTTGCACAATGCCTCTGCACTGTGTGCGATAAAGTATACGATAAACACATAAAATTTCACCGAAAAATTACGAAAATAATATTTATGTTTGTCGTTCTTGTTAAAAAGAAATCGACTTTAGTTTAGTTTAAGATATATATCATTAAAATTAAAAATAAATTCTGAAGAACCCTAAATAATATTAATATAACAATCTAAACCGAAAATTTTATATAGATCGAAGACATATGTCAATACTGACATAATAAAGTTCTCACTTTGTTTTTTATCTCTTTACTCGATAGAATCGCGACTCTCACGAGCCGTATATGAATTTCTGCTGAAAGTTTCACAGACAAGGTAAGTTATGACAATGCATCAGGAATAACTTGATTCGTATATCAAATTAGCTTGTCGTATGACTCACTGCGATTTACTGTCTTCACTGTCATGGCGCATTTCGTTACGGAATTATACCGGATGTCTAAAAATTCTGCCCATAAATTTTGCAAGTATTACGCGTGCTTCGCAGACAGGAAAAATTATGACAATGAGATAACGATCTAACTAAGTGAATGACTTTCAGACATTGCTCATGAAATCGTAAATTTTGTAAGGAATAAAAATACAAATAAAAATCTTGATGACTACAAAATTAATTTGTATATTACTATCCAAATCTCCCTCTTCTCTAAATCTGATAAGCCAGCGCGCGTGCATTCTCACTTTTAGTCAACTATTTTAATGCAATACCTAAATCTGCAAGATCCTCGACATCTGAAATGAAGTTTCAGGAGCCAGGCGATAAAACCTCAATTACGAAACACGAGCGCGTGTCGGGCTACGAGTCCATCTAATCATCTAAATCGGACCGAGCAAACTGGCCAAAATAAATGCCGCTTATATTTGCCGTCAAATTATCGACGTGCCGCGAAACGAACCAGTTGGCCAGATACATATCGGGCCCGCTTCTCGCATGCCTGACAACGAGTCGAACTCGACTACCGGCCCGTGCAAATACAGACACGCGAAGCATTACGCGTAACGAACGGCGTACTACACGCACATAGATAGATATACGACTCACGATTACCGGTGTGCGCGCATATACCTACACGCGTGCACACGAGCCACAGCCGCAGCCGGCCGACTCGGACGCATACGCTCGCGCGTGATTCACGATGGACGCTGGGGATAGCCGGAGTAGACGCGCGTAGCAGGAGTTCGGCCCAATGACGGAGCTCACGGCCAGTCAGCCAGTACTAATTAACCGTGGAATGCTGTATCTAGATTGAAATCTGGGTGACCCGACGCCCCGGGGCCGCCACCTTGGCTCAACCTCTCTCGAAGGCTTCGTTCAGAAGGGTTCCATCGGGGTTCACCGGCTCTCGATGGGCAGTCACTCGTAGGCAATAAGCTCGAGCCGTGTATCTACACCCTGTATATCGTGTTGCGTGCGTGTGAGATCGACCTTGCGTTCGGATGCGCGTTAAACGCAACTCAGACCAGATACATTTGCGTTGACTGTTATGGAAGCGCATGCTTTACGATACCGCGATGACGATGGTCTCCGCCGCGAAACGCGATGATACGGCGTCGAGTATTTGCGTGTATGCGAATGTACGAGATATGATTTGAGTTGATTTAGACTCAACGAGGTACAACCATTTGCAAAACGTCTCACCTCTCGAAGGGAAAGCTCACCAGTGTTGCAATTATCGAGAAACCTTCTCAAATTGAGAAGAATGTTAAAGACTTTTATAAACAGACAAGCAAAAAAGATTTTCTGCTATCCCGAAACATCTTTTACAACATTAGGTCTTTAATTGAAAAATAAACGCATGTCTACTTACGCGTGGTAGTGTGATAATTGTGTAAATATGAAAATAACAAAAATTATTTTTATTAAAAAAAACTCGTAAAACAACATTCATGTGATGGAATTGTGACAGTCGTTGCGTAAAACGAGCTTACCGATCGCGGCGCATAGATAACTCAGTTTACACGGAATGACTTTAGGTCACAAAAAAGTACTGTACTATACGCCGTTGGCCATTATGTCTCGGTATCATATACGCGATCATAAAGGTCACTACGTTATTTTAGTCGCTATCTACCGCGTAACCTTTATGATCGATATCAGTGATCTCATTAAACGTTAACAATAAAATGTCGTGATACCGTGACCTATTAACATATTACCACCTCAATATTAACTCCGCGCTGATGGCAATTAATACGTCTTTCTCGTGCGCGTTCGATCTTATCGTTCGCTGCACTAAGCGCAACACTAAGACGATCGTTAATGTGCCCTCCCCCTTTCGATTCAGGAAAATTCTATTTTATACGGTTTAAATACCATTTAATTAGTTAATCCGATATTTGTTCTGTCCAGTCTTGGCAGACTGGCTGGCTCGCCAATGTCGACGGCTCGTATTATTAATCTGCCCGCCGATATAATGAAGTCTTTTTGTCGCAAGACCGGTATCCAAGATGGCAAAAGTGCCAGAGGTTGCCCGCTAAGGTAACGCCTTTTTTTACATTCACGCATCGCCGAGCACGAGATCAAAGGTCAGTGAACAGATCGAGGAATCCACTTATCGTCGGAAAACGTATTGATGTGTCGCGCCGCGCCGCGCCACGCCACGTTCTGGAAGAAAATTATTCTCGTTCTGTCTCGTAATAAAGTCTCGTTCGCGGCCGTCGCTAAGTCGCCGCGAAAAAGGGCAATAGATTCATGTAGCCGTAGACGATACTTGCGACAAACCGCAAAAAGGCGATACGCTATGCGAGGTCGACCCGATTCGATTCGCTATAACTCAGACCGGTGAAAAATCCAAGCGCGACTCGGCGTAATATAATTTAGATAATGACGTGATACACCGCGCCACATCAATCTAATCGGTAATAATCGGCTGCCACTTCCTCGGAAATCCATTACCGCCCCGCCGATGATTTAGTCCGGATCATTACAAAAGCCGGTATCTGGTTGCACCGTGATTTGTCTCGAACAGTATTCCGCAGCCTAGCTGATAGAATCTGTCAAGCGCCGTATGGATATAAATTCAGAAGTTGCACGACGTTAAGTTATTTCTCACAGATTGACCTCCTGGCAAAAGTGAAGTGGATCGACATTTATCGTAAATAAAATGTGACTCAATATTTTATCGTCGTCACGCCTGATTATATAAAACTAAATCACTGGAAAATTCGATCTCAGGATTGAAATAAACAAGGAAATGACGTAAGTCTTGAAATATTATCTAGGGGAAGTTCGTATTTTATAACGTTGCCAATAAAATCATCGGATATCTCCGTGCTTGTTAAACTGTCACGAGGTTCGTTAAGAATGTACGTTCGACTGTTGCGCAGCTAATAATCCTCTTTGAAGAAATATTCTGGCCTCGCGCGCAGACATGGTCTGCTAATTCCCGCCAGTTAACCGGTACGGGCTCGCGGTACGCGTACTACTTAACAGTATTTCAGAATCATAAACTCGAGCGATAAGCACGACCGTTTAGGCTCTCCATGTATGCCCGAAGAATCTGTCCTTCACGGTTCACGTGCGTTCCTGCATAAAGACCTATCACTTTTGCTACACACTAAATTATGATTTGAGAAGCGCGAAGTTTTTGGAATCACTAATTAGGCGCAACTGTGTAAGAAATTTTTATTTATACCTGCGGTATGTTTTTCAACTAGCTTATTCCTCAATATGTGTAAATATGTGTGTAACGCATAATATTCAAGTATGTTATATTTAGTGAAGATTTTGTTATTTTTCACCGCTTTGCATCGCAATGATCTTCCGTCCTTATTTCTGAGGTGACGCGCTTAATACTCCCGTCGCTTATTTTACTGTGATAGCGGGAGTTATTACCACATTGTTGCGAAGTGTTAAAATTTCCTAAAGTTACGCAGCACATGACGCGCCACGAAGAGGCATCCCCGCGAAGTTGACGGTTCGACACGGTCGTAAAGCCACAGCCACGGCACCATACGTGGACAATCTCCGGGTTAAGTTGTCACCGTGGCCGCGGTATCGCCTCGTAAGAGGCGAGACGGGTTGGCGAGGGAGCATTAAGCGTGGAATCATCCTGAAATACGGCCAGATAAAAACAGCAGGCTACGATCTGCGGGACGTGCCTGTAGTCAGGTCGGGTTACGCATCGACTTTACAAACGACTGACCTCCGGCCTGTGTCCACTCGAATCGAAAGAGGACAACGTTGGAACACAAAGAAAACTAGCGACCTGTGAGAAGATGTGCTTGAATCTACAAATAAAATAACCGAAAACCCTTTCGAAAAAACATTGACCCGATCTTATAAGAATGAAGTCAACAAGCTTATGCGCAACGCTCTGTATTGCATTTGTAACGCGTGGAATTACCTTTTGGATATCCTTTAGTATTTTAATATCGTTTAATTTTATTTTTTATATATCAAAAGGATAAGAATGATGTATAAAATATAAGAATGTGTCTTATGATTTCTTGGAGTAGTATAATTTAAATATAACGACCAACGTTCTATTAGATTCTAGGACAATATTAAGACTATTTGTATGAAATTCAACTCGGTCTATTTTCGCGAATATTTAAGGTCACGACCCAACGGAATAACGCTCAGCAGCTATACTCACTCACTCGCTATACTATCGAGGAGAGACGAAATGAGTGTGTAAATGTCGCATATTTCACGCCGATGGAAACCGCACAGATCATTACGGCCGATCACGATGGGCTGAGGAAACTCCACTGCGGTCGAGACCGCGTGCGCGAGTACACGTACCTAGGTAAACCGTGATACAAATGGGAGAAAAACGAAAACTGGAAAAGAACTGATGCGGGGCTCTCTGGAATTGTAAGGCATCACTGAAGCTACCTAAAGTCCGAAAAATGTTCGCAATCAGGAGAAATGCCAGAACCTATATGTTATTTGATTTCAATCTAACAAAGTAAGCAATAAACTCAATAAAATTGAAGTTAAAATAATCGTAACAAAATCAGAAAATAATTAATTTCGGCAAAGAATGTTTTCTTAAGTATAAGAATTCTCAAACATTTATCGCGCAAGACCACCGTTATCTTCGAGCCTGAGTACATAGATGAGGAAAAACAAGAAAATGAAAAACAGGATGAAGAAGCGGCAAACATAATAATGAGAATAACAATAACAGAGAATCGGAGAGCGTTATGTTTACGTTCATCCAATCATATCAAGCGCCCACACGTAGCAACTGAGAAAAAAGCAGAGAGAGAAATACTAAGGGCTTGAAAATGTATGTCTTTACGATCATATCGTTCTTCGTCATAAATGTCACGTACATTTGGCTAAAGAGAAACCGTGGCACTCATCGTGCCTTTATTAACGACGTGACTTCGCCGACTTCCGGATTCCCTGGACCAAGGGAACCCTGGCTCTCTTCGGTGTCTCGGAAACAAAAGACATCGTTCTGGTGTGGGTGCAAGTAGAAGAGGCGGTGCGCGTTTGTTCCCCTCGAAAACAATTACGTTGCTAAAAGGGACGGCCGACTCGGAGGAGACTCTCCTCCGAGGAGGCGGAGAATTAATTCCGGACCGGTTTCAGAAAAGCGTTCGAAAGCGAGTTTGTTCTCAGGTTGACTTTATTTGCCGGGAGTGGCTACGGGCTACGGGAAATTGTGTGACATTAGATCGCGATGAAGGAACAGGCAGATGATGAAGATAAGTAAAAATATAAGGACATACGACGAGCATGATTGCAGCCTGAGTCGGACTCGTTAACCAGTTACCCGGTTTGTCACGATGTTTATGATTGAATATGTATAATGGTATTTTATTAATGCAAATTGTCGAATAATATGGATCGCCACATAACACGTAAAAAAAATTGATTTTTAAAAGAATAAATAACGCAAGTAGATTACAGGATTTTTTCAATTCTTTTCCCATTTTCGATTTTTTTTCTGCGCAACAGCAGTGATAAGTACACGGCTAAGTACAGCCTTCATCGTACCGGCGACTTCGTTCTCGTTATGCTGGCGCGCGAGCAGCTTTTACCATGCGGGTACGAAAATAGTCCCGGCGAGAAGCGAGGATGTGCCGTCCTCCGGTAAGAAGCTCCGGGCGTCTCGGAGGGCCCGGTGTCTCCCGATTAAGAGCGAGCTTGCGTTCCAAGGTGCTCGTAACGCCGCTCTAAGAGCCCGTACCTGTCCACGGCCGGGTAATACCTGAAAACATGTCTCTATCACGAAGGAGAATCTCCTTCGTCCGGTAACGCCTTCGCATAAAACCGACGTTTTATCCCGTCTCTGGCGGCCGCGACGTGTTTACGGCGTTTCTATAGTCGACAGTGCAATAACGAGAGAGGGTACCGAGAGGACAGGGCGTATGGAGAGGGGAAGGGGGTTTCAGTGTGGGGTGGAATATTTTCGCGGGGCGACGTCTTAAATTAAGAGACAGCCGAGCGTAAGGTGGCGCCGGGAGAGCACAGGCTTTTTCTGCCCTTTTCCGGTTTCTCATTGGAGGTCGCACGGAGGCACAAATATGAATTCTGCGTCGTCTTCTACGACCAGTCTTAAATGCCCTTCTCCTTTCTCTATTTTATACGGAGATGCCTTTTCCCTTTTCTCCCAATCTTCTATATTTCTGCTCTTTCCAGCTCGCTTCTACCTTTCACGGTGTATCGCCGCTTATATCGCCGTTTATTTTCTTTTGCATCTACATGATCGCATCAGACCAAATCAGTCGACTGAGTGAGTTCTTCGATCAATATGGTTTTTAATTAAATGTTAAATAAATATAAGTCAATAGTATACGGCTAATATTGCAAAATATTCCGATTATATGATGCAATAATGAGGACCTGATAAAGAGAATATGGTTCACACAAGCAATCAATTAAGTTTTGTCGATTTTACTGATTAGCGATTGCTGCTAAAATAAAAATTGTTAGATTAAAGAATTCCAATTTGAATAATCGTTTAAATAATTTATCCTCTTTGTTCTCGCTTATTTCGAATACTTTAAATATTAAATCGAATAGCCCACTAATTGTAAAATATTGATCCTGATCAAATAATAATAAAATAAAAATGATATTTAAAATAAGAATATCTCGTAAATATATACTGTATAACATCTAAAAATATTAATTCATAAAATTGATGCCCATAGCCAAACATGTGTGTTCCGATTAAACCTGACGCGAACGAACCTTAGAATGCACTCGACGCGTAGCGAATTGTAATCTGCGCCAGATTATCTGGCTGCATTCACTGCAAAGAAGGACGATGCTTTATATTCCATCGACGTCTCGTCTGGGTCGTCATACCGACACGCCACCAACGATACCTACGCCAGGGGCTTCGTAGTTGGTAGGCAGACATGCCAACACGATGTCTGCATATGCTCAGAGCCGCAAAACCATCGATCGCACAGCTCGACACAAATATACGCTACCAAGACCTTTGACTTAATCATATTTTCCACATGATTCGGTTTAAACAGATCAAAGATCGTATGGCTCTGTATTGTTAATCAATATATCAGAAATTAAAGTAAAATTTCAGTCTAGATTAGTTTTACGGCAAAATCAATGAATTTTTTTTAGCAAATAAGATAATACCATTAGATTTTAATTTCAAAGTGAAGTAAATCACTCTTTACAATTACAGTTGATGGATTAATATTTTCTTAATTGGGGGTTTCCTCTTTTTTTCTAAAAAAAAATCCGGAGTATAATGCTGTGTCATCCGTGATTAAGATACATAAATAAAGGAATAATTATCTGACGAAGTAAATTAAAAATAATTACGCTAGTGGTACTTTATATGGCTTATAGACGTTTTATATTACGAAAATTGGAATGAAATTTGAGAGAATTTCATCAAATTTATCCTTATTCAAACCACCTTTTGATCAACGACGATCGATCTCGCCGGATAATTCGCGCGAGCGAGATTTGCTGCCGTGATTAAAATTTTACTCACACTCGTGGAGATCAACGGCAACAGTGAATCACAAAAGATGTTATCCGCGCGAGAGTGCTCCCTGTTTCTCCTTTACATTAGATACGCGAATTGTATCGATAGCGTGTGGAAGCACAAAGTGCATAGAAATTACTTAACCAAGAACCTCTTCAACAATACAATTTCGCAAATTGTATTTTTTTCGAAGTTGATTACATGCAACATGCAATCTTGAATTTATTGTTTTAAATTTTCTTCTAATTATTTTTGTAAACAAAGTCGTTCGATAGTCTTTGATTAATAGACAACTTTTTATATCATACATTTCGCATTATTGCTTAACAACAAATTTAAACTTAATAATATATCGCGGAAGTTATTTCACGTTTCGAGAGTAACAAAATGTGCGCTGTTAAAATGACTCGTCATATTTACGATCAAAATCATCTTACAATATTTTAACATTGATATATCCGACCTGTTAGAAAATAGATTCAATTTGAAATAAATTGTAGAATACTTAGGGGAACTCGAACGAAAGTACTTTATCGGAATAGGCAGGAGCTCGCGCAGTAGCTCTCTACCTTTAATATGGTAATCGAAACCTTGCAACAACGTGGCAACTGAGACGATCCAGCATAGACTGTTGCACGTAACTCGTTTTCGAGCACCATTTTCGCGACACCTGTTTTCACAGGTCACCTGAGCAAATGGTACCATGCGGGCTAAGAATTATCGAAATATCTTTCTTTATTTGAATTATCGACACCGATATTTCAGAATATTGGAGTAATATCATGCTTAATCTTAATTCCCGAGCATTATTGCCGCTAATCGTCACCTGATAATTATTCTGCTTTATTTATCTCAAATTTAGTTAAAATTCGTCTGCTAGCTTATTTATTACGTAAATCTTTTACGTAAATGGAATATCTGTCATCGCGTTCTCAAAGAGCAACCAGTTTGCAAATTTTGAAAAAATTTTCGTTAATGCAATGCAATAAAATTATATATAAAAATAACATCTCACTATATCTCGCGAACGCTAAAGGTTGCTACCAACGAATACCGATAAACGTATATCGCAAAGCGAAAATGCCATTTCCATACATAATGCAACATTATTATAACCATCATATATGCGTCAAGGAAGCGTACGCAAATAAATGTGTTGGTTAAATAAATAAACGTTACACTTAATAGAAAGGGCTAGATTTCCTTAATCGTCATCGTCCTGACGTCGCAACGTCGACCTACATATATTTTTACAGCCAAGCAAATAATGCCCGCGGATTGTTTATTGTGCTCCAGGCTCCTCTCATCTGCAAACCCCTTTCCCCGCGATAGATTCCTTTCCTCTCCGTTGTAGAGAGCCGTGACCATCTGTCATTTGTCGGTTGAGATTTTTCGAGGCGTCCGGCCTGGTCTGAATGGAGAACTCGTCTTCTCCTCGATGGCTCGTTATCGACAGTAAACCCGCCACTCGTCCTCACTCGTCCTGGCGCGTTAATAATAATGTCAGGTAGACATCGCTCTCTCTCTCTCTCTTCCGATTCACGAGTGTGCCGAAGTGTTTCCCGAAAGATAAACGCGTGCCGTGAACGCAATCGGCCGGCGCTCCGGCATTCAATAATTCGCACGGGCAATTAAGCGACGTGACTCGCGCGATTCCCGATATGAAAACGTCATGACGCGATTAAGGACTCCCCCTGTCACCTGTTGGAACGACAGGGTGCCTGAGGACTCGTTGGCGCGCGCGTGTCGCTGCGATGGAGGAGGAGGAGGGAAAAGAGGCGCGGATCACATCCATTTACTTTCGAGAAGGCGATTCGGAGGTCGACTGATCGAGATGAAGATCGCAGTAGGTAAATTTGAATTTCGTCGAAGCACTATTGTGCGTGTTTATGCATATACGCGGCCTTTTCAATTTTAATTTATTCATTAATACGTCTCGACTATCGGCTCTTCATTAATGTAAAAATAGATATCAAGAATCAATATTTTATTAATAATTTAGAACCAATAAAACATTGCTCTTTTAAAACATCTTCAGTATGATTATTTGCTACATAAATGTATGTTAACACAACTGCTGGTAGTTGCACTCAACTTTAAGTACCATCGCACTTTTTTCTACTTCGGTTTTTGTGGCAATTGTGAATTGCAGTTCGCTGTTTATCAAATCGATACCTCGTACGCACCTGCCGATAAATGACACCATAATGATCTCACCGTTGCGGTCAATTCGACCGAGATGGTCGATCAAACGAGAGCATCATTCCGAGGCGCGATTCTGCGGTGCCGCCGAAAAAAGAAATCGAATCAAAGGACAGAGCGGGTCCAGGTGGACGAGGGTAACCAGCGAGGAAGCGGGGAGAGAGCCCAGGGTTCTCGGGTATTATCTACGCGGTTCGGACTTCTCGTGGCCAAGAAGAGAAGAGAGGCCCTCCGTGTTCGCGGCCGCGAAATAACGTCAGTGGTTTGTGGTTTTTCATACGTGCAAGAAGTCACAATGGTTTATCCCGGAGCGATCCCTCTATGTAGCGCGGAATTTCCCCTCCCCCTACCTCTGTCTTTCTTACTGTTTTCTCTCTCATTCTCTCGAGGAGAGCTTTGTGGACGGGGCGGTGGAAGAAAAGCAAGAAGAAGACGAGCAAGAAGAAGAGGTGGCTTTTGTTCCCACCTCGAACGAGCTCGACGCGGTCTGCCACTTTTTCACGTTTCCCCTCACCCGCCTCGCCCTTTCTATGCCTTTCTCTTTGTTTCACCTTCTTCCTCGTCCTCATCTCTCCCTTTCACCACTTCCTTGTCTCTCTCTCTAGGTAGTATCCTCTTCCACGGCTGATGCCCTTTGTCTCGAGAAAACGCGATTAGAAACCCTCGCAGTGCAATCTTAAGGCGGTTCCCGCTTCCGTCATAATGGCGAGTCTATTAGTCTCTTCAACAGCGAGGGATGATTTTAGCGAATTCTTTGCTGCCGTTTTCTCTGTAGCCTTTCTGGCTTTCTCGTCTCATATCATCTTAGGAATACACTAGTTTTATTTGAAATGGAAAACATCTGTTATTTGATTTTGTGCATCAGGTATCGTGATGTAACGATATTATCAAATAGTAGCTTTAATAACATTAGAGTACGTAGACACACACACATGCACACACATTGATTTAGGTATTTTTATGTTTTAATATCTGTTCATATAAAAATCTACAACAATATTTGCCGGATTTCAAAAAGAGGTAAAAAAATAATCATGTGATAAAGTTGAAAGATAATTGTACTTTTTTAATTAGCATATTGCGCTCTGTCTATATATAATAAATTTACCTGTAACTAATTACCTTACTAACATTATATTTAATTATTACAATTATACTACATTCCACTTCAATGTACTAACTTTGACTCTAACCGTACCGAAATTAAATACGCGACGCATTTAATGCACCGAGGAGAGGCAGCTCATTCTCTTTAGAGTGACAGGCTTTATTAGCTGTCGGAAACAATGAAAACTAAAAAGAGCTGGTAACCACTGGCAGGATCTACCGGGATCGGGTCCCGATGGGTCGGCAGAGGAAAGAGGATCCTAAGGAAACGACAGTCGGAGACAGAGGCCGATGCTTTGTGGTCCATAAATAAGTTGCTGGCCGATGGCAGCAGCACGCGGGTATACCAGTCACCGGCGCGAGCGTAATCGCGTTTGTATTTTGAGCGACAGCCAATATTTAACTCTGGCAATGGCAATTCGTACGACGACAACGACGACGACTAGAACGTGCCGACGGGGCTACCGGAGGGCCTGGTAAGTCGCGTGTTTCGCGACGGAAGGCGAAGGTCGAGACTAAAGCTGTGCGAGCGCGTGATCCCATCGACCGTTCGATGCACCGACAGAGAAGACCTTACATGGCGCCTTCGACAAGATAGCCGGAGACGACCGGCGACAACCGCGATTCCTGGAAACCCGGTCGGAAAGACGGAAAGACCTGGACGACGATAAGTCACGAAAGTGACGAGGCCATGCCTCGACGGTGCGGCCAGACGTTCCAGATTCCAGGAACATTGCGCTCCCTCCGTTCCGTCGAACACACTTTTCATAGATTTTCTCGGATCTAAAAAGGCCCGCCGGGCAAAATCAAGAATAACGATATGTCTCCGGGAGAGAGGGACGAAGAGCTAATTATACTCGTTAGAAGATAATGACGTTGATTGTTAGTTTCAGGTTATCGAAATATAAACGGCGATAACAAGGATACGATTATTTAACTTAATGATTATAATATCGTCATAATTGAAGAGTCGCGGGAGAGCACGGCATCAATAATTGTTATCATAATTTATAACTTTCTCCATGCGGCTTCAATACGTCGCGGTTTCGACAAACTAAGCGAGTGCTTCCACGGGAGCCACGAGTCTTGGGTAACCGCTGAGAAAATTCAAAGATTAAGAGACCGAAGAGGATATTTACATTATCGTCCACGATTCCGCCATTCGTGCGCGATTAAACGATTATCATCTTATCAATAGGTAGTTAGACCGCCGATAGCGTTTTTCGCAGTTCATAATTCGAGATAAGACGTGAATACAGGTGCGGAGAACTCCATAAACGTGACAGATATCTTTAATTTTTAATTAAAGAGAAATACACAAAGATGAGAAGCAAGTTTAGCTACGTAAGAAAAACAGATTAATTAAAATAATTGAGTAAAATAAATAATTTAAGTAGCAAACAAATAAATTATCGATTATTGCAAAAAATATTCAAAACTCCTTCACTTCTATTGTGCGAGGATGTTAATTCCAAATGTGAAAACGGATGATTAGGAATATTTTTCCGGAGTAATAATTACAGCTCTCGCTAATCGTGGATTCCGAAAATGGATTTCTGCGGCGACGCGAAACAATGTCAGCTTCCTGGTGACTACGAAAGAACGGTAATCACATTAGCGGTCGCGACCGGAGTGGCACGTCCGCAAAGTGTCTTTCGCCATTACCTCGACTTATACCGTAACAAATCTGTTTCGCGGCGTCAGCTCTGTCACCAAATCATGTCGGTTTTGCTACGCTACTCCGAACCGAGAGCCGAACAACTGACTAACAAACGCGCACGGGCCCCAAGATAATGTGCGGCGCCAAAAAAAGCTTATTAATACCCTGACTGGCAAAAATAGTGTTTTAACCGAATGATTCGCGACGGATCGCGTATTTTCAAGAACACAGTCAAGATACGGGAGTTAATTACGTTCGATATTTTTTGCCGGATTTCCTGAGTGGTAAGTATCGAATCATGTGTCGATTTCTCAACGTTAGTCCTCATTTAAGTAGGAAATTGAGATACTAAGAATACGATGATACCCTACTGAGGAGGGAGATTCAAAAATTGATCGCTCGATAATAAGCGGTGACATTTTCGCCAACTCGAATCCCGAGTAGGAAAAAATCCGCGGGTTACCCCTTAATTAGAAGACACCGACGAATAACGCGAGGCGATTGGACGAGATAAAGCTGCTGGAAGTTGCGGGAGCTAAGTGGCCCCTATTCCGCTACCGACAGCTCCCAAGGGTTCCTAATTGTCAAGATCGAGCACCATAATTACACCCTCCGCGATTCGTTCTCGTGTCTCGGAGCTCGTCTCCCCGTTAACGGAACTGGACGAATTCTCTGCGTGGCAAAACGATGCCAAGGAGCGACATCGAATGCAGGTAGGCAACTGTAGTTCGGAAATTAAGAAGTCTGGCCTGATAAGAAGCGATAAAAAACCACTTTCCATGAGGGAACCTATGACCTCTTTTTTTCTCTCCCCTCGCATGTTTCTCCTTACTATATTATAAATACGCGAAGAATCCATTAGGGACCAAGTAGTGAGATAGATATTATCATTTATGGTTTAATCGTAAGATGTCAAAAGCTCTGTGAAAATGAAGCCAAAAGAAACAATTAAGTTTAAAGCTGATGAGACAATATTCAAAGATATATTCACTAAATAAAGATTTTAAAAAGTACAAAGTTGCAAGTCCCTAATTCCCGAAAAAAGTAATATCAATAAATATTACAATACCAATATTAAGTTCTAAGAAAATAAATAAAAATTAATGAAAGAACAATATGCGATTATCTTAATTTTGCATGCAACCGATATTCCAAACCTATTAATGATTTAAAATCAAAGTATTTTTAAACTTTACAGCAGTGGAATCCTGCGTGACTCGACAATGGCAGAGTCATGTTACATAGTGCTCGAAATAAGTTTATTGACACATTAGAGAGATATCGCACGGCAACTTCCGAGAAATTAAAACCTCGGCAAATATAACATGCGAACACCGCGGAACATGTATTGCTGTATTTTTAACCGAGTATCAGTCACTTTCTGGAAATTCATGCTGATATCGTACTCCCTTCTTCACTTCTTTTTTTTATAGTTAAAAATGTGATCTTGATACAGAAATAAATATGGTCAAGGCGATAAACATAAATATATTCTTACTACATAAATTAGCTATACGTCATAAGAGTTTATTCAACGCAGTCATCAGACTAATTATCTCACCATTGTCTCACAGTTGTGATTAGATTATTAGGAATTTTAATTGCTTTGTTACATAATTTAGGTCATTTAGAAGACTAGCATGACACGCACTCGCGCTTTCTTATCCAGGTCGATATTTGTTTTTCGTCTGTCATTTGAGCTGTCGATGAAGTAATCGAGCACAAATTCCAAAGCTGCCGCGCGATGCCTACTCGCGGCCGCGTGTTTCATAACTTTCCTCAAACCGCTACGGTTATTTGCGTCCTGTTACACTATGACTCGTTATGATTTCGCCGACTAGCTACCGGTACAATCGACAAAGCTATGTTCGTACAAAATGCATCACGTTCGCAAATCAATCACATCGCGTCAAAACATAGCAAGTTCTCTCAAATGATACTTAAAAAATATTCGACAATAACGAACATGAACGTCGACATATCGCTAATTCGTACGGAAATAGTTCAATCGAAAACGATTGTGTTGTCACGATTTCCTTATTTGTAAAAGTCATTAAAAATTCATTAAAGTTTCGACTGATGAATGTTATAGACGGAATGATCGACGACGAAAAACTAATGATGATAAATTGAGATTAACCGCAGGCGTTCATGGCCAAACAACTGGTCGAACTTAAAGAGAAGCCTAATTAAGTAGATCGGACAGCCAATATAATAATTTACGAGGTTTTTTCACGGTATGTTCATTAAGAATTTGCCTCGTGATATCGTTATAACTAGCGATATTATTCAGTCATTTTTTTTCCATATCATCGATCGAATGTTCGACTCACCAGTATAACACCAGGCCGGCCAGACGACAGGGCTCTCGGTGTCCAGCTCCCTCATTCTCTCAGCGACCCGCGGACATCTCCACTCCGTTCTTCCCGACGTGGCGGTAAGAATGTCCAGTTTGGCTATCAGCGTCAACCTCCAACCGAGTGAAAAATCTCCGGTTCTGCCTGTCGAAAGTCGCAGGAGAACCTCGTTCGGCGATCTTCCAGATATAACCACCTGTTGCTTCGCAACAGAGTTTTACGTTTCAGGTAGATTCGTCGAGGACCTCGACGTTGTTC
Organism: Temnothorax longispinosus; assembly: GCF_030848805.1. Taxonomy (NCBI): domain Eukaryota; kingdom Metazoa; phylum Arthropoda; class Insecta; order Hymenoptera; family Formicidae; genus Temnothorax; species Temnothorax longispinosus. The sequence goes on along the minus strand of NC_092364.1, from coordinate 20,753,442 downwards.
ACTCGACCAAGGTTCGGAGACAGACCTTTGCGAGAACGCAGGTCGTTATTTGTATTCTACGCCGTACACGTGCAACTGAAGGATTCCGAGAGACAGATAAGTCTCTCGATGAGGCTTCGCCGTCACCGCGCTCCGGTTCCGCCGCTGATAAGGCACGCAGGACGCGTCATCGGCTCGCCCGGCCCTCGTTTCACTTCCTTTCCACCGCACTGTCGTCCTCTCCCGCTCGTCACGTTGCTTCTCTGTGACACGCTAGCCGTCGCGAGGTCTCGCTGTCGTGTAACAGTAAGCGACACGCGTGTTACACGAAAAGGTGTCTAGCACTCGACTCGAATCGCGCACTAAATGTCACGGAAATGTCAATGAGGTGCCGCCGACGTTTGACACCTTCACCGAATGTCCCCTTCCTCAGCGCACCTTGCCACTCGTTCGATAATAGCTGTCTTCAGGATCGCGCGGATCACCTCGGATCACAATCGAGTCTCAAACTATCACCAGACGATTCTTTCTCTGATCTTTCTCACTCGGAGCGCAATCATTAGGCCATTCATGCAGATATTAAAAATTGTTGGTACGGTACTACACCAGATCTACCAATTCATTCATAACGAACAAGCTCAATCACGACAGGCTTGTCCTCTCTCATCGTGAAAAATTTCACCAATGTAAAATCTTGCTTCCTACTCGATCGAGTCAAAAACAGATTCACCGCAGATTTCTCGCATCCGAATATTTCAACAGGTCACTCGTTCGTCACGAACTTCCGACTGTCGGTGTCAAGAGAACGCGGGTTCCATCGGGAATATCACTCCCTTCACCTTCACGGTGACCGCGGGTTCACTTTCTTCACCCTACTGTAGACCGCCGATCGACCGGCCCCGGTAATCGCAGAGTGTACTCTCGACCCGGTCGATCCTTGCCTTCAGTCCGGGAGGATCGTTGACGTACCGCGGGATGACACGACACTACAACACGGCACTGCTGCGTGAAGTGATGTCGAAGAGGATAGACGGATAGAGAGAGACAGTAGGGGGAGAAAGAAAGAGAGAGATGGAGACATACACAGGTAGGGGGATAGATAGGGGGAAAAAAGACGGCAGAAGAGATAGCCAGCGGGGAAAGGAAGAGAAAAAGAGAAAGAGGGAGAGAGAGGGGGGGAGAGAGAGAAAGAGAAAGAAGAAAAGAGAGGGAAAAAGAAAAGAAGAAAGAAAGAGAGGGAAGAACCTGACCACCGGACACACTGCTCTGCCTTGATAGGCACACACACACAGGTAAGCGGAGTGGCACTTAGGTTGGTGCACCTGCCGCGAGAGTCCGCGTCGTAATGGGAGCGGGGCAACGGGCGGCAGGTAGGCAGGCCCACCGCTCGTCAACGGAGAAGGGGAGTCAGTCACATGGCGAGTGCCTGGCAAAGGAGGTGGTAGCCGAAGTAAATGGTGGTGGATGAACGAAGGTGGTGATGCTGGCCGGCCGCGACGACGGCGGCGGCGGCGGTGGTGGTAGTGGTTGTGGTGGTGGTTGCCAGTGGTGGTGACGATGGTAGTGGTGGTGGTGAGTCGTGGTGGAACGCAGGAGTAGGAATCAACGGAGTCCTCGGGAAGAGAGCTGACTCGGCCGCTACCGGTGTAACCTGTCGCGACGATCAGTGTCGGTGCGGCGATTCCGCCCGGGAAAAATTCGAGATGATTTTCTCGCATCGCAGAACGATGGCGACGAGATAAATATGAAAACGAGAGGAAGGGGGTAGGATAAGAGTCCCAGAGGATTCTCGCGAGATGCACAGCCCGATGATGACCGTCGAAGATAAAAGCGGCGCACGAAGGGAGTTTACGTTAAGGCAATTTAAATAAAATATCCACTGGGACTCAAATATGAGATAAACAACGTAAACAAAGGTGCAAAAGCCGAGGAGACACATACTATTTTCTGAATATATAAAACTAGGGATACAAAATAGATCAGATAAGAAATCGCGACGGGAGAAGTTAGAAGAAATAAAGTGATCGACGATTTAGTATATAAACGATATCGGTGGATTACGCAATCCCATAAAAATTATAATAGCGATCGAAATAGAAGTGGACCATTACTTCCCATTGTTTACTGCGAGGAAACATTTAATTAACATTATTATTGGGACAGCAGGCACCGTCTTTTCCGCGTGCTTTGGTTACCGATTACGGTTAATCGGGCTGCTCTCTGCCTGGGTTCCATATTTGGACCCACTTACGCGACAGAACGGAAGAAAGCCGTTGAATTCCAGGCGCTTCCCGAGATCATTGATAGAACTTGACGGTAGATTGTCCCACGAAGCTTCTTCCAAGCACGCCGTTCAATGTCCAGCTATCAATGCTACGTCTTTCTTCGCGTCTGTGATCGGTCGTATAGCAGTCTAGGTGGACACTACGTCAAGTTGAAACAAGACGCGAACATCTCGTTTGCTTGTATCCCATAGTTCTTCAGGGATCGTAAAACAATATCATCGGCTGGCTCTCTCTGGATGGCGCGATTCTGTTTTTGTAACAGTTCTACTCTGCCGTGTTTTTTCGCGATTCTCTATAAACGTGTGCACTTCAAAAGGCAAAGAGAGAAAATTTCATTATATATTTATAAATGACAATCGTTGATATTTTTGTATCATTTCACGAAAATAAAGTATGTCTGATCATTTAAATAGCATCGTGTTAAATCGCATAAAATATATACATTTTCTGTCTTAGTTTTTTGAGCTTGCGTCATAAGTAATCGTATCAAAGCTTTGCTGGTGCCTGGATTAACCATGATAACTTTAATTATATTTTAGACTCTCCTAAGCAAATCGCAAAATATCGCCATGTCATCTGCGCTCGTCTTCTTGTCTAGCAATTAACATATCTCGTAAATACATTCATAAATTTCTCCGGACACTAATAGTCGGATAAATAGCTCTAATAGAAATTCTCTCGCCATTCAGATTTTTATTACTCAAAAGTCAGATCCTATTCATCCATCTAAATTAACAATAATTACGCAGCACCCCAGGGGAATCCTATAACACCGTTGGAGCGAGGGAACGTATTATCCCAGAGATTATTCTGGAAGCGTCGCCTTAGGTGTCCGGACATGTTCGGAATCTTGTGCCGCAGTGGGATACCTAACGTTCAGAGCCGAGATGAAAGCTTGTTACGTTAACCATCATATTGTTTCGCGAAGGCGAGACGCTGCTTCGACCGCGCGGCGAGTGCGCGGCGCGGCGGCGCAACGAGTAGTAGTTCGCCCCGGCTTCGAGGTGTACCATCAAGGACGATATATCGCGTCCGATATATATCACTCGGGAAAGAAAGAGCACTCTTCCACTTCTACACACGTCGAGTTTATTATATGTGCGTACATATCCGTACGCGCCGCCCGGAGGCTGCGCCCCGAGCTCCTCGTTTAGATATCCGCTCCGCGAGATTATTCGAGAACGAGCGACGGAGCGACGAACGCTCGTCGAAACGTCCCGATGGACGTGGTGCATTATATTGGTATCCTATCTGGCATCGATCGCCGGGCTTCCGCAGGTAGCGATTACCACCTCGGCCATTTTCTTTCTCGTAGAACTATCGGCGATTAAACGGTCCGTCGACCTCCTCCGCACCTTGCCGCGCGCGCAACGGGATGTATTAATCGTTCGACTGGATCGATACGACTCGTCCTTGTATGCCCGGACCGGCGTTCATCAACCCACTCGTAGGAATTAATTAGTGCGCTCTCGCGATGCCGTCCAGCCGATTAAAAATCTTGCGACCGGCCGGCCATGATGATATAGAGTAAGTAACATGAAAGTTGTAAATGATAACTTACTACGAAATATATTCAAATATATTCTAAAGTTAAATACCTGATTTTACATGAGCTATCGACATGTAAATTCAATTTTTTTGAAAATTGTAAAAATATTGTATGTTTACAACGTTCTTTGAATGTACATTCTTAAAATATAATAAAAAAATGTCTACAATGTACTTTTAGATTATAAAAATAAAAAAACGTCATCAGTACCGCATATTTCCTTCTCTTTTTTGCTTATTTACACGATAAGAAATGGGATGTGTTAGCTTTCATGATAAAAACCGTCTCACCAGCATCGAATAATCAATTCAAATGTAACAATATGCATCATTCTCACGACTTGTCAGAGCAAATTAATACTGCGGGGTAAAGCAGCCTACGCCTGTTATTCAAATCCATTTTCCCCGGTGAATGAATGACAGGAAACGCGTGTTTGAGCGCGCCTCGTTTCGCACCGCAAAAAATCCCGGGATACCGTATTCACGGCATATATCCACGACGGAAAACGTTTTCACGTTTCTGACGCGGCAGTTTTCCGCAGACGCGGACTAGCTAAACGCGAGTTCCATCTGGCCGTGGCTCATCCTCAAAGACGAAGTAACCGGTGGCGTTCATGAATACGTGTTCATTATTTATGAGCAACGCCTCTCGGCATCAACTGGACCGGCCTCTCTATCTACCGGTAGACACCCGGGAGAGGAAGGCAACCGGATAACGTATTACGTCTTCATATTTTTTTTCCCCTCGTGCACGCCCGGTAATTAAAGGTGCCCCGTCAAGGACCCCGATGATTTACCGGCGATGCTGCGCCGACCTGATAAGATGGGACCGGTTGATAACAAGGCTCCTTTTGGTATATCGTGAGCCGGATCGAGTTTTACTAGACTGCATCGCCTCTTTATAATATTCCTATATCTTCTTGCTGCTGGCTACCGCCCGATCAAGTTTATCGCATGTCTCACGTGACATGCATGTCATGTCACACAAGAATTTTATATCGTCAATAGCAAATGTATTAAATTAAAAATGGCATTACATGGTCTGCAATTCATGAATTAATAAAATATTATTTCATGTGTGAATTATTTTTTAACAGTGTTGAGATCCCCTGACATTTATACATTTATACATGTAATACCGTTAATAAAAATAAAATCAGTCTGTCGCAGAATCAAACTATAAATATCACTACATAAACATACATCGATCATTATATTTTCTTGAGATGGATAAACATTATGTATATTCGAGATGATTATTGACAGCCGTTAATAGAACGGTCACGCCTATAGTCGATCGAAAAGCGTCGTGATCCCGAGCCAAGCATCCGCGGCATCGCACCGGCAGGCAGCGCCGAGGGATCACGACGGAAAAGAAGCAACTCGCGGTATTCCCCTTTCTCATTACGGTATGCTGGATCAAAAGTGCTCATATTTCATAGACTTGTTCTGGCGTGCGGCACGAGAACCCCGATGGCCTCCGCTCGTGCGCGCGTGTACGGAGAAGTTACGGTCCCGTTGAGTGGAGAAATTTACTTTCGTCAGCAAAACGAGTACCGCGACGAACGGGACGAACGACGATGACGATGGCGAACGAGGTGGACGGGCACCGGTGCCCGATGATGATTTCGACGATTTAATTGAAACGTCCGGCCGACACTAAAATCTCCCCTTCTCCGGCACCTCTCTCTCGCGCGCGCTGTCTACCGCGCCGCTCTTCTGCCACTCCTCTCTGCGCTTCTCTCGCGATGATCACCGCGATCTCTCTCGAGCATCATGCATTAGTGTTTTTCAAACCGAGCCATAATGTTGCGCTGGCATCGGCGAACTTGCTGATGCTGATGAGTCGATGCGAAATCGACGATTAGAGCAAACATTATGTGCGTGCGTGTGTGCATGTGTGTATGCGCGTGTGCGTTATCTTAGGAAAGACATTTCCGAAAAACCATAAAGTCAAGGAGCGCTTTTTTAGCCAATATTCTAAAGTAGCATATGCAAATTAGGGCGCGCGTTCTTTTATGTTCCGAGGAAGTGTTCGTAAATTTTACAGGTTGGCCCAAATGCATCGCGATCGTGACCGATTCAATATTCCGCTATAAAATTAAGCGTTTGACAAACGTAGTCGTAAAAAGAAATAGATTCCTCGCCTTGGAAATATATTTAAGATCGACAGATTCGGGAATCATCTCGCCGGAGGGATGCGCGACGATAGCCCTGACGGATTTTTCCTAGTTCGGTCGATGGAAGTTTTATTAGCTATTTGATTTACGGCAAGGCATGACCGGCGCGTAATTTGCTGCGCTGTATTTAATTTGCTTTAAAAGTGATCGTGGAAGAGGGATAGGATGAACCGACAAGCAACGCACGTCTCCGCGCGGGACGTAAAAATGAAAACTGGTGGTTGCTTTACGGAATTTTTATTATGACGTATCAGCGAGGAGCACACGGACGCGAGCGACAGACGTTCTCTAATGAGCCGCGCGAATGAATACGGAACATTGAGATAGGTTCAGAATTCATTTGCTGCCCCAGACCGATTTACTCGTCAACGTCCGTCGTCCGCGAATCGTCTTCCCTTGAATGCAGGAAATGTCGGAGGCAACGAACTATCGGGGGGCACCGATCGATATCTCCTCGAGCTACATGCTCTCTTTATCATTCTCTCTCGCCTGTCCCGGTTTTTCGATCGTTAATTGAAAGGAACGGTATGAAATTTACTATTTTTCAACGATTCATCATCCGCGATACGTCCGTCGTCTGTATAATTATCGGTAATTCTAACTCATTTCGCGCAATTATCTGCAACAGCATAACTATTGGTACAGTATATCGGCAGGGCATAATCATCCGCGTTAAAAAGCCAGCTAGTAGGTATGACATTGGTTTTCACAATCTCGATATTTCTGATTCGAAGCTTCTTGCATGAAGAGTTGTAATTAAAGCAGTTGAAAAAAGAATTTCTAAAAATAATTAATATTTTCTGTCGAGCAATATTAATAAAGAAAGGATTTTAAAATAATAAATACTGCAAGTCCTATTACTTATTAATATTAAATACCGCATCTTATTTACCTTGTTGCGAAGCTAATTCATTCGCTGACGCAATTACCATTATATGCTAATAAAAAGAGCGAGCAACAGTTTCATCTTGCATACGCGGATCGCGTTTTAAAACGACAGAGATTATAGCAAAATTTAATAAACATTAATTATAAATATAAAGCATTAAAAATGATCTAGCCAACGTTGCGTACTTAATTCACAAGATGCGCAGTAACGATATCCGACGTCGTGACTGCGATCAGTAAATTAAGATGAAAGAGGCTCCCGAGTTTTTCGGATCGTCGAAAGGCCGTGTTCGCGCCGATTAATATCGTCGGCCGCCGCGATACGATAAACGAGATGATAAATACGAACACGCACGATTATACCGCGCGAGGTTACGCCGCGAGATACCGATGAATCAGCGGTGGTAAAGGTCAGATGGATGAACGTGCACTTGAAAGGTCAAGGAAAGATGCAGGTGTCGAATGGAGGCGTCGACAAAAAAAAATTTATATAAGCGGAACGGTCAGTCATGCCGCAGCTTCAATCCAGCCGCTTGAAAAATACCGAAAGCGATGATGAGCTCGTGCAAATGCCCTAACTAAGTACACAGCGAAATCTGCTCGAGATGACGTCCGCGGCGAGAATTTTGACGAGCGGCATTTAAGATTTGCATCACGTCATCATCAGATGATTTCTTTTGCGGCAAATATCGTGCCAAATGTTCTGCTGTTTATCATCGGCCATACTCTCGCCGCCGTACAAATAAGATAAAACTAATTTATGATAAATAATTCAATTAATGACTCTGACACGCAGAAAATTCTCCCGCGCGAATTCGCAAGATATACAGTGACAATTTATCACTTTTATATTCCTATAAGGACCGCGAGAGTTGATTGACTCGCAATATACGAGCGCTGAATGATGTGTTTAATTAAATGTTGGAAAGTATTATGACACGCTGTTACTTGTTGTTTTTCCATCGAAACGGACGTCACGAAAGAACGAAGTATGTCATGCCGATGAAATACGAATATCGTCAGTTCTCGTCCTTTCAGCGCGCGAAATCCGCGATTTACAGCTCAATTTGGCATTATAATATTTCGCCGGACGTTCCGTGGGCCCGCGTGACGCAGCATAATCATCATTTTCGTTTATCGGCCGTACGCCAACGCGCACGGAAATTTGGGGCCTGATATAATCCAATAATTTATCCGACAGCGAAGCGGAGAGCGTAGGTAGAAACGTATAAAATCCTCCGCTTTAGACCGGTAATTTATATGGTGATACCGACAACGCGCGCGGCACGTTCGGTAGAAGCGTCAAATTCTCTCCTCTCGATGCTAGATCAATAATTTATATGATGCACGTGACGAGAACGCTGGGAACGACGGAAATTTAAAGGCATACCTAACGAGCGAATTTATGTCACAAAATTCAGGAAGAAACGTGTTCCACACACCCATTCGCGATACCTAGTCGTTAAGAACGGAATTAGGAATTAATTCTGGAGAATGTCGCGACGAGGAAAAAGCAAAAGTTCGAATATGAATTAAACACAGTGGGAAATGAATTTATACTTAGTAAAAGACTATTATTACAAGTACATTATTGACAACTGACTATTGGATAGGTATAAAAAAACTATTGGTTCAAATTATCCTGTGATCGAAAGACACAGATTCGTCGAACATTTACTACGAGAATCCGCATACCAAAAATCTTTGAGGAAATCGATGATGCTTATCGCCGTGACGGAACTGCAGCACGCATAATTGTCGAGGAAGGAGCGCAGCGCACGAGGGGTGGTGAACGAGCGAGAGGGTGAGAGGAAGAGGGCACGCACGGTGCACAAAGTGCAATTTCATAATTTTTGCCTCGTAAAATCCGAGCAATGAGCGACGTAAAAATGAATAACTGGAGGAGCATTCACCCGCGGAAAGAACAAGTCGGTGGAACACCTCTCGCGCTGCCCTTCTCCCCCTCCGTCTTCGGATCCCTCGATCGCCATGTCCCTCTCGCTCGCACCGGGAGGTAGCCGAGCCGCCGTCGGTGGTGGTTGCCCCGTTCCGTGGCCCCCACTGGCAAAGACTGAACGATTTTTATCTTCCGGGTAGAATAGATTATCTTTATTTACGAGCAATCTGCGGTATGAGCAAATTGTTTGGGAACGAGTGAGGGCCGCTTATTTAAAAGCCGTAAACTATTCAATACGCGAACGGACTGAAATCCTCGGAGTAGCGAAAGTGTGAGAATGCGTATGTGCGTCACGCAGGAATCCCGCGATAATTTCACTCTCAGCAGGATAAATCTCAAGGGCGACAGACAACGAATTTTTCAGAGCTGTAATTTCTTTTATGCTTGCTTTAAAAAAAAACGTAATAGCATTGAACATTTGTTATGACAAATATTTATAATCAATGGATATGTGCTCGTGGTGGAAAATATACCAATCATCGTGCGGATGAAAACATCAAGAGATCTTCAGGCTTCAAGACGCCGATGAACGAACATCTAATCGCCAAAGTAGTATTTTCGAAACGGACATGCACATTTTACGCTTGAAAACGTTGGTCAAGTGCGTCTTACTGCTACAGCATTAACGGAACACGTAGACCAGATCGGAGTTTGCGTCGGGTAGACGCGTCTCTCTCGTGAGCTTTGCTAAAGTAAACTTCATCGAATGCAGCTCGAAAAAAGATCAAGAACGGAAGCGAGGTCAAATAGATAAGTGAAGTATCGCGTGCGAAAAGAGGAGGGTCCGAGCGGTGCACAGATTTCTATCTTTGCTCGACACTATGTTATCACACATGACTCTGAATGACGTAGAAGCTAACAACAGCGTAGGTAACGGTAAACGATTTTATGGAAACTTAGAGACATTCGCATATTAGATGAAGATACTATGGTATCTTAAGAAGCTTCTTACCACTATGATATATTTACTTCTTTTTTACCATGCTAAAATAATATCGAACCGAATAGACAGATCGACGATTTTAAGACTCGAGGACGAACGTAGGAAAAAGTTTACCGCGCGAGATGCCGTCCGAGGACTTCACAGGTCTAGGTCAATCGGTAAAAACAATAAATTTTTACCCCGTCTGTACTCTCAAGTGTCATAACACAAGCAATCATCGAAAGACAAGCACAGCTGAGTTTCGACTCGAACCGAGTAAGTTCTAGAAATGAAATACAATTAAGGAAACCAGAAAGAGGCGTAACGCCGTAAAATGCGAGACGTGCGAAATGCTACATATCGACACTCGCGAACTGCACCCAGGATTAATAATGCCGGCGTGCCGGTCGTCGGGGGCGGGGGGAGAGAGTGAAGTACGGGAAAAGACGAGAAAGGGAGACGAAGAAAAAGAGGCAGAAGAAGACGAAGAAGAAGAAGAAGAAGAAGAAGCGGGAGAGGAGAGGCAAGGTAGAGAAGAGCAACAAGAGGTGCAGCCTCGGGTGCCGGGCGGGGCTCAGATGTTTATCCCGGTCGACCTCTCTTCCCCCGTGCCCCCCGTCCCCCGGTGCCCCTCTTCGTGGTCTCCGATGTGCCCCCTTCACCTCCGGTTCTTGCGGAGAAGGAGCGCGCCCTCGGCAATCCGGTGTTGCGGAGCGTTGCATCTACGTTATGCGTGCTCTTGTTGCTCGGATGCGCTCACAGTGGCGTCGCAACCGTCTCCGTTCTCTCCGACCTGGCGGACGGAAATTATGACAGGCTCGAACGGGAACGAAAGCCCCTGGGTTGCCCGCGATGCAATACATATTAAAAACATCAGTACCAGAGCCCGAGAATTTAACGGCTGGAGAACTTTGATGCGCAAGTATTGAAGTTAGCAAATAAGCAAATATCATTCAACTACATTGTTTAATCGATACATACAAGTACCGTGTAATTTCTATTTAGATATAATATTTAAATAAAAATTTTGTCATAATTTCTTATCCTTTTCTCTTCCAACTCCAACGATTGTATCGAACCGCGATCATCATTTATGTAATTACAGGAATATATATTTTTCTAAAATTAGACCATCTCTGTAATCTTTTTTCATTGGCACTGTAAAACGAGAGCGCTAATTAATGCAGGCAAATTGAGACGACGATATCGTTTCAGAAATATGAATTTCGGATGTTGAAAATTCTCAGAGAAGGAGGTCAGCCACGAAAAACTTGGGCGTGACATCGCGGAGAATGAGGTAGGATGGCTCGGTTCGACAACCGTATCGATCGTAATCGAAACGACCGGAAAGAAGACCGGGGAGGCTGAGGCTTGTGACGAGGCGTCGGACGGTCGGCACTTGCAAAAAATCAACGTTAATCAGACACTTCGTATCGCCTGTACTCAGCTCCCGGTGAGTCGAGCGATCTAGCTCGCAGCAGGTTCTTCGCGGCAAAAAATCGATGAATGAACTTACGCCAGAGCGGATGCTTCGCGCTCGAGTTGACCGACGACGATGGTCTTACGAGTGTCCATCACGCATATCTTCATCATTATTTGTTAAAACGCTATAAGTACTTTTTCTGTTATTTCATTTCATCTGTATTAAAGCTTTACGTGTGAAACGCAATATGAAGTGAAATACTTTACAAAGAGGAGAAAATAGAACTATTAACGTGTTATTACATGTTATATATCCATATAATGTTGGGAATTCATAAAAAGAGTTGTCCAAGTATGATATAATAAAAAGTTTTGGAAAAAATAATCGCTTGAGTATCGCTTAAGCCTCTTGAAGTAAACGGGATGTTTTAGATGGTATCGCTAATTATTACTTATCACCGTCTAGCCTCTTCCCCTCCCCCCCGTCAAAATCAAGTTAAGTTCTATCGAATAAATTATATTTCTCGTCGAACAGTAGTCTGATCCCATACATATGCATGAAACATGGTCCGCAATTATCGCTTCGCAATTAACTTCAACCACCACGAGTTAATCCCTCCTTTCATCTTTTATTTCGTTTCCTCTTCTATTACTCCCATCGTACATCCTCGCGGTATTAATACAATAATACAATTATTCTTCATCGCCGGCGATTCCATCCGCGTGGACCAACGTAACGATCGTCTGATCTATCGATCAATGACAACACTGTTGCATACAAGCGCAAACGAATCGAAGCTAATCATCCGCTAACACCGTGTGCTCGCGGCGGCTCCATCGAGATAAGGACCTCGGATGAAGTTCGAGGCCGAGCTACGACTCTCTCGGCGTGTACCCTCCTAGAGATTCGTCCGTAGGATGGTTTCATCGAGCACGTATTCCGCTGATGACGCACTTCCGGCCAAGTGAACCCTCGCGGTGGCCCCCGTGATAATTCCGGAGGATCGAGAAAGGAGCGAGAGAGATCCATCCACCGTGACTCCGTGGCCCCGTGACGACCCCGAAGAGATGTTTGCTCTTGTTGCGGTGCTATGCACCGTAGCGACCGGCGGCTGTATGGAAGTATAAGAAGAAGAAGAAGAAGAGAAGAGAAGATGAAGGCAGAGAAGGAGAGAAAAGGGTAAAGTGAGGAAGAGGAGAGTAAAGCGAAGAGGATCGAGGAAGAGCAGCGAAAGGAGCAAGAAGTCGACGCGATGATGAGGTGGGGCAAGGCAGGGGGGAGAGGGGAGAGACGTGGAGAGATAGCGGAGGACGGGTCTTGATTCAACGCCTAGCCTCCGAAGGAGCTCGCTCGGGCGCCCGATGGTAGCGGTTCGCTCATCATTGTAATTACTTCACGAGGATGTACCAGTATATTGGATCATTATCGACCGCTCCATATCTACCACCTAGCCTATAAGTATAGACTTATGCACCCGGTGCCCGGACGGTGATCTGTGCTGCTACCTTTCTCTCTTTCTTTTCTTCTTTCTCTCGGCTGTGCGCACGATGCACGCGTGTGCATCGTGTGTACGAGAATGCGTGCGCGAAGAAACGCATCGAAAGGGGCAGGAAGGGAGGGATACGCGATCGGGGCACGTACCAGCTAACGACTCGTTCGTACGGCTCTCTGATCAAACAACCGCAGCAACCGGGGTAACTTTCTAAAGGGCACTCGCTTTCGCCAGCATCCGTTTTCGCGGAGGGCGATGACAGTGGCGTAAGCGGATGAACGATGTTGATAAATTTGGTAATTTCTCATCTACCGAACTGTGCGTTTAAAAGTGTGTGTGTGTGTGTGTGTCCATCTCAGAACAGACAAATATCCCTATACGTTCCCTATAGTTAGTGTAATTAAAAAAAGATTTTTTAAAAGTCGTAAGACTAGAAATGTAGAATTCGCGTATAAAATTGATATAATTTGTGAATTTTATACGAATATTACGTTCTTTACATTCGTTTTAAAAAATATTTGTTATGTTGATTTATTTCTGAAATATATATAAAATTGTTTATAATAGATAATGGATTTTTAAAAAGCAATGATATATATAAAATATTAATGCGAATAAGATTGTTAGTTACAATATAAAAGATGAGGTGCGCATTGCAATAAGTATATGCCGCGCACCGGAAGCAACCGGCTGTATCGCAGCTGATCGATTAAAGGATATAGTGCGGTAATTATCGTTATGCGTTGATCTACGGGCTATAAAACATAGACTATAACTGTGTACTTTTATTGAGGAAAAAGAGCAACTCTTATGTCTTTAACGTCGTGTTAGAGGTCTACACAAGCCATAAGATCCAATATTCTAATTTTAGAATAAAGTAATATAATAAACTTCCCTTTTATTAATCCACTATAACTATCGATGCTCAAAATGCCGATAATTAACTCGTCCTTGAATTGTGTCGAGATCTTCAACAGAAAGAATAAAATCGTGCTTCTTAATGAATTCGCAAAAGATATAAATTACACATTTGCGTCGATCGTTCGCAAAAGAAAATCCGTTTTCGCAAGTTTGTTTAGCGCGTAGAAATGAACGAAAGAAGTTTAAAGGAAATATTAATCACGAGGAACGTAATAAGATTAGTTAATTGCAGAGTAGGATGTGTATTGTATGCCGGAAATGTCCGATTATATAAGCATTTGATCTATTAATAGATATCACGGCGCAATTATCATTACGTCGTGATTTATTGTCCATAAACTGAATGTGTACTGCAATATTTAGTTACCCATACCTCTACACGAGGACTGAAGAAAATTACTTTATTTGATATACATTCGCAGCTTAATGGAATTATTTTCTACTGTATAAATAAGCAATCATAAAGCTAAACACCTCGCATACTGGGCTAAAAATGATTTGACGTCATTGAATCGGCTCTTTGGAATGCCGTTGAAATTTGATCGCGTGCTCGTCAGTTCACGCAATGTGACCACAAAAGGAGGACTAGATTTCCACTTGAGCGATAATCATCCATCTCGGAGAATGTCTCGATGTCTTTTGCTTAAAGACTTTGTAGTTTTCTCTCTTTCTCTTCACTCTTTTCACTACACGGATTTTCGATTCTTGGATGCGTCGAGAAAATGTAAATCTTGACAAGAATCAAGTTGCGTACGAAAATCGGAAAAATATATGAGATTCTCTAACATAATAAAACCTCGCTGATGTGCGTCTAGATTTAGGAAACTTTAAAAAACTTCAAAAAAAAAATCATTGGTAGAGTATAACGCCATTCGGATTCATATTTCGTTCCGATCAATATGCCGATAAATTACTCCGAGTTAAATGCAACATGTACAAGATCCTCGTCGGTGTCGTTCGTCTATCTGACATCGCGAAAAACAGCAGGCATAGCAGCATTCCCCGGGATATCTGCCAACCCTGCGACCCGGCACGACCGTTAGACCGGAATCCAAATCGAGGATCAGGATCCTGCAGGCCGCACGTCGGCCGGGATCGATCCGGGACGCGCAACGGGAGCCCGCAGAAGAAGGAACGGGAGCGTATCGAAAGATGCAAGGCTTCGATAATCCTTCAGGGTAGGTCGGTACATCGTGCTCGCCGAGTCTTGCCTATCGAGGTGAGGCGCTCCACGGAGGAAGTAAAGGGGCATCCGCGTCTCTCTCTCTCTCTCTCTCTCTCTTTCTCTCCTTCTTTCTTTCGCTCCCTCTCCTGCTTTCTCTTTACCATCGCGTCGTCCTCGTTCTCGCTCCTGCTCGCTCCTGCTCGCTCCCGCGGCCGGCCAGCCGACCTACGTGGAGATGCTCAGGTGTAAAACCGTTGATTGCCACGGCGCGGTATTTTCTCTTTGTACGGCGATGGTAGCGGTGGGCGTGCCGGGCACGACCGAAGGGAGACGGCCAAGGCCTCCTCATCGCGCGCTACCGCGATTATGTTTATTATACTTCGCACACGCGTGTGCGTACGTGCGCGTACTTACACGCGTCCCCTGCCGTTCGTTGCGCGGCCAAGCATCTTTGTCGCGGACGTGGGGAAGCGCAGCATGCCGTGCCGTAGTCGGAGTGAATGGCGATAGCTACCGTGAAGACGCGTTTCCCGTCCACAGACTTTGTTTAAAGCCTCGCGGAGGCGACGCGACGCGACGCGACGCGACGCCACGCCTGATACGAGAGAGAGAGAGAGAGAGAGAGAGAGAGAGAGAGAGAGAGAGATCGCGCTTGATTGCGCGAACTTGGTTCGGAGGATCGGCCGCGGTCGCGTAGGATTAACTCTTCGTGCTCGGCTAACGACCGAATAATCGTGTGCGCAGGAAGAAGTTTACAGGAGAAACACATTAACCATAGCACACATTAACTGTTAATCAATCATAATCACATAATTCTCATTTTATATATATGATAAGTATAAAAAGTTATATAAATATATTTATTCCTTGCATCATAGAGAAATTCTGATATATGTTACGTATATATCTAATTTATGAAGAACGATCGGAAGCTACAGTCGAGCGAACTCGGACGTTATCGATTTGTCAACGACCTAAGAGAAATGAGAACGTATCAGTGAATATTACTGGAAGTAACTGGAGTACCCAAGGCGACTCGCTAATCATCCGGCAAGTCGTGGCTTTGAAAAGAGATCGATCATCGCGATTCATGACGGCGGTAACGATCTCGACTGTCGTCATCGCCGGCAGTGACGCGCTCGAGCGACGCGCCGTCGTCGAAGATGAGACTGCGTTAGAATTCCATCGAGATGGAGCCTTGACATTTCGTGGCCTGGAATCGACCGGCATAATTGATCGGCCTCCACGGCTCCCATTCGACGAACGACCGTGCCATGCTATTCCATTCCGTCCGATATGGTTACGACGAACTGCGTCGTACGACCTCGCGCCGAGCGACGGAACGCGACCGCGTCGACTTCGTGAACTGGATTCCAGTCTTTCGTGGAACGAAAAAGAAGCGGGACTGATTAAATTGGACCCTTAGGAGGTCTCGACGCTGAAATAAGAGGGCGCGAAATTGGAGCAAATCGCAGTAGAATCATGAAAGTACACTTGTGTTTTATAACTTGCGTTATTATGCTCAATGTAATTTCGATAATGTAATAAATGATTATTGAGAAATAAAGATAAATATTACAATATTTAAAAAAATTGAATATCCAGTTATTGATATTCAGATATAAAATGTCAAACGACCAGGAATATCATTAAGTGCAAAAATGCGTGCGTTATGTAAAACATCACGTTGCGATGTGCGCTTTAATAACACGACTGCAATGTTTCTTTCAATCTGCCATCCTGAGATTTCAACAAGCATCGACGTGAATTTGAGAAGTAACGAGAAAAGTACCCACAATTTCCATGTAAAGTTGGCGATACCTATTATTACTGCGGGTGCTCCTACAATGCGTTCTGGCCAAACGAACGCGCAGCACGGCAAATATTAAGCTCGGCAGCAGATACGACAAACAAATGCTACGCCGGGTGCTGCAATTTTCTGTCGTTAACGACCGGTAGTGTCTTAAACCCGTGTGCAAACGTACCAATAACGGTCGCGCTCGTGCGCACTAAAAATTTTATAGCGTCGCGTTTATCGACACGAGAATGGCGTTGCGGCAAAACCTTGTTTAACAAAATAATGACTACAATTATTCTACTTTACATTTGCCTGTTGTGTAGCGCAAACATGATACCTTCTCGCGAGAGAGATGGCCGCTTCACCTCAGCAATTTACTACAAGTAATCGTCGATCAAGAAGAGTTATAACTACCGGATTGTCAGCCGTTTGCTAGCATTAAAAGCGCGTTTTTCAGTTGCCAGTACGTTATAAGTAGTCAACGTTTACAGGACTTAATTGCCCATCCGTCATAGCTTCGTACTGCAAATTTTTCATTCTTTACATTCCTTAAAAAAAAAACTAAACGTTTTATAAAGTCTAAGGGTTGAGGGTCTAGGGTCGATATAAAAAAAAATACTCATGCAACTAATAAGGAAGTATAATTTGAAGCGCGAAATAATCTGTCGCGATCTCTCCGCCACTGAAGACGATCGCGTGCAATTCTATATTATAGTCTCTCTTTCTTCTACTTCCTTTCTCGCTGGCTAATAAAAGAATCATCTAATTCCGCGGCGCCCAGGGTGCAACCGTATAGCAAAAGTCGCTCGCGTGGTTCGTGTCTCGACTCGTTCAATTTACATAAACACGTACTCATTGATTGCCGGACCAGATTGTCCGGCGTTATTACTTCTACGACCGGTTAACTTCACCGCAGGACCACGAATAATCGTTAAGCCCTAATCACTTCGCTACGCACGTAGCACCGAGCACGCCCGATAGATACGTCCGATACACGCTCGGTGCGTTAGAGTTAACTTGGTCGGCCTCCGCATAATCGCCCGAACCAGTAGGACGATGATTTTCACTTCCGACATTCGAGAAACGGCGGTTATTACATTATTTTGCTTACGTCGAATGCTACGGTTATCGCAACGAATTATCGCGGAAGAAATAGCACGACGATAAACAAATCGAGAATTATGCAGATTGCGTAACGATATTTGTTGCATGCAGGAAGAGATATTCAATCAAAGATAAGCACTCACCAAAATGATACGAGAAAGAGCCTCCGCCGTCAGAATAGCCGTTCTTCTCGGATCCTGAAAACAGAAGGAAAAGGCGTTAGAACGGAAGATCAATTTCACATTAAAATGCTTTAGCTTCCACCATTTTTTCTAACTCTCAATCGTCCGTATCAAAGAAAAAAAATGTTTTCCGTTTTCTCGTTAATCTGAGCTTTCTCGTTTTCCGATAACTAATCAAGGACTCCTTTTAAAAGAGAAGATCAAACGCGCATCGATCGATCGATCGAATACCATGCGCACCGCGAGTACTAGATAGCAGTCTGGAGCACCACCCACGAAGCGGCTACTTAGCATGAACGACCAGCCAGGAGGTACCTACCTATCTATCTGACAAGGTTAACTAATACAGCTTCTACCGATCGCGCGCGGTCTCTTGATTAGAAATACGTCGATAAATCAGAGAAAGGAGAGACGCGCGAGAGAGCCCCATGCATATCGGAGATAGCCACGAAGGAGGAAGGCAAAGGGAAGAAAAGGACGAAGGAAAGACGCAGAACCCAGCATTCCATGTAATTGTCCCGCTTATATGCTCATAGCTTAAACAGTTCGACAGACATACGTAAAGACGGTTGAGTGAGCTGTGTAAATCCGGGAAATTATAGTAGTTAACGGATAAATCATTGACTAACGCCAACATTATCCATAAATGCTAGTAAAACGAAAATCAGTATTCATTAACTACAAAATACTCTATTGATATATCGGAATATTGGAATTTTGTGTAGTTCCATTTATTATTTATTCGCGTGTTTCAACGCGCTTTATAATATAGTATGGAGAATCGTTAATTACATAATCTCATTTAATATTAAAAAAAAAAACACTGAAACCTTCGAACTATCTTACGGTATTTCTTCTAATGGCCGCGTTAACAGATGTACCGCTCGTTGCACCCGCTCTTCATGCAAGCAAGCGCAGTTTCGCGCGGCCGTAACAAGATAATTAAATAAATATAATCAACGATAAACGCGCGCTACCTTTCAAGTCGTCATTTAATTGGACGTTACGCCTGTCAAAGCACGTTGCTTCCGTTGCAGCGGAGTGCTACGTGTTGCATTGTTGCGTCATATCAGCGAAAAGGAAGAAATCCAGATCTCTGATTTTTCCTATCCTACATCTTTTCTGAGCGAAGAGAGAAAGAGAGAGAAGAGCAAAAGGTTGAGATTATGTTGGTTTCTTACCTCTGTATCGATCTGGAAGGAAACCAAAATCCCAATCGAGGCCGAACATGCTCGTAAAAAATGTAATGCCACTTTACACTGATATCGAGTTCTATGCGAAGTGTAAAATAATTACACTCGTCGAAATATTCCAAAACGTTTATAAAAATAAACTCGATAATTGAGTCACTTAAACGAACGTATGCAATTCTTCAAGCTCCACAAGAAATTTGAGAAACAACCATATCCTATTAATATATCGTAAACAATTATTTATGAATTAGGGAATAGTGAGAGAGGCAATATCGGAGCCATGCGCAGTAATTATTGCGCAATCAAAATATAGTCAATAAGATAAAATATATTAGTCAACACATATTCGGACGTTTCGACACTTTCTTTGTGTCATCTTCAGCGTGTAAACAAAATTAATATACATGAAAGTTGCAAATGATGTAAAATTAACGGTCAAAAGCGATAAAATGATATAGTCGATCGGTCGACAATACTTTGAAAAAACGAATAACACATTTTTCAACCTGCGTGCGTAATAATAATAAACTAAGTATAGGCTCTCCTGAATAAATCAAATAGGGAATAGTGAGAAAGGCAATATCGGAGCCACGCGCAGTAATTATTGCACAATCAAAATATAGTCAATAAGATAAAATATATTAGTCAACACATATTCGGACGTTTCGACATTTTCTTTGTGTCATCTTCACCGTGTAAACAAAATTAATATACATGAAAAATACAAACAATGTAAAATTAACGGTCAAAAGCGATAAAATGATAGTCGATCGGTCGACAATACTTTAAAAAAACGAATAACGCATTTGTCAGCCTGCGTGTAATAATAATTTAATTATTTATGATTAGAAGAGAATTTATAAAATATTTTTTTCACAAATGATATGATCCACAAATCTATATAACGTAGTCTAAATGATTATTTCGCGATAAAGGCAATATATCTGACCAACGCGATTTCACCGCGATCGTTATCGATCGTATCGTCATTTCCGTGCTTTTTCCGTCATCTTTCTTTTTATCGTTTGCGTTTCTCGTCGTCGCGGGACTAGACGGGATATACACAGGACGAGCGCATAATCGTCCGCGCGGCCTGGAAAGGCCGACGCGATCGCGCGCAGTCGAGATTCCGCTCGTTCTTACGCGGCGAGAGCATATATACGAGAGGCCATAGATTACTGTTTTATGCCGCGATGAAACTATCTCTAGGCTAGGTGCGGCCTGGCACGTTCGCCTGCCCAGGCCGACGAAAAGGAAAAAGCCACCGCAGATTTCCCTCGCGCCTCTCCACGGAACCGTTCAGCCGCGGCGGCAAGCAAGCTATACGCTTCGTAACGCTCCGGGCCGGTAACGCGCGCGCAGGTACCATTGGCGGCGCGGCGCCGCGGTTTCAAACTTGAGGCCGCGGTTGCGTTCCTTTATCACGATGGTTTTGCCATCACGCCGCTAGAAAGGAACGCGGCCTCGTGCACTTACCCGCGGATCATAAAGCACGCCGTAACCGTACTATTCGCACAATGTGCCGTAGGTCTCGCCGATATCCGGTGTGTGAAGTCGGAAAAGGGTTCACGAGGACGAAGAGCGTACGAATGTTTAACCTAGCAATAAAAATCGATTGCTACGCGGAGCATACAACACAATCACGACAAATGCGAAATCTGATAAAGATATCACATATATCTGATAAAAGTTAGCATCAGATATTTAAATTTCTGAATTATAATAGCGATGAAAGGAAATGTTGATAGAAGGTAGAATGACAAGGATGTTTCTGTCGTTTCAAAAACTAAGAACGAGATATTTTGCTTAATACTCGTAATAGCATAAATAATTTTAACGAGATAATCCAACATCGCCGATCAGGTAATGTATCACTTAAAATCAACTGCTGGACCTAAACGATCCCCGACAGTTTATAACTTTAATTGTGGCGAAATATCAATGCGTAATATTGTGCGCTTTTTAGACGAGAAAATCACTTTACGAAACAAGTACAGTTAAACCAATCGATCCGTGAATTCCAACGCGAAGGAAAACACGTCGAGAGAACGAAACGCGTCCATCTCTCCCACATAGCTCCGTACGACCGTGAAACAATCGAGTTGCGGGAACGATCGCTCGCGATATAATGGGATTTTCTTTTGTACCGTGACTCACACAAACAACGCGCCTTCGCACAGTCCGTATTGAGAACGAAAGGAATTAGAGCGAACACGAGCGATCGACGTTCCCGTGAAGTTCGCCCTTCGCCACTCGCTACTTGCCACTCGCCCTCTCGCCGTTCTCAATTCTTACATGTTCCCGTTAATAAGGACTTTTTCGTGCCTGCTCGCGCGTGTCACGCACCCGGGACACCTACCCGGCCCTGGTGCCCATTAACTCGGGCAAAAAGCCCGAAAGGAAAGCCGTCCGCGCCCACGTCGGTTATAATATCGCATTTGTATATTAAGCTCGCCGATCGTAAAGTCAAATATTCTCGCGGCTCGCGCAAAGCAGCCCGGTAATTTTCTGCGCGTTAACTCGCGCCCGTTTACGTCCCGCAATTCCGTACTAGAGTTTCACGACTTTTGCTGGACTCAATGCGCGAATGTCACAGATGACTGCGTATCAGCAAACTTTTACATGTATAATTTTTAATATTAATTAATTATAATATATATTAATATTTTTATGAAAACAAGAAATTTTAAAAATACTAATAGTTTTAAAATTTATTTACCATTTCATTAAAAAGAACCCCGCATCTATGTTATAGAAATTGACTTTCGGTGAAATTGGCTGAATTTTCGATACGTTTTAGTTTTCAGATGACTGATCAAAAGTTTTAATAAGCACAACTCTCTGGGAATAATACTATGATCTGTACGTAGGGTCACAGATCATGAATTGAAGATTGCTTCCAGAGAGTTGTACCCATCATTAAAACTTTTTTTTTATTAATCGTCCAAAAACTAAAATATATAAAAAATTCAGCCAAATTCACCGAAAGCCATAAGGTATGTGCGGAGGTTCTTACAATTCTTACAAGATTCCTCGAACGGCTTCGGAATTCTCAGATAATTAAGATTTATACTCGTTTCGATTGAAATCGATCCCGAACAAACAAGATTGGAAGAAAAGGTCAGGTCGAGTACTGAAATCGTCGCGAGAGAAACGTATCGTAACGGATGAAAGACTAAAGACGAGAAAGGAACAAGCACGTGGCGTGGGAGTTCACGGGGATGGAGCGAAGGGAATGAACGAGCACGCGTTGTGGGCGGATCTCAAGAAGGTGGTGGAGGTTAAAGAGGCGGCGTTGGTAGGAGCTACCTCGATAAAACCAGAACTGCGAAGGCATACCGATTTGTATTTCTCTTTTTTTGTGCGAACATACTTTTGTCCGTAACATCAACATTAATTCCCAAATGAACAAAATTATCAAAACTACCGGTAGACCCATATACAGTAACTAATAAAATATCAAAGTATCAATTACCAAAAAGTTCGATGTAGAGAATATGTTTCTGTGCTAAATATCTCCGTCAAGTTTTCGAAATTACAAACCGCGTAGAATAGACGTTGCGATACTTTCCCTTTCCTTGACGCGAAGCTGCCGAAAACTATTAATTTTAGACTCCTCGAAACGTCACCATCCGCTTCTCTGATTACAGGTTATCAAGATGTTCTTTAAAATTTCGATGATCTGCCAGGGTATCCTAGAATTAAGGAAATTACGCTCGGCATGATAATTCAGGAGGTGATGGAGTCGCACATTGAAACCTAATTTACATTTTCCTATGTATTAAGAGATTGAAGAGGCCTGTAATTGGAGTTCGTGGAGTAACGTGTAATTTCTATGCGAGTTTCACCTAACGAGACCTTTCAGGCTCAGGTGGATAAACGCAGGGTTAAGAAACGTTCCGCGAAGCAGGAAATGAAGTACTCGGGTATAGGAACCTCTCTGTGCACCTGCGGATAATGACGTGTCGCGACAATTTTCCAGTTATTATGTCTGCCACGGCGTTTCCGGCGAAATCAACGACAAAAACTAACGAGGCAAACCATAAATCATTCCACGCGTCGCTTCGCGTCGCGTCGCGTCACATCTAGTGGAATCAAATAGCCGCGTTTATTAAGTTAACCCTTTGCAATTCAGCACGATAATAACATAATGCAACCATTCTATTGCATTTTAGACAATTTCGTTGCAATTTATAACCAATTGTATAACTAGGATTCCGATAGAATGCTCGATCTGCACAGAATTTTAACATCTTTCGTTATGCATTTTAAAATATCTTAAATTAAATTAAAATGACAAAAAAAGCACAAAACCATACTCGTACGATCCGTCTCAATCGCGATGATCTACTAATCGCTTTCTACCTTTCTGTCCTTCCGAGGCCGGATTTACATAATGTTAGCACCAACCGCGTCTGATTGCTCGTAATTAGCGACACGTAGCGCGCGCCCACGTCAGGTCACCGATGTATAGAATGAACGAAGAAGGAGAGAACGATCCCCGTTAACGAACCGTGGTGTAAGGTCATACGTGAGCCGGCGCGTGACCCACGATACCTACGCACGTATGCACCCACGCGCGAATGAGATGTATACGCAACCTTCCTCGCCGGGTAATCAAGAGAACGATTCACTCGGTAATTGTAATGCAAACCCAGGCTACCGGCGCGATAGCGACCCTCTTCATTAACGGCGGTATTTACAAATCCGATTCGGGCACCCACAACTAAGTAAATGTCATTGAATACTGTTCAAATCAATTGAATTTATCATTGAATTGTCTACGGAAAAAGTAAACGTTTTGTGAGTCTGGCGAGATATATAGAAAACGCTCGATTCCTGAAATACTGATAAAAAGATCCTTACTTAGAACCTCTCGCAAATAATTGGTTATTAGCTCCCGAGGTCAATCGCGCGCTTCTGCGAAACGTATTTACGGCGCAAATGCGTGTTGCAGAATTATGTCATTACGAGTTAATTTTTCTCCGTTATTTCAGATTCGTTTATGGATCATTAAGCGATTTGCGGGACGGCCGCTGCTCGCGATTCCCTGGAAAGGCGCGCTTGATTGCTCGTCATTCCCACTTTATTTACGATATTATCCGGGAACGTCATCGCTCGGCGTAGGTAATTAAAGCTGCACCCCGAGACGCGGCTCTCATAAGGGGAGACGTCATGTTTATAACGTCAAATGGGATCGTGCACGCCCGTTAAGGCATCTCACGAGGCAACGGAGTAACTAATCACGCGACTATACGCAAATCGATACTAAACGCGTGACACTGACCCTGAGAGGCACACGATAACAGTACGGCTGTCGTTTATAATCGGCGCGACGGATGAATGTCATATGCGCAGGTTCCGTCAGGTCGAGTGAAAGCTTTGACCCAGCCTTTAATGTCGGAAAGGTTGACGGAATTGATCGAAGTCGAGCCGGACGATTTTGAATAGAATAAAAGAGCGTATACTTCGCGGTTCGATACGTATGACGTATAGAATCGATCGAACGTCTTCATCGCGCGGCGCATTCCGTTCACGTTGCCGCGACAACGCGGTTGATTTAACGTCCCCAACTCGGTTACGTGCACGCGATAAAACGAGTTTATTGCTGGCACTCTGAATAATTTATCGTCATTGTCTCCGTCGGGCTACGACCGTAATGTGCAATAATGATTTTCAAAGGGGGGAAAATATTACGCGCGCCGCGCCGTTATTGTGTAGTAATGGCGATTTACGAGCGATTGCCGAGGCATCAGAAGGAGCGTACTCTTGTTAATAGTTAGCAGGATAACTCGGCCGGCAATGCGCGAGATAAAGCGCGCTTACGTGACAATGCGCGTCATCGTTGCGACGACCCGTGACATTAATGACATAGACAATTCACGACGTAAAATTGACCGTACTTTCGGTTAATGTACAGACGTTATAGGAAAAATTGATTTTTTTTAAGTAAAGATACTATTTGACGTCCCGCAGTGAACTGATATCGTTGTTGTTAAATATATTTTTCATTAATTATTTGCAAATAATTACTTTCACTTTTTTTTAGAAAATTCAAAAATAAAATTATCGATCGTTTACCCAGCTTTTTTTCCCTCAACCAATCGTCCTACTTAAAAGCACACACACACACAAGAGCTGTATTATTTTTCAGTATCACGTTCACGACATAATGCGTCTGGAGTTGATGCACTGGCGAAACACTGAGGGTCGATGCGCAGAGACACAAGCACACTCACACCGAGAATACGCAAAGATCCCGCAGTGTCCAAAAATTCGTTTCTCTCGTTCCTATTCGTATTTTTCCCGGACCGCGACTCTCGTCCGTTGCGAGAGCCTCGCACTCGAGTCGGTCACGAAGTAGAGACGGGGCTCTAGGTACGCTTGGTAGTGGTCTGCACGGGGTCTCGAGAGAAGCTGGAAGGGGGATAAGGTCGAAGGTCAGGGCTATGCCATACGACCCGCGACCTCTGACCCTCTCGATCCCTCCGACCCGGCTCCGACCAGCGCGCATTCTCTCTCTCTCCACTCTTTCCTTCTCCTACGTTCTCCTCCTACTACCGCGAGCTGTTTCCTTCTCCTCCGTACCCGCAGCTCCGTTTCTCTCTTTCTCTCTTTCTCTATCTCGCCTTCCTTCCTTTCTTTTTCCTCTCTCAAATGTCAGCTGGCGCGGCAGCCGCACAATACGAGTCATACATGTATGCAAGGCATACGTATGAACAGCGAAAAGTCGACGCACACGAGAAGAACGCGTTCGGGCAGAAATACATAATGCTCCTTCATCTCTTCCAGCTTCTTTCTTTATGACGCTACGTTTGACTTTATTAACAGTCTTTCGTACTCTTAAGACGAGACGGATTTTCGTCTTTTGGCAAAACAAGCGAGATATGATCTTTTAGAATCAATTAGAAAAGTCAACGACACCGAGTATTTCTGATGTATTGTGCGTGGTA
Source organism: Temnothorax longispinosus (assembly GCF_030848805.1). Taxonomy (NCBI): domain Eukaryota; kingdom Metazoa; phylum Arthropoda; class Insecta; order Hymenoptera; family Formicidae; genus Temnothorax; species Temnothorax longispinosus. The sequence continues at coordinate 20,727,452 of NC_092364.1, read as the reverse complement.
AACAAAATCACACAAATGTCAGTACCTTGCGCGTGGTCTCCGTGTTATCGTGACTTACAATTAGCATTAACGTATTTCAATAGCAAATACAAAAGAAGATAAAAAATACAGAAACAATCTATTTAAGTTTCCAAAATAATACTGCTAAGAATATAACGTTTGGAACGCAATTCGTTCACACAAATAACAAAGTCTTAATTGTGTGACTTATTGTTTTAAGTAATATATAATTTCTGACGATCAATGTTAGCAGTTGCGAGCAATTTTCCGAAACGCGATCCTCGCATCTGTTTCGCCGAAGCGATGCCTTCTTTTTACGACGATAACTGCATTTGCTTATCCCGAGCATCCTGGTGCGTGAAAGTGAGCCGCTTAATATGGACGTGTGTGCGGAAGACCCCCGCATTGGACCTCTGAACTATGACCCTCCCGCATCGAGACCATCAGCAGTAGCGAGCCGGTCGGCCGCGGCACGGCCGGCAGGCTCGTGCAGGCTGAAAAATTTCATGCTACGCGCGTGAATGTGGCCAATTACAATCGAAGTGCCCATTATCTCATCAAGACTGTTTCGGCTTTGCCTTCGTCGGCGTGCGATGTGCGCGCCGTTACAAGCGTTAAGATTGATTCATTATGCCCTCCGCTCCAGTCTGTATACGCGAAAGATACACTCGTTAAGACACTTCTTCGGCGCTGCTTTTCCTGCCTCGGCCGTCCGCGGAACGGCCGTTTGCGGCGTCCATCCGTAATTAGGGTGTTACTGCATGGGAGCCCGCATAAAAAATGAGAAATGCGAAATTGAACGTACATTATTCGAAATTAACGCGGAATTAACTCGGAATTAACTTGGTTGCTTGGGGCGAGTTAACATTTTTCTAATGGCCTGGATTAATTAATAAAAAAGTCGAATCGCCTTGGCCGTTGACTCACGACCCCGCATCTAAAGCAATAGCCGCAAGCCGATCGGCTACTTTGATCGGAAGGGAACTTTCGCGCTCTACGCGCGTAATTGTGGCCTATTACTATGGAACTACCCATTACATCATTGCGATTTTTCTCAGTTGCCTTTGATCGCGAAAGGGAGTGGGTTTTAATGTTCTACCTACATAATACGTGTCATTATTTCTGTATTTTTTATATTAAACTCTGAATAAAAAATACTTTAAAACAAATAATTAGTTATGTACGTTAATTACAAATTACAATATTATATGAAACAACAATAAGCTGCTACGTTAAACAATTTTCAAATAGCTAAGAAATATTAATATCTAAATTTAAATTTGATTGCTGAAGTTTTAACTGATATAGCGCTATTTTTATTTTTCCGAAAATTCCAACATCGAATAAATTTATAAGTATATTATTTTTGTCAAAGCAAAATAAAATTAGAATAAAACTAATTATGATAATTCTTTAAATAAATACAGGTGAGACAGTAGCGCAAGTCAGTCTGTAGCCAGACGCCTTGCTCGCGCACAAAAAGATATCTCTCGTCCTTCCTATCTGTGCTTAGTCCTCTCAGTTTCTCACAGACAATACTAATTTATATTATTTATTTTACCCCCGCCGATATTTTCAATATCCGCACAGAGGCTTCGCATCGTGGCTGCCGACGGCGCTAATTTCGAAAACGAAATAAATCGGACCCCGCGAGCATACGCGCTGTAACCTTATTAAACAGGCGATAGCGATTAATACGCCCCTATAAATACTCCCGACCAATATAAATCGCGAAGAAAAGGAAAAAGTGTAGACATGTGCAGAGAGGGATCTTCTCGAGGAATCACACGCACGGGCTCACGCGGCGCGCACGATCGCACGCGCTCGGCAATCTCGCCGATTCTCGAGTTAAGTCACGAAAGCCAGAAGATGGGTAAATCCGCCGTGGAGCGATGAAAAGAAAGAACCTTCCAAGCTTCAACCATGGTTATTACTACCATAATGCAACCTCCGTGTACGATTAATTACGTGGAAGTCCAAGTTAATTTTTCTTTCATCTCAGCATTTTTCTCCACAAAGATTTCCGATAATATATTACCAGTCCTTGTAAACGTTCGATATAAATAAGCTACCAATTTTGTCTGTACACTTGAATCCGAGTGCATGAAACGTTTTATTGATTGCAAGGAAAATGAATTTTTAAATTAAAATTGGATTTGGATATTCCAATATTCGAGAGTATACTCATTCAGTATTTTATATATTCAGCCATCTGCGCGAGAATGTCCAAGACTGTCCCAAGAATCTATATTTACGACACGCAAGCTCTCGGTCCCAAGTTTAAATCCTGCCATCCGGTGTTAATCATATACGGCGAGCTACCACGTAAAAGCACCGGACTTCACGAATTGATGATTCCTAATTAAGGTCCGGCGGCACAATTAATGAGACGCACTCCGTTAATTGCGACGATCAATAAAGATGGGAGGCGGGGGTGAGGAGGGACGGAAGGGCGGTGTCGCTCGATAAATGTTTTCGTGCTACCGTACGTATGTACGCGCTCTACGTGGGCCCACCGTCCGGCCCCCGAGTGTCCCCCAACCCCGCGAAGGGGCCTTCGGAGCGCGCCGCCGGAATTTCTCAATTCGATTTCCGTCCGGAGCGCTCATTAATTGCGGCCAGCTCCTTAAGAGGCGAAACGAAGGTACCGCGCCGCGATGCACTCGAATCGCGCTTTCTTAATTGGATCGCGAGCGCGGTGCATATTCGTTCAACGAGACGGTACAGTTCTTTTTTTATACCCGGCATGTTTTACAAACTCTCTTCCATGAGACGCGATGATCTCACATTCATGCAGAATCATGGACTCGTGTTATAATTTGTACTACTACCACTTCGAAATCGAAATCCTCACAAGAATATCTATCTTCGCAGAAGAGTTAAATCTACAAGTCGCCAGTAAAAAATATTGCAATTGCAATCTGTGAGCAAGTGTCTTTCCTTTAAAACTGTACATATACTTACTCGCACATATAAAAAGTCGGTCGATTCAAAATAAACTTTCGTGCTAATGAGTATTAATCCGAGTGTAGTTATATTAATTCAGTCACAATTCTCCTCATTTCTACGTGTAAGAAATTATTTTACAAATGAGCCTCCTAAATATTACAGTTTTGTAATTATACTTTCCATCAAAATCGTTAAAAAGACAACAATAAAAACTATTTATTTAAAATACACAAATAATCACACAGACTTGTGTCTGTACGAATTGTAATCCGCGATTATATACTGAGATCTTATCTGTCTTCAAAATAGCGGCTCGATAGTACATCTTCGGGATCGGTGAGTGACGTCGAGTGTGCAGAAGCCAATTCACGAGGCGACCGTATCAGAAATTTAAAATCGTCGGCAACGAGAGGCGGGAGGGTGTCTCGTCTGAGGCTGCGCGACAAGTCGGCTTCTTTTTTGACAAGAAGGGATTCCGCTGAATCGAGACGAATAAATTCCGACCGTGACAAAAGAAGGACGCTCTCATGTGAGGCCTAATAGCCTCGGTCTGGCTACCGCGACGGACGAACAGACGGACGGGCAAACCGAATCTCCGTATTCCCTGCTCCTGGAAGCCGCGCACCGAAATAACGAACGGAGCCCGGGGTTCCTGCTTTCCTGCCGCGGCCAATCCGCAGGATCGCGTCGTTTGTCAGGATCCACGCACGCTCGGTCGCTCGGCTTCTCGTCCCGCCAGAGGCAGAAACCAGAGCGGTACGCGATCTTGTCTCGAAACGTTTCGCGGTACCGGCCATGTAAATGAAAAAATGTAAATTGGCCCAATTGCCTTTATGGATCGCGTGGCCCTTCGGCTACGATGGAACGTACCCCTCTGCAGCCTCGAACCCAGAAAAAGAGATTCGCGACTCCGAGTGCACCTGCGTAACGCAGATGCATCTTGGAATTCGGTAGCGCGTTTTACATTCGTCGCGGTTGAAAGCCGAAGATCGAGTTATGGCGTTTAAATTTAAGGTAGTAGCTGTGTTTTTGTACAAAAATTCTCATTATATTTCGCACAAAACGTATAACTTCACGCTTAGAATCATGGCGAAATGTAAAATGTTTTTGTTACGTGCTCGAAGGACATTTTTAAAAGTAGATAATATAAAAACTTGTTTGAAGATCGAAAAAACTTTTTTCGATTAAAAATAAAAATTCAATATATTGATAATGTATTATAAATGAAAAAAATATAAATTTCGCGTTCGCCCTTACCGATCATGGCCTTTCGGCCCTGCGGAACTTCTGGTGGATCGAGAACGGAGGAAAAGGATCTAAAAAGCAGGACTGATCGCGAGAAGGGAGGAGGTGAATGAGAAAAAGAGGGAGACGCGGCCTTTCGCTAGACTGAAGAGACAATGCCATTGTTTTTAGACTTCAAAGGGATCTGACCGCTCGCGAACTGGGCCTTTGCTCTTGCCGTCGCCCCTAAATTCTTCTACGTCAACCCGCGGTCCCCGTAAACCGCGAGTCCCGCTTCGGACCTCTCATTCTCCTTCTTCTCCCGATCCGACCGCCACACGCTCCCTCTTTCCATTCCCTGCATTATGTACGAACGCGGCTCGAGGGGACGTTCGTTAACCCTCCTGAGAAGAACACGAGTTCCGCCCGTACCGTCTTGCAATTCCTCCTTTCCGCGATTCCGTGTCCTTGCGGCGGGATGTTAATCGGGGGCCGCTTAATTGATCGTCTAGAGAGAATGCCAAGGGGACAGTCACGGAACACATATCTCTTGTACTGTCGTTATCGAACAAGTACTCCGAACTTATAGAAATAACGTTTTGTAAATGCTCAACAATTTCAACAGTATAATATCAGAAGAAAAGATATCGTTATCGTTAATAAATGTTTTAAAAACAGCGGCTGTGTCCGAGAGAGTACGACGACCATACTCGACGACCTTATCTGCAACCGCCACTTTTCGTAGATCACGAAAAGCAACCGTGTTTATGACACACATTCGCACGCAACATCGGGAGAAGAGCGGCGCGTTCGGGGAGTTGCATCCGGGGACGAAAGGGACGTGCGAGGCGGACTCGCCGAGGTGCATCCGCAGAAGCCGGCGGGCAAAAGCACGGTAATTGCTACGCTGGCGCGCGCGCGGCCTTCGCTCCAATAAGCTATACCATATGCTCTTGCGAGATGCAACGCGGCGGGGCATGGAGGAGCGCGGCTGCAGCGGCGGCAGCGACGAACGGAAGAAGCGGGTTCTCTCTTGAGAGAGAAAGAAAGTAAGAGAAAAGGAGAGAGAGAGAGAGAGAGAGAGAGAGAGAGAGAGAGAGAGAGAGAGAGAGAGAGAGAGACCTGTGCACTCCCTTCTCTCGCACTGTCCGCTAACGCGAGCGGCACGTACACTCTCCTCTCGCGCGTATGTAAATGCGTATTGTCTTACGTCGCCGATAAAAAGACCTCCGCCGCGCCGGCTGCATTACCGTGGCCCGCAGTATATTAGCCCTTTGATTTATGCCGGATCGCCATATAAGCCCTACAATGTCTTTCGACGAGGCGGAGGTGTACGCGAAGCTTCGATAGCTGCGAGGAGCAAACCATAAAGACGCCGATGTTTCTAGCGTTAGTTTGGGAAATCGTTTCTTCTGAATGAAGTTTCCATTTTCCCTCTGAACACATAAATATTAGTCCCATCTCCCTATAATTAATTAATAAACAATTTATTTTTCTATTTTTTTCATCGTAACTGTTACGTTTTTTCTTTAATTTCTGTAGCGATTCTTTCTTGTATTAGACTTAAGGAAGTATTCGCTACTTTTATTCATAGGCTGCTTTGCCATAGATCGGCATAATAGTTAAATATGCGATTTCTCATATGTATTCGCAAACAAGTTACGCCGCGATAAGTTATTACGCCTTACACGTACACCGACTGTTCTTTATGGAAATATTGATTATCGCAATCTTGATGAATTTCACGTCTGAGAAATGCCGACACCGTACATTTTCCATCTAGTATGTTTCCATCTAGAAACGAGAAATGAGTACGGAATAAGGTATCGTGTGGTGTTTTACGGCTATTGCGGTGCAACGGGGCGCTAAAACTCTTATCTGACTAATTTAAGGTGTACGCTTTTCTTTACTTTCCGAGGCGGATCTACGCCATGCGCTTAACGTCCAATATGGTCGAGAAACGGTACGTGGAACAATACAGGCATAATGCACCCGCGAGTTGATTTGCATGTTCGCGGGAATATCATGCGCGTTTGCATCGTGCAATTAATAAATTTGTCCGACTTTTACATTATTCATAAGACGCGATTCTCGCTCGTCGCTGTTATTACCTTTGGCCTAGCCTTTCCTTTCTTTCGCTTTATACAATGCTTAGAATATCTATATAACGATTGGCGATCCAGGATGAAACCGGTACGAGGATAAGTTTCATCGCATAAATATTTATGTTTAAAGCCAGAGAAAGCTGTTGAAGTCTGATTTTATCTGAATTAACAATCGTAGAAGATTGGCTGTTTTATAAATAACGAAAAAAATATTTTATACTTATTGTCAGTCGTTGCATGTAAGAAACACCAATTGACGCACTTGTAGTTTCACTACAAAAATTAACGGAATGATTGTCATAACGATACTCGGAAAGTCTCATTAGTTAAGGAACAGTAAATTTCTCGTCTGAGAATTTCGCGTGAACAGGAGCTTTACTACATCAACCCAATTCTGTTTTTCGTGCAGAACGCCACGGCGTGTCTCTACAAGTGTGAGACACAGGGAGCCTCGCCGCCTATTGCCGCCTTATAATAAGACAGTATCGCATGAACGAGCGGCATCGGTCTTCGCCACAGAAGGCGGTCTCCGAACAATGGGCCTGAATATCCCGGTTGAGGCCCGCTCCGGCAGCGGCGTTACTTGTAACAAGAACCACTCTCTCGCCGCGCAGAGCAAAGAGACGCGCGCGCGGAGGAGCGTGGACGCGGGGCGTGGATGGAGGAGCAATGCACGCCATATATCAACATCGTACCGATAACGAGGTCCCCAGGAGGCTACCGGTCGTGGAGGACCGACGCGACGACGGCGACGACGACCGGGCTGCCGACTGCCGCGCGGCCGCTTGGGTCGCCGCGCCGCACGAACTCCGCCGTGTTACCGGGATCCCGCTTTCAGGGATCCCCGCTGAGGACTCGGGCGATGAAAAAGCAACGGACGCGTCCCCACGAAACGCCAGACACGTCGCGCAATAATTTACGACGTTTACCGCGTCGGATTCGTTCGAGTCGCGCACTCCGCTATCTTTCAGCATCCGTTCCGATGCAGGCGCAGCTGCAGTTTTCGCGGCCTCCGCTGAGAGAACCGTGAAATTTACTGTCTTCCAAATATTCAGGTAATGTACAATTTTTTGAGTAAAAAAGGCTCCGAGGAACGAGTTCTTGTATATTTCTCGATCGAACAAAAGAAATTCAATTTTCACGAACAATGGTGAAACCGCTCGAGTCAATCATCGACATGGTCAGCGTGGACGATGCATGGCGAGGAAGGGAAGTACGAAACGAAGAAGAACCAGGGGTGAGACGAGGGGTGGACGCGAGAGGGGAAGAGGACAAGGGGCGACAGAGCGGCGAAGTCACCTCGGCGTGGCAAGCAGGCGCCCATTCGCTCGAGCCGGACTCGCGGTGTACCGGGACAAAAAGCCGGTGTTGGTTTAACTGGCTCGCGCGGGTTATGATGAGAAATGTAATTTAAATTATCCACGCTTTTTGTCCGCGACGGTTTTTTTCTGACGTAACAATCACCGACGAGAGCACCGCGCGACGCCGAGTCCTCTGCCCCGCGCCACGGCGCGACGGAGACCAAAATGGTGGAGGAATAAAAGGAGCCGGCGAGGGCCCCCGGCCCCGGCTGGTTCTGATGGAACTCGTCGGGAGAAAGCGAACGCGCGCGAGGGATATCATGGTAGTGCGAAAGAGAGGGAGCGCTCTTCTCCGTGAATGAAATTGTAACTGCCTGCCGCGTAACTACGATAATGCGTTCTCTTACGCAACGCTTCACGATTTCCTGTTGGCAGATGAACGATACACTCGCGCAGGGCTTCGGATCCGGATAAGCGATGCCACGGAATCCCGTGATAACCCGCGCGGCCTAATGACATAAGACGTCACTCAAACATAGGCCTGAGACCTTACTCAAGCTAGATCTAAAAAAAAACTTTGTCCGTTAGAACAATGTGATCGCCGATAGACATCGTGACTCTTTACTATTAAACTTATTTCAATATCGTTATGCGAATAACGGGTATTATTTCGATATTACTAAATTATTATAAATGATCTTGTTTTTAAGTACAACTATCACTGAAACCATTTATCCTAATTTCTCTATGAAACAATTTACATTAAGTATTTCCTGATCCGCAATAGATGCTAAGTTTCACTTGCTTGTTAAGCGCGGCAAGAGCGTCCCCTCGAAACGACATTATGTTAATGATTTTCGCGGAGATACGCAGCGATACCGGCAAGCGCATCAGGAAGTCCTAATGATTACGAATACTAAAACTCAACTTGCGTTTAAAATGGAATCACGCAAGGTGCGTCTCGCGCTTCGCTCTCCTCGCAGATCTGGCGGGCAATTAATTTTTCAAGCCAGAAGCAACATATGCACCGCGTGCTGGGCGTGTAACAGCGCCGGTACTGACCGGTCGCTACTCGCGCGGCCCAGGTAATGGGACTTAATGCAACGTGGAAAAGCTCGTGAATGAGTTGCGTGACACGTAGGAGAGGTTTGCAAGGCCCCCATGCGAAGATCCGCGTGACTCCGCGCGTCTTATAGTACATAGGGAACCTGGACTTCCTGTCCGCGCGCTCACATGTCCGACTCCCAACCATTATAGCATCATCTACTACCGCTCGTCGTTGTGGGAGAGTAAGCATCGCTCACACGTCACGTTATGTGACCGCTCGAGTGAAGGTGGAGACTCCTCATCTTCGTCTCCGTCCTCCTCTCCTTCTCCTATTCCTCTCTTCGGCCTTTTCTTCCGCTCCAATCTCCTCCTCCTTGTTCTCCAACTCTTTCATTCAGCTTTACGTTCCGCCATTCACGAGCGACGCCAGCACTCGTGCACGCTGGCCGCGATTTTCTTGCCAGACGGACGCTCATCCTTTTCGAGAATTGCGCGCGGGAAATAAATTGCGAAGGCAGATTTGTGTCCGGGAACGGCCGCTGACTGGCCGTCACGCAGCCCTCGGCTTTCGGACGTATCGGAATACTCGTGTGAATCGAGACACACCGGCCTAACGTCCGTCCGACATGCCGTTCTACGGCATCGTGTCCGTGTAACGAGTAAAGTACAAGATGCAATGCGTAGGAAGCATCGAGCAGCAAAGAAACTACTATTTATCGTTAAATGATAATTTGGAGTCTGTTATTTACAACGTCCCTAGACCGAGACAAACGGGCTAGTTTTTTGTATGGGCCGGAATTATTCGATTATGGTATTACACAATATGCTTCGTTTCGCGTAATCGCTTCCAAATCTCGTAATATACTGAGCTAAAATAACAATGAAGAGTGAAATATAATAGAGATATCAAGGGGGATTAGAGAGACGGAGATTTGCTATGGGATTACGATACGATCTTAAATCATATTCCAATTGTGTCGCGGTTGACGAGCGTCGGTTACACGTGTAACACTTACGTTTACGACACACACACACCCGTCACAATTATGTTCACGTCAGTGACACGTGGCGCTACAAATTTCATTTTACGATATGTTGACTGCGTCGCGAGAGTAACTACAATGGTCCCATCTACCCTATACGCGCTTATGAGCGATTCGAGTTAGATTTATTACGCTATGAGTTCTTTACGTCTCGAGTGCTTTTCCGTATCGACTAAGCATCATGCGTGATTGCAAACGAGTCAAATCAAATGTGCTTTTAACGACGTGCTGCACTGATATAAATAGCATAAATATTTTCTGCATGCACTCTTTTTCTTTAATAAGCTGCCGATATGTATATATATGTACATGAAGAATAAATATGTTGACTTTTTTCTGTCTAACGTAATCTTATGTCTAATAATAATTTTTATGAGTTGTAGATTTAATAAAATGCTCACATCAGTATGCTTATTTACTGATCGACACACATGATTCAAAACATAAAAACAAAATTGCACTCTTTTGCATCGCCTAAAAGCAATGAACAAAGGAACAAAATAACTGAGGTCAAAATTATTAATCACGATAACCGAAGCTTAGCGTATACGTTAGATTTATTAATGCGCATGACGCGCAATAAAATTATATCTCGGGAGAAACGCATTCCAAAAGCGTTCAGATCGTAATAGAAATTGTGCAAAAACTATATATAATCGTGAAAATAAATCTACCTCCACATACGTCACCGGTAGTTCCTATCAAAGCGAAAAAGAATGATTGATAAGTTTTGAGATATTTCCTCTTTCTCTTGACCGAAAAACGTGAACTTTAGATAGCCGTTTTTCTTCCCGTCTCGCTTTTTCTCTCTTTTCGCCATAAGAGAAAGCCGTCGACACTCTTAATGCAGCACCGTTATAACGTCATTAATAAGGCAGCAATCCGTGGTTTTAGACACGGTAGATGCGAAAAGGGTACCCACGCGAATAAGGGTCGCGGCTAAAGTGCGCCGGTAAATGCGTGCAGCACGTCGACAGGATCGGTCGTTACTTTCAATCAGGCGTTCTCGTTCTCGTACGCGGCGTGTAGCGGTCTGCCGTGGTTTCGAGCGATCACGTACGTAAGAGATTCGACCTGAATGTCTGATATCGTTTTATTCGCCGATCTGATCGGTGACGGTCACGTCATCACCGGGTGTTTACCCATGCGGGACCAGCATCGTTAATTACCGCGACGGTCGCATAACTGGTAGAGTTAATTGCTGCAGCCCAGTATAAGTACAAGTTTAATAACTTCGTGCACTAATTCATATTTTGCCGGACTGTGTAAAGCAAACGAGCTCTTGCTAAAATAGACGATTCAAATACGAATTAATGGACGAATCAAAAAATATTCTTTTAGGTATCCGGAGAATTCGTCATCTAAATCAAAAATATAATGGATGCATAATATATTATTATATAAACTGCTTATTTTTTAATTGCTAGCCTAAATTCGGATTTATCACAAAATCGAGCATACGCTACATTTTTATTATATCTTATTGTCTAATCATCGATGAATCTATTTGAAAGAATTGTTTATCTTATTGGCTACGTGAAAGCGAGAATATTGTCTGTGAATATATTTATTTGGCTATTAAAACATAGTTGGGCGTGTTCGAGTGGTAGAGACTAGTTGGTAGATAGCAGAAAGATCCGAGATCTTGACAAGATCGACCTAATGGGAATTTATTGAAACGATTTAACTTTGTTCTCCTCTATTACGTCCTACGAATGCATGTAGCTAACAATCGAACCAGAGTCACAGAAACGAGCCGCTCTTGTGTCGCGCAAAAGAAAGAATGGTCGGATATGGACACCATCGAGTTACAATAGTATTTCTCTCATGCATTACGCGTCAATTAACTATAAAAATAGTGCAATGCCGAGAAATAGCATGATTCATTTTCTAACTCTTTATTATTCCGTCCATTGTAGCGATATTTTACACTCAAACTACACTTACCAAACTGCTTCAAATTTCTAACATAAGTCAAAAAAAGGTTGGCGTCAAGTCCGTTAAAAAACATTCATTTTTCAATACTACAATTTTTTTATCACATCTTTAACTGTGAATATAACTGTGAATAACAAGTAAAAATAACAAGTAAACAGAATTCTGATTCGCTTTCTACCAGTAGTTTATACTTCTACCTACTTCTGACTTGATTATAACTTCACCATGTAAAATTTCGTCTGTGGGGAATATGGAGAGTGCAGAAGAGGCAAAACAGGCACGGAGGACAGGTGCGACGATAGGAGGAATCGGTGTGTTCCGGCTCTCAGACGCAGCACGCATGCGACATCGCGTGGTGCGTTATGCATTCGATACGCGGTGGAAGGCGGCCGGTTCCTGTCGATCGTAACATGTATAACGAAGTACGTTGAAGCCGTGAGGTCGTCTATTATGAGAACGGTAAAAATTGAGTTACAATCAGCGTTGATAGCCCTCTTTTTTTACGCGGTCACCCGGCTTGTTAACGATAGAAATCGAAAGATCGATACAATGCCATTATTTAGCTGCCATATACGCCGCGCCATTAGCGGCGAGTCTGCCCCGTTCCCGCTCCGGCTAATGATTTCATTTCGACGTCGTCGAGCTTGTTCTAAGTGCCCCATCGGCCGACGGACGTTTCATCCATTTCGATCGCACGAACGCGGCTCTGCGTGCGCAGCATCGATAAGTATCGAAATTCTCGTCCGCGCAGAAAGGTTTAATTAGACCGTAAACGCGGTTTATATCCCCACTGAGTTACGAAACCTTCTCCGGACAAGCTGTACATTCCAATCTGTAATTATAACGCGCGGGAGACTGGATCGCTACTTTTAAAACGTTCCATTCTTGACGACAATTATTCGATTAAGTTTTTTTGTTGCGTCATCGATCGTGTGAAAAATTAGTGATAAACGTGAAATATATGAAAAGAGATAAACTGGAAATGTATAATTAAAAAATTGACCAATCATTTTTGACCAATTGTTTTTGACTTTATATGTTATCGATGTATCTTACATATTACATAAATAATTTATTATTGCAACATTCCGCGTGAAATTATTTTTTTCATGGAAGTCATCACGTTAGGACTTAATCCCGTAATGTAGATTTTAGTTAGAGCTAGTTGATCAGAATCCAAGCAGTAAGTCAGTGTATATACTCGTGCGTCTTTCATTCCTTATCTACAAAAGTGTGCAACTCAATTAAATTGTGGATCGCTGCGGAAAGAGAGATGCGACGCTGCATCCTCCCGACCGGGATTCGCAAGAATATGCCGAAGCGATCGTTAACCAGGATTCGGTCGGAGATATCGCGTTTATCGCGGGGCTATGAAAGTCGACCCGCGGGGCCGGAAACGGGCGCTTACAACGCGGCGTTCCCCGGATAAGACTACGTCCTGACCTTTAATTAGTTACCGCGGGGCTGCCGGCAGAATTAACGGCTTCCTGGCCTGCTAAATAAATAAAAGGCGTTGCGCGCGCGCGCGCGCGAATACAAGAAGTAGGTAGACATACCGAACCACAGCTTTTCTGCTTGGCGACGAGAAAAAGATGAAAAGAGAAGAAAAGAACGAAAAAGAGAGAAAGAAAGCGAAGCGAGACGCGAGGTAAGATAGAGAGGGAGAGAGACAGAAATGAAAGAGGAGGGAAACATAATCGGGCCTCAGACTCGGGCTGTTGATTATATGCGAAAGCCACGCTCGGCGGCTCAAGCACATCGCGAGATTCGCGTGGAAATTCAAGTGCGCCTCCCGCGTCCGTGATCTTGGCTCCTTCCTTCCTTTCGCGGTAATTAATTGGCCGGCTTCTCTAGTCTCGCCGGTGCCGCTGCACTCGACCGAATTTCAACTGAACCGTAAGCCACCTCCGGCCAGATATCAGCCGCATCTAATTCCCGTGAGCACGAGGAGAAGCTGTATCCGCTGAGATGCGGCGATTGAAACCGACATAATTTCGATGAGTTTAACAAAAGTTTCGTTCAACAAATATTTCCTTCGATAGCAAGAACAACGCGATAATTGACGTAAAAATTTACGCTCGTTACACCGACTGAAATCCTCGCTCGGCACAATAATAAATTAATAATATTCGGATAATGACATTTACAATGTTCTTCTCGCTATTTTGATTTATTGCGCTTTGGAATGCGTGTCATGAGCGATTCGTAGAAGAAAACGGTGTTTAAATTCATGGCGCCGCTACGAGCGGTAAATATCTCTTCGATTGACCGTTAAACTCATCAAGTTTTAATCTAACAGGCGGTTTTCGCGTGCAAACGAAGATTTAGGTGTATTCGATCAATTAATATGCGCACGATCAAATAAGTCCATCGATTTTATTTCACGGTTTCTGTTAAATTTGAATATTATAATGCGCCAAACACTTTCTCTTATTAAGGAATGCACAAGAACACTTCATATACAATGATAGATTATGACATCTTTTTGGCAACCACTATTTGAATCATTTATTAGTATTCTAACTAATAATTAAACATGCTGTTTCTGTTATAATAAAACGTAATTTAATTTCTTTGATAAAACACCTAAAAATTTTTTTTGCGTTATTTTCTTAAGAAGACTTTTTGCTTCAGATTAATTTACTTTATCTAATATTACATTTTTATATATAATTTTCAACATGTAGATATCTCGATACATTGTTTTATCTGAAATATTAAACTGGAAATACTAATTGCTCTTTCCACGCTTTAATATTTATAATAGCGCAAAGAGTATTTGCACGTTTCCATCGCGAAGTAATTAGCTTCAACTTTAACGCGGCTCGTGACTTCGGCACATCTCCAGCCGCAGCTGCAAGGGGTCGAAAGAGAATGCGGTGCAATCAGCTTCCGTGACGACGAGGAAGGCTGCGCGTCTTAATAACGCACACCGACATTTTCTTACCTCCGACTTAGACCTGGCCTATTGCTAACCGTCACGCTGGTGATCCTAATTAAATCGGCGCCAATTAAGATCGACCTTAATGCACGCTTTCGCGAGATATACCGGCTACTACGAACTCATTTTTCACGCGATACCGTCACATCTACGAATTCCAATCTGCGCTTCCATGCGCGAATCGGATCTAATCTCCGGTCGGCAACAACGATAATATCGACGAAAATACAGATTTAACGGCAGCGCGCGCAACCTCCGTTACGTTGTTTAATGAAAATACGTAAGAATAAGGAGAAAAGTAAGAAATAAATTGGAATTTTTTATTTGATGAGCGGAATAGATTTGATTACTAATAAGCCAATAAACATGAAATGCACGTTTATCTGTTAGATCGAGTTTCGTTACGAAAAGTAAGTAGTTGGCAGAGGAACTCATGCCATTATATACGATATACTCCATCGCAATGTGTTCAAACGTAGATACCAATCCCAAACGGAAGGAAGCGCGCGGGGAAGAAGATGAGTGTGGAAACGAATGACGTGTTTCTCGACGCATGACAAATACCTGCGTTTACGCAGATAATGCATCTGAACGATTGTACGTATGGGGTACCTTATGTGAAGAGGTATATGTATTAGAGAGAAAGAGACAGAGAGATACCATCAGCATTGCCAGCGACTCTCAGGAACGCGTTAATCGGATTAGATCGTAATTAAGTCACGCGGCCGGCGCGACGACGTCGTTTTGCGAAAACCGGCAGAACGAGGGGACCCGATTTGGTGCGTGCGTTTCGCGGGGCTCCTAATTATCGCGAGCCGGAAGCTCGCGCAATCGTCGAGCCGCAGACGTAAGGGGGTGGCAGCGTACGTGCAAGGCCCGCGAGCGTATGCTTCTGGGTTCGCTCGTTCGACCTTCCTTCCTCTCTAGAACAACCGCCTTCCTCCACCGACCGTCTCCGCCGCCGTGCCCGTCTCTCGCAGACGAGGGGAGGGGGGGCAGGCCGCCCGCTCGCGTACGGAGGGAATGAATAGCGTGCGTTCACGGTAAGGCGATCCCCGTAATGGTGGCACACGCCGTTACCACTACGCGGAAAGGCGGCCGCGTCGGGCCGCCGCTCGCGCGCGCGGCTCTACTTACGATAATTAACATGATTGCCATTATACGTAGGTACGTGCGCCGCGACCGGCGTGCATCGTAATGGGCAGCCAGCGACCACCGTTGCGAAACCCCACCGGGTAGGAAACGCCTCTCCAAGACGGATATTCCCCGAGACATCGAGGATGCGCTGGAGGTCGCGCTCACTTCCGAAAGGAAGTCCGAGGAGGGGAAAAGGACGCGGATGTGACTCGAGCCGCAATCTCAGCGCGCATTTAGCGTCACACGTGACTCCACCTGATTCCGAGGGAGGATGTCGACAAATCGTTCCATTTCCGTTTCGCCGAGTGGACAGAAATAATTATCACTCATGTTTATTTTCGACACTGACAAGTCGGAAATTATTAAAATAAAACTTCTTTATGTAAATTTTCGAATACGTTTTTAATCTATGGAAGCTGAGGGTAGCTCAGTCCTTATTCCATTCCTGCAGCGCCAAGTTAGTCCGTGACTGTCTTATCTGCGGATAAGCAGTACATTACGCGTCTGATAGCGGTTATGCGTCCCTGAGATAGGTGTATCGGGCAACTTACGGGCGAGAGAACTTAGTAGACACGAGCCATTACCGTGGTGGGCGAAGAAGGTAGCGAGTACGGACGGTAATGGTCATTACGAGCACGCTCCGCTGATTGTGCACCGCCACGGGACCGAGGCGGAGAGGGCATCATCGCCGACCCGGAGACCCGCTCTTATACACCGCCACGCCGCAATGCGGCGGGGAGGAGGGAGAGGGCGTCGTGGCGGAGAATATTCTTTTATTAAGCTAGGCGCACTGCCCACGACCGGACTCGTTCGTTAGCTAATTTAATGCCGGCCACTGAACGCCGATGCCGCCGTTAAGGCTCCCTATATCACTTCAACGCACGAAGCCCGGATGCGGGTTGCGGCGAGTACGATGAACTCCGAGATCAGCAATCCACAAATCGCACAACTCTTATAGACAGAAAGAATGGTATTTACGGAGGAAACAGTCGAAAAAGAGAATATTTTCAATCGAGAAAAATAACGAATTTACGAACATCTGTTTCTTTTTATTCAACCACGTTGTGTGTGAATTGTATATAATTATATTGACGTTAACGTATTTATTGATTTCATATTTGATAAATATATAATCGATTGATCGTACGTTTTAAACTTAATATTTAATTAGAAAAATCTCATTAATCGACCCCAGTTTTCATTCAATTATATTGATTTGCGAGATTTCTGTATGGCATGTATTCCGTAACGTTTCCTGATTGGCAAGATGAAAAATTTTCGAGGCTACGAAGAGACAGTCCGCAACGACCGGAGACGCGCCTGGAGTCACCGGCGACAGTGCACGCCTATAATTCTTCGAGTAATCGTTACGGTTCAACCCGTTAAACGATTATAAACCACGTAACGTTCGTTAGCAAATTTAATGCCAGTCCGTACAGTCGCCGCCACGGTCCTATATCACTTTAACACACTGCCGTGAAGTTCAGGGTTACGCCAGGTACGATGAACCCGTCTGGCCGCACCATGATATCAAGCATCGGGAACTATATATAGCGATATCAGTTTCTGCTTTACATTACTCCGTGAAACTTGTAACTTTAACCCTAATAATTTTAAAACATAATTTCGTTGTAAAGATAAAATGTTACAGATGTGATTAAACCACAAAAAAAGATATTTATACAAGACTTATGTTGAAATTTCGAATTAAGATTCTGCTAAGCTAGACCGGAAATTGATAAAGCGTATAAGATTTATCTTGTGCTGATATACGTAATTTTCGACACATTTCACATAAAAAAAGAAAAATTTATATAATTACAGTGAACTTAACGTCCAGCTACTTTTTATGCTCGCTAGAAAAACTACGCTATAAAACGTACGACGCGAATTAATGCGAGTGACGCATTTGTGACCGCCCGTCATGCAGCTGCGAGTGAGCGCGAACGAGCGAGCAAGCTGGTCGCGAGGTTCAATAATGCAAAGGAAAAAAGGAAAGAAAACTCACACCCGTGGCGAGACGCCGCGAGAGCGACGGCGTTCGTT
Source organism: Temnothorax longispinosus (assembly GCF_030848805.1). Classification (NCBI taxonomy): domain Eukaryota; kingdom Metazoa; phylum Arthropoda; class Insecta; order Hymenoptera; family Formicidae; genus Temnothorax; species Temnothorax longispinosus. The sequence continues at coordinate 20,709,721 of NC_092364.1, read as the reverse complement.
TTCGCGCGGCTCTCGTGCAAAATGCATCCGCACGACCTCGCGTAGCATGGAGGGATCAGAGGAGCCTTCGCCATATAAGACCCCCGTTGCGTCTGGCGGGCACAGGTGGCGGCGTGGCACGTTCTAACCAGACCTAAGCGGAAAAACGGAGTGCAAGCGCGGAGCGAAGCAAGGGGAACCGAGGGGGGAAGGGCCCTGGAGCGAGCGAGCCTCCGTAATTACGGGCCCAATATGCAACCGGGGCCTGGGTGCATCGGCGGCGGTATGCACGCCGCTTAAACCCGCGGCTGATCGCGAGATAGGCGTATCATGGATACCAGTTTCGCGTGCAACTTCCAAGACCAGTCTCGTTCCTTCCTCCGCCCGTTCGCGCACGTACATTCAGAATGATTAATACGCTCCCGGACCCACGTAACACCTGATCTGTCTCGGGCTAAAATTACGCGCTGCCTCGATACGGGAGCCGCACGGTGGAGCCGTGCCCCGGATGACACCCGGAAGATCGGGGATCGATCGCGAAGTCGACCTTCGATCGTTGAACCTGAAAGGGGTCGAGTGCAGCGATAGAGGCGTGAGTTCCCTTTCCGTAAACACCTCGCTTAGGTCTGCACGAGCGGTCACGATGGATTTTAGAAATTTATCAAATACGTAACGGTAAGCGTGTTCCGTTTCGACAAATAATAAATATCAAATTTTATTCTCCGCGGTGTTTTATATTTCTAATATATGTATAACGATCGACCGTTTTGTTATTTGCAACGTTTGTTATCGCGCGCGTTATTTATTATCGGATACTCAAGAGGACATCTGCTATAAATTACACTTTACGCGTACATATGTGCATGCCCGTACTCTCAATGTACTCCGTATCCGGGGGCGAAGTATCTTATCGAAGTGTTATCATTAAGAAAGCGAGCAGTCTCGTGGAGGGAACGATTATGATAATCTTGACGGAGGTTTGTGCGACGAGGGGAAATGAGAGAGAGAGAAAGAGAGAAAGAAGCGAGTCCGTATCTCTCCCGCGGCGGACTAAAGCCCGGGTAATAAAACACTCGCAGGATTCACGAGGAGACGAATTAATGGCTCTCAGTCCACCCTGTAGGCATAAGCCACTGGCGATACGCCCACGCATTCGCCGCCGGTCACAATGTAAAACGGGACGAAGATGTCGGAAGATATGCTCGGCCGTCGCGCTCTCGCATCGTAATTAATTATCCGGTTCGATATTGTGGCTGTCGCAAACGCGAAACGCCATTCGTTTTACGCCCAATGCAACGAGCACGCCTTGGAACCAGTATAATCACCGCGAATTCAAATTCTAACATTCTCAAACAAAGAAAACGATCTTCGTGCTTGTTTGCAACAGTAGACACGAGGCATGTTACAGAGGAAGAAAGCATCTCGAAGGAAAATAATTGAACCGTTTCATCCTTTCATTAACGATAGCATATAATATTGTAATAAAGTAACAATATCGATTTTATAATATAATAAAGCCTCATTCTAAATTTTATAATATGATAAGCATCTCACAATTATTGAAGTGATAAACAAAAAATTTTCTTTTCTCTTTTATGTTTAATCCACTTATCCTATTTCTCTTTTTATCTTTTAACTCATAAACTTCTACAAGAGATGCAAAACGGTTGCTGTGTTGCTCCAACCGTATTGCAATGTTTCGCTGTTATAGCTAACTGTTCTAGATTCTTAAAATTGCAAGATAAAGGGTGACAAGAATAATCAATCAATTAAAATATCACGTAGATAATGTCGCGGGAAAGCAGCGCGTCTCGCAAACTGTCGCGGATACGAACATCACCTACGCGACTATTCACAACTGGCATCATCGTGCATATCGCTTATACGATGCAGTCGCGCTGCAGGCATTGGTATGCACAGTGCACAGCCGCAGCTCGGTTCCGCGGCCACGCAAGCGGGCAAAGAAAATCGAAAGTAAGCCGGGAGGCGGCTCCATTGCCTGTGAACGCGTCCAACGTTACTGTATGCAAAGTAGCCATTTACAGATAAGTATCCCACGGATGTACCTATACGCCGTTTACCTGTCCCCGATGTAACGCGCGGCTCCTACGCTCAAGGGTGAACGGTGGTGAAGAGCTCGAAAGGAGGGGCTGGTTTTATCGGCCGCGATGCTCCGCGATCTCCTTTGCGATCGTTCAAGCCGAGGAGCGAAAACACGCGGATGAATGAATGAGATTCGCACGTATTCAAGCAGCGGCGTGCACGCACACCGTATCAACTGCCATGAGATACGAAACTTACGACTATGAATGAAAACTCCAGTCGGAATAGTGACGAGAAACAAATAAACTCGACAATAACTGGTCGTTCGGAACGGAAGATGGTCATTAGATTGTGTCATTAGCGCAAAACTATCTGTAAAGGTTATAAAATAAATGTCCGAGGGACGTATTTACCTGCATTTACCGATATTACAAATCGCCCTATTACGCGACACATACAGAAATTCGTCAGCGCATCCCGGTTGATTCATTTGGGATGAGCCGCGTGCTGCTAATTCAACTCTGCGCCCGACGTGCATTCACCGTCCGGGCGTGCATATACGTGCATCGTACGCCTGAAACGCGCGCACGTGCGTCGGGTGCACGCGTTGCGTCGTGTGCGTGCGATTGGAACGAAGGTAGCGCGCACACGGGGAGTCCACAGATTGTAAGATTTCATTCTCCGAGCCTGCAATTTGCGAAATTGACGGGGCAATTTGTTTACCGGTAATTGCGATACAATCGAGCGGGAACTCGTTATAAACGGCTAGAATCGGCAGCGTTACACTCGGAAGGAGCGACGTATATCGAGACGATTCTCCCTTTTCGAATCTGCCACGCGCGTAAGTTTCGTGATCGCACAGTCGGGACAGGTGCGAAGTTACGAGGAGAGCGAAGATAATACTTGATTTTTTCCTGAACAAGTTATTTGACTGTGAAATCGTACATCTTCACAGCAAATTAATCGATCGAAATTTATATCTTCTTTTATTTCACTTTCTATATTTGCTATTTTTTTACGAGAAAATTAGTACATAATTTTCAAATTAGAATTTTTTCATTGATTTTGCATTACATTATCAATATACATATATCAAGAAGTAGTTATATTTATCTAATCTCATAATAAAATTACATTCATAAAAAGAATAACATTGCCAATATTATGAAAAATATAACAATCGGAATTTATTATGAATTCTGTTTTATTGTAAATACCCCCAGCGTATTAAACAGATATCAATTAAATCTTTTCTCTTCGTCAACGTTTCTATTAATTAAACGTGTATCGATCTTTTATTCTGCTCTTGCAAAGTCTAACCAGTACAACTGGTATATGATATCGCGAAAAATGTGCAAGTTCACGGTTGTGGCCGCAAAAGGCGAGTGAGGAGGCGCGATACAAGCGAGTACCTACGTACCTCGATCGACGCTGTAGATCGACCTTTGTTCCTCCGTGCCGGCATCGCGGTGGCCCGTAGTGTAGTTAGCAGGGATATACCGGTTTGCATACTTCGCAGTGATCAAACGTCACCGGGCCCTCCGAAGCCCCGTCGAAGAGGAGTTCCTGCTTCGTGTATACGAGCAGGGCATGAGGAGCGGAGCGAAAGAATGCCGGCCGGGGAGCGAGCAATCGTTCCGTCGGCGAGGTCATCGTCAAAGTCATCGATCAACCTCAGACCGAGGTCGCCCCGCGACCCGGCAGCAGCTGTTCGGGCGGTGCGGTCAGTCATCGATCTACGGATCCCGCCGTAGATCACTGGTCTTGATATACTCTACCTTTACCCCCACCCTCACTCCACTCCGCTGTAAATATACGCATATGCGTGTGTATACGGGGTGCCCGGGAATTAAGGCATCATCGCCCGGATTCTCATTCCTCGATTGGACCATCCGAGATCGTCGTTGGAGATCTGAGTATCTCGATAGGAAGATTATTAAATCAGGATTTAGAAGACAGCAGAAAAGTGAACCGTCCTGAGATTGAAAAGCAACGATAATCACGTCTCACGCGACCCTATTTCAAGGAGAATTATTTTAAACATGTTACTGATGTCTCCACCTTAATTTCTTCGAATAAAAGAAATATTAGGGATAAAAATAAATTTTTGTACACCCTTTATACAGGCAGGTAGACGCGAACGAAGGGTACACACGTCGAAAATCACGAGGCCATTATTTATGCGCTCGTAATCTGTCATAACTGTGGGCCTCCCTTATGCAACCTGACGATATCGTTACGGTCTAACGGAAACGCCTACCAGCTCTCTCTTTCTCGAGCGACGACAGTTATCAGCCTCTGAATCGCCTTGAGAAAAATAACCCGGCGCTCTCTTATTCTCTCGCTGTCTCTGTATTTGTTTATCAAAATCGACAATTTATTGATTCGAATGACGGCTTCTATGTTTGGAATTATTCAATTGTTATAACATAAAGCGCAATGTATCAAACATAATTCAAGCGCGAAATTTTATATAGATCCATTCCAGTTAAGTATTATTTATTATATAATCAATGAACCTAGTTCCAGGAAAAATTGCAAATATATATAATTAATGCTTGAATAATTGTTGGATTTAACGATTAGCAAATACCGCCCACAAATTTATATCCCGTTAATATTTTTTCGGTTAGCATATCAGTCAACGATTTGTCGAAACAATTCGTCGACCCGCGACGTTGAGGTCTTTGATCTCGTAAAGCTGATTGTTGCTCCGCGCCACCAACGTACTCGTGAAATTTCAGCGGGCTTTTATAATCCGTGTGCCGAATTGCACAAGGGGCTAATAAACGCATCCTGCGCGCCATGCTTTACCGTGTACCTTTACAACGCCTGGCCATAAACGCATAAAAAAGAAACACGCGGGAAATGCGAGGCTCACCTAAAATCGTTGCGACGGTCGTTTTACTGAATCGTAAAGATCCTGTTTGAAACACGCGGTTAGATGAATAAAACGATAGTACTCAGTCACATTTCACGAGCGCGGAGGTTCCTTACGCATTTCTTCCTTTGTTAGAATTTTATATAATTGCGTCGCGAGTCGCATGCCGGCATAATCATTTCAGCCGACATAATGCTGAGATATAAGAAAAGAATCCTCCAACAATTCTCTCAGCAACTATAAAAGCTCGAATTATCATAAGAGACACAATTCTTATTCGACTTCTGCTGAATAAATTTCATTTCCAATTGATCGATTGGCAAGGCGCGCACCGTGCCTGTCGTCCTTTGTCATTCCCGCGCGTTCATCGCGGCCTCGCATTCTTCCGACCAAGAAAGTGTCGCAAGAAGAAGGCGCAGCACGTCAATGATCCGCGAATCACGCAGAAGAACGGAGCTTCTGCGGTGCACGGCCGCCACTTGGACTTCACGCTCCGAAGTAGCGAGAAGAACGACGGTGTGTCTGTAAATAACGGAAGTAGCGAATAGAAATTCCGATTGGCCGGCACGACAACTCGGTGGACCACGCATGCCGTTGCCCACCGAGAGCGCACAAGGGTTTCCTCTTATCGGCCCTACGGGATACGCGCAGGAATCCGCTATGACGGCCGGCGTCGAAACGCTTTGGATTCCCGTGGCCCTAATATTCCGGTCTCTCGACCTCGACCTCGCCGCCTGCGTCTCCGCGGTGGGACACTCGGTTCGGGTTCGTACTTCCAGGATTACGGAAATTCCGGGATTCTCTGGGTACACCGGTATCGTGATTACTTGGCTCGTGATGAGACGATAAAAGTGATTGCTAATCGCCGATCCGCGTGGATAAAGCTCCGCCACGTTCGTGATTTAAATACCTCGAGCGACTGCGGCCTTTTTTGGACACTCGCTAGCGAAGAGTTTACCAACGCGCTACGCGCGCCACTGCGACGTTTACAAATTGATTCTGGCTCTAAATAAAATTATACGCGTGCCTTAACGAACATCAGGATGACGCGGTATAAATTTACGCGGAAGTATATCCCCTGAGAGAATTCGCGACGCTTCTCTCGAGACACGTTGATCATTTGTATATACCAACACGTATATACCTAATTCTCATACATAAACTAATTGACTATAAAAAATATTCACGTTGGCATATTGTCATCGCGATACAGCTTTCTTTACCAATATTGCAAATCCAGTTTTTGCATATGCGATAAGAGCGAGCAATAAACTCGAACTTACCCGCTATCGATGGTGTTACGTTCGTTCATCACGAAGATGTAGGTCCAGCGACTTTTTACGCCCAACCTCCATATAAGAGAGACAGTATATCGCGTAATGCTTCCAGACGGTCGTGAAAGGGTTAACTACCTACATTGAGTCGTGACCCTTCGGGTCTCTTCGTTTCAAGTTATCGCGGCTAAGAAGGAAGAAGAGGTCTTCGGTATCACGTATTACGCGTAAAATATTGTTAATATTAAACTTTTACTTCGCAGTCTTGCTTTTCACTCGGCAGACATTCGCAGAAACGGCCACGGGTGATCGCGGTGCTCGTCCCGCGTTTATTTTCTCCAACGCGAATTGGTTATTCAATTTCCCAGCGTAATTGCTTCTATCGCTCACCAGTCGTCTCGTTGCCAATCCGTGATCACGCGAGCCGATACGACTGCTCGGAATTGCATAAAACACGACGCGGCGCGCCGGCGTCATTACTCACGATTATACAGACGCGCGAGCCGGAATACGCTAACGCCGCGTGGCACATCGATCTAACGAAGGCGCCCAAGAATCCATTGTTTCCGTAATGAATCGCGTCAGAAGGCCCGCGCCGCATCATACGTCATTGGTCTCCTCTATATAACATAATCGCCGTCGAATCGTGCGGCAGCATTAATAACATTGAGCACGGGCCCCGATTGTCTGTACGGTCTGTCGGACCTGGCTAATTTATTATTTCTCATGTACACGCCAGAGATTCGTACCCATGTAATCGTAAGAGCACCCACGAAGAGTACAACGCCTATCATTAATGTCGATTTCTTTTACGATCTGCGTTCTTTCTTCCTCAGTCGCGTCTTCCTCGACCCGGGTGTTCACAATTGATGGTGCGACAATACTATAGCATATAAATTATTATAAACACCGTTATCCGCTTGATAACCCACAGTACTAGCTGCTACAAATTATTCAGAAAGTCACTATATAATTTGACTCGACAATCATCCAATTATTCCGTTGATCGCTGCTAAATCTACGTTCAATCCGCACATCGCTCAAAAAGGATTAATTGGAGCGTAATAAACGTTCAGTCTACGTTTGTAAGAATCTTGTGTTTGCTCTATAACGCGCACGCTTATACAGCAGACATTCTCGTTTAACAAACTTTCCCCGCACGTTCTATGATATAATCCGGCAGGTCGGTACTCCGCGCTTCGCCGTGTTTTCACGCTCGCCACTTTCGTGCAACCTGTCGGCCAACTTTCGCTCTGACATTGACAGATGGGATTAAGTATCGTCCGTAACTAGCGGATCATTAATGCGAAGAGGCAAATCGCTCCTATTCCGCGCTTTGGCGGCGCGCGAGCCCAAGCGATTCCCGACCGATTCGTAGCGTACAAACGCCGGCACGGCGGCGCGGCGTCGGAGCTGCCGGCCATTAATGAGCGGCATTGTACGATCACGCATATCGCGCCGCTGTCCTCATATTTCAGCGTGCAGCGGTACGCGCGCATTAAAAGCGCCGCGCGGGTTAACCCGCGTGTGGGTGCAACGCGATATTAATAGGACACGTGCAGTAGCGCGCACGTCGAACGAGATACGATTTAAGCCATTCCGTCGCAACCACCAACGCGCGAGAGTGACCCGGGGTGAAGAGAAGATAAAATGGAAAGATGGGAAGAAAAAGGGCCCACCGGCACAGGTACCGCGTGGAGCGCGTGCTGGAAATTACGGCGGGCACCGTCGATGACTAATGAGAAATTCACGCGGCCGCTAATGCACCATAACGTTATCACCTACCACCGGCCAGGATTGCTGGAGTCTATCCGGGTGCGATTTACCGGCTGTGCGGTGCGATCCGTGACTTGAGAAACTGTAAAGCGGCGATGCGAGCAAACGCGGCGGGCATTTGTCCGCATAGAAGCCCAGGACATAGTCGCTTTGAACAGCCGGAAGAAACGCAGGAACGCTGACTATGAGAGTACAACATGTATTATTTTCACGTACCGTAAATGATACAACATAAATCCATTAAAATGGATACCAGTAGATACAGATGATTGAATTAAATTTTGACTGAATATCTCTGCTGTTAAATTAGTTTAAGGATAATTCTTTACAATTTTATATAACGTCTTAATTTTAATACTATTAAAATTTTATTGTATATATCTATTAGTATTTATTTTGATAAATTAGAAAATGTTTTCAACCAAATCTTACTTTATAGCGTATTAACATAATATAATTAATATCTAAGCAAAAGATATAGCGAGAATAATAATAAAATAGAATACAATCAAGGCGAAGAAATATGATAAAGTATAATTTACTGGAATGCATCGCGAACAGTATAGTGCCAGCACTGTTGCAACGAAAAATTACTGTTCAATTAGGTCTTAAATAGCATTGAAATTAATTGAAGTGAGAATTACTTCAAATTTATTTGACAAGAGATGGTTTAAAATCATTCATTTCGATTAAAATTACTTAGCGGTAAGTGAGCATCCGTTCCTTCAATAGATTTTATCTCCCTATATCTGATAACATTAATTAGATGCAACAAAGTATCTAACTCTTATATCGAAGAATATATCTGTCTTTTCCTCTCCTAGCATCAAATGCCAATAAATGAATTTATTTCAGTTTTATTCGGAGATATATAAGATTATTAAAAATGTTCCAATATCTGTAATTACTTTCAATAAATCTTGAATGAGTTCAAGTATCTCCGATTTTTTTAGCGTTTGCAAATCAATCAGCAATATAATTACAAAAAAGAAATACGAGACGCGGCGAGGGAAACAACGCAAACTATCGCCTTTAAGAACAAAACGCTCGACGGCCTCCAGGAATCTCAAAGGAACGATCGCATGCCGATTTCGCGTGGCGCGAGGGGGCGAGCACGGAAGAAAAGAATCCACACGCGGTATGGTACGAGCTACCGATCACGAATTAATTAAAGCCGTGTAGCAATATGCGCGGTACATAGTTCCGCGTGGCACATACACGAGAGATAGGGATTTGAATTGTTCGTGATCACGCGCGCGCTTTCGCGTATAACTGCCTGCGATATATCGCGATTATCCGCGACTACGCGGCACTTCCCCTGTCCCTTCCTGTCCCCTGGAGAAATACACCGAAAGGAACAGAATTCTTCGACAGTCGCCCTTTGACGACACGGTTCGCCGAGCTGCAGTTATTTACCCGCGCAGACAATCGTTGCGCCGTTTAAAGAATCGAGTCAATTGACCTCGCGATTGTTTCGAGATTTATCTGCGCGCTCTACGTCCCAGAAAAACTTAAGAAAACCAGGACCCTCGTTAAAACCTGCAATTGAAATACCGAAACTTAAAAAAAAATAAAGAAACATTCGACTTCGTAGAAAACATCTAAAATAAAATTTATGATTTAACAAAGCAATATAATTCTACACATAAAATTCCTTTTGAATTTTATTCTGCTTGAGTATGTAGGTGAATTTATAGACCTTTGCTCGGCACCTTCAACTTTACTACAACTGCGGAATGCGTTCGTACGCGTTTCAACTTTTGCGGCGCTGTAATCCTTGGCGATATCGAGGGAGTCAATCTCAATCCGATGTAGGACAGAAAACCTCTCTCGTATCATTTCTAGCGAGAGACGTGCCACTCCCGCCGGGCTTAAGAGGGTCAAATTCTTGACTTGTATCTCTGAAGCACTGAGGCGGCGGCAGCGGCGGCGCGGCGGCGACGTGGAAGACACTTTATAATCGAAGTAAGCCGACGGCCGTGCTCTTTGACACGGAACGGACAGGGGAGCGAGGAAAGAGGGACCGTATATACACGGTGTCATTTTCAGATCAGGCACCAGCTGACGCGCGCCTGCATCGGACTTTCCTTTCCGGATCCGACCTTGAATAAAGGCGGCCGGTCCGACCGCCCTCTTTACACGCTTTGCTGGGCCACGTTAACTGCACTCGCATACACGACTCGAACGCACGAGATATGTAGAAAAGCGGATACGCTTATCTGGAATACATCGCGCGTGGCAGGTCAGCATTTCACGAGAGCCGACTACTCTGTTGATAGCGCGAGACTTTTCGTCTCGCCAGATTAAATCGCGATTTACAGTTTGCCGGGAGAACTAATGGAATCATGATATCAAAGATGTATGCAGTTACAAGATTCTAAATCAGAAATATTGTTAAAAGCATCGATAACATTTTTCTATATAGTCTCTCTTTTTTTTAATCGCTTAGGGCTACTTTTTCAAGATTAAAGATTTAGATTACAAGATTACAAGATTTGAAAAACGTATCGTCTCCGAATATATCTTTAAACTCGCTGATTGTGAGTCGTTAACAACTCACTCTTTTTTCTCGCGTAACCACCACAATTATCATCAGAGAAGCATCATAAAAGATAGTCACGGAGCAGTTTCTTATAAATCGTGCGAGATGTGTGCGCACGGGACAGCTGGCCTCGCGAACAAGAGATGTATGCTTCTTTACAGCGGGTCGCGGATAAAATTCAACGTCATAAAGCCGGCTGGCTAGCACGCGGTACTCATAAATATTTGGACGATAGGGACCTGATAGCGCGATTCCGAGGTTGCGTGCGGACAGCGCGCGATGCACCGCCACGTTGGCGAGCACGCTCGCTCGTTCGCTCGCGCGTGCAACTGCGACCGGCCGACGTTTGCACACACCCAACCCCGATCTCGAATTAATCCGCGGAGAGGTTACCAGTGCCGGCGCAGGCACCGGTAACTTGACCGACGCACGACCGCGAAAGTCGAGGATAAGGAAAGAGAGAAGAAACGAACAAAAAGGGGAAAGGGAACGAAGTATGCGGATCGAGGGAGAAAGGATTGAGAAAGAAGAAAGAGCGCGGAGAGAGACGACGAGGCTCTGGTCCACAACGGCAAAGAATTCTTACACGCATCCTGTCTGCGGTTGACGAAAACTTATCCAGACACGAAGCTTCCCAGAAGCTCGTTCTCGACACGTAACGAGGGCGACTCTCGGCTTTTTTTGCCGCGGTTCCTACGCGTTTCGAGAACCCCAACGACGCGATACCGCATTATTACCTGCCGATCGTTAATGCGGACGGGACAGAGAGAAGCGTAGTTTTCGCGAGATTCACCATTCAGTGAAATAAATCACCTTAAAGCGTTGATTGCTTTTCGGAAGATGTCGAAAGTTTCTCGTACGAGTCGCACAAAACACCTGCGAGAACCGGCTACGGTAGCGGCGTTTTACTCGCCCGACATGTAATAACGGCGGTCTCTCGTGTTGCTGGAATTTCTAATTTACGTAGTGCGCTTTTATTGCACGGCATAAGTACGGCTTTGCCGCAATTCTCCGGCCCGGTCGCATAATATACGCTATACAATACGACGCCGCGACCATCGCGTGCCCCAGGACGATAATCGTGATATTTACAGCGACGCACGGCTCGCAGCGAAATGTCAATCCGGCATCATCGAAAAGCGAGCGTCACGAAGTCGAGAAGAACGAAGAGGAAGCCACGGACGAAGACATCCACTCGGCATAGCGTGTTGCTAGCAGCTACCAGAGTTGCCCTTAGGGCAGCCTACCTATCTGTCAGAATCCTGTCTAACCACTGGAAGCTACTGACTATCGTATCTTGGCGGATTGCAAGCGATATCTTCAGCTTAATACTATTCCAATACTTTCAAAGATTGCCAACTAAACATTTTTTTATCATATACTTTGACTTGAAATAAAAACTTGTAACATAACATGTTAAATGAAGATAATAATTTTAAAAGTTCAAATTTAAAATGACACAATGCAAGAGTTTATAAAATTTATAAGACTTATATTATAATTAGTAAGTTATAACTTCGATTATATGTACAACGAATGATATGGATAATTATTTTGCAGAGATTAAACTCTGCTGTTAAAAAAATGTAAATAAATAAAATAAATAAATCCGAACACTAACACTACACGGAAAATTATCATACATCTCCACGCTAGCAATGAAAATGCAATAGCACAGTGTAGAAAATAAAAATAATTAAAATTATAGTGGCTTTAACTGCTTTCCAAGTAGATTATAATTAAGCGGGATTAGATGCTTTCTCTCTCTCTCAGTAACCATCGAATAGCAAGAAAGGTTAAACGCGTTTGAGTAAGGAGCGCAAACGAGATGGGTTTCGTAGAGACGAAGATAGGAAACGGTAACTTCGCGTGTTGCTCGTAGCTACTTCAGGAAGCTGAAAGGTAGCCGCGTACTTGTCGAGACCTGGCCTCGAGTTGCCGCTGCATGTTTGCTGACCCTTTATCACATTAAGGTCGCGCAGTCGTGTTTTCGATTCTAAAAGCGAATAACGAAACGTAACTTAAGGAGAGAAGCAGAGAAGAACAAATATGACGAAGAGCTTGAAGCAAAGCGAAACGGGACAGAACTAGCAGCTGCGTGCATCGAAGTATCGAAGCGATTATTGCTAGTCGCATGCTTAGCTCACTCGACACGCATAAATTTATTACCTTGCAATCAATGAACTTGTATAAGAATCGAAATAACTAAAAAGAGATATTTACAAAAGTTCGAAAAACTGAGAAAAAGATGAACAAAGCAATAATCTAGAGCAAAATTTTATTCTGTAAGAATTCCTGTCGATGTTATCCTAATTTATTCAAACGGCTGTCCTCTGTTGACGAAGGTTCATTTCGATCTGATGCGTACAACCTTGATGTCCGAACTATCCAGAGAACATCGAAAGAAAAAGCCCTTCAAGAATCTGCCGAGGAAAAAAAAGAGACCAACCTATAGCGTAATCTTCGCTATTTTTCGGTTGATCCTTTAACCATACACCTGCCTTTTTCCGTCAGCTTATTAGTTAATCTCTTCCATTCGCAATATTAGTAGAACGTTCAGAATTAACGCGAAGAGCATTTGTACCTGTGGGGCTTATTATTTCTTATACGTTCGTTAAAATTCCGGAATATAATTTCTACCAGGAACTAGACTGCTATAATAAGTAAATATTTATTATAAAGGTGATCTTACGCGCTTCGTACGACATACGTCTCATTCGCGAATTTCCAAAGTAAGCACGACGCTCATGTACGAAACGCGAATGTCCTACACTGCCAGTGAAAAGACCATGGCGATGACTTGTTGCAATTTTCGGACCCATTCGACATCTATACTTATAACTGATGATGCACAGACCTGCACGATCGGCAACATTGTGTTTGTTTTAATGGTTGACACGCGAGCTCTGTCAATGGTTTAGACGGCCAATCTTGGAGACTTCGAAGAACAACGAAGATGAGTGCAAAATGGCACGATACAAATTTCTGGAAGCGCTGGAAGTGTAATTGGCGAAGTTTAAGAAATTGGCTGCAACATGGACAAAAATCAACCATGAAGTATCGTTTAATAGGCCTGCATTCCCAGAGAAGAAAGGAAAAAGTTGTCTAGAGAACGGCTACTCTTTTTTAACGTTTTTTTCTAACGCGACTGCATTATGTGCATCCCTTTCGTCATGCGTCGACTTCTCCATCGGGATAAAAAAAAATACAGAAAACATCTGAAGTCGGAGTTGGAGTCGGTGAGCCGGAGTCACCACGTCCAACTGCCGTTAGACAATACCGCAATCCGCCGCGAGACGTTCGCGCGGAACAATATGCGGTTTCAAAATCTCAAAAGTAGCCGCAGGATCGTCGAGAGTGCAGTGTGCCTCGCACCAGCGCATAAATTCTGTCTAACTACTAGTGGCGTGAGTAGTCAAAATAATCGCCGCCGGCGACGTCGACCGTGTAATAGCGGTCACCGGTGCTGCACGACTTTTTAAAATAAAATTTCCTCAAGAGAGAGTCAAGGGTCGAGGGACCGCACGCGCGAGACATGAACACGCTTTCGAACACTTCACGATCGCGCCGAGCACTGCTATACTTGCATGACCAGTGACCATATCGCTTTGCGATCAGTACGGCCAATATTAAACGTTCCGTACGAGTAACGAACGCAGTAATCGAAAATCTAGTCGTATCCTACATGAACAATTTCAATTTCTTAAGGCGGTAAGCGCCGGTTAATTTAACGCCCGCTCATCGCGATGCAAATGAGATCGGCGTGAAACTAAATCGGAGATAGCGACACGCGGGCGTGTGATTTATATTTCATAAGACTCGGTAAATTAGAAAACAAGCCCGACGCGGAAGCAATCTCGATTATACCGAGGCGAAAGATAGATGAGAGTCATCGGGACAGAGAGTAGCCTTTTCGTTTCCGATCGGCTCGCGGCGAGACCTTGAATCGGGGCGTCGTTCGATTTTTCTTTCTCGCGGTGAGATACTACCGAAGGCGAGGCTGCTGCACAAGCGTTATGACGTATCTCCAATCGGTAATTATTGCTGATTAACGACTTGCTGAGCCTGTTATCTCGACCACACTGTCCAGCAGGGACCCGATAGCTCGCAATTGCCTTCGATTTCGGCCCGTCGAGCTCGTCTCGATCTGACTCGATGTATCTTAACGAGCCCCAAAAGACCGGCATACCTCAATACGAAGTAAAGCATTTTAAATTCACTTTCACGTGTTTATTTTGTTTCATGTTGTGCAAACGTTATTCGCTCGAGAAAACTACTTTGTAAGTCGATTCGCATGTCTAATGAGTAACGACGTTCAAATCTTCGTTTTCTTACTGTATCAGCTCGCTCCGTGTTATACGCCATGAGCGATACGTATGTCGAAGAGTAAAATGAGAAGTACAACCCGAAAATATACACCAGCTCTATGATAATCGCAGAAAGCCTGCTCGATAAACGAGATTACACCGTGGCCGAGGTAGTGACCGAGCGACCGTCCCAAGCACCTTGCCTGGCTCCTCTCGTCTCTTCTATTTGTCTTCTTCGTCCTCGCGGTGAAGGGCTCCGCCCGGACTTCTACTGCGGTCACTCTTTCAGCTCGCTCCTTTTTTTTCGTCTCTCCTCGTCTTTCTGTCCCTCTTCTCCTCCTCCTCCCCCTTTCCCCTCTTTCTCGGCCGCATTTCTTGGTGGCTTCCTCTTTTTGCCCCGCTCCCGGTCGGTCCTCCTCTCGCTTCGTCACTCTCTTCTTCATCGTCGAGAGAGCCCAACGACTTCCACGGGTCGACATGATTACTTATGGCAACTCCGGGGGGGGGGAATATAACCTTCTCCTCCGGATGCCCCCGCGCTCCTGTTTCTCTCCTGATAGAGAGAGATTAGCGCCGTTATAAAGCGGACCCAGGTTTGTCGAGGCTGATCGATCATCAGTCGAGGTCGACGGCGGCGGCAACGACGACGACGACGACGACGACGATGATGATGACGATGACGATGACGACGACGAGCTGATCTCGCTCTTCGAGTTCCTCGCATTTACGACGGAGGATTACTGTCAACCGGTGATCTGGTCGCGATACATGCTCACTGTAATTATTCCTCGATGTTCTTGTTACTAAATCGCTCGCGGCGTCGCGCCGGTCCACGTGTATTTATTAATAATACCTGGAATAGCAATGGGATATACATTGTAGATTTCAAGTGCGCATGGAGCCGTGCACTCGACCGCGTGTACACATAGAAAGTAGATGCTGCAACTTAATGGATCGGGTGAGAGGCGGCGGGATTTTTAACGCTCGCTCTCCTCGACGAGAAGTTGTAATGAGTTTGTCGTTATGGCTAAGCGTTCCTTAGCGTATGCAATTAGTAAATCATCTGTCTAGTCCAGTCAGTACAGTTACTTGTCCCTTACCAATCTCATTTCCTCAGAGCTGATTAAACGATTTTAAATGACAAAATTATTAAACGTCTCCACATATTCTACATATAATATATTTTCATATTAAAGATATATTAGTTCGAAAGAAATAATATATTAGCACAAGTTATACAAGACTATTAAAATATTTACGCGACACGATTTATTGCCAGAGCGGTTTATCGTATACGTTACTACGATTTATCCGTTATCGCACGATTTTGATAAATATAGTTGCTTTCACGTATTAAATCAACAACCCTCGTGTCTCTTTTTGTAAAATGGGACGTCGCGTCGTAATTTAACCGGCGCCTTCTGGCGCGTCGCGGTGAACGTTACATAGCAAGTTGAATTTCAGTAATAGCCACCGTTTTCTTGCACTATGCGAGCGAGCGGAGCTACCAGCTCAGAATCGGTGGAAAGCATTCCAAGCATTATCCTGAACACGCGCCACGTGAAGCGTGTCGCTCAATCGGCCTGAACAAAAAGTTAAATGCACGCGTGCACCGGTCGTAGGTAGCGACGAATACGATACAAATGCTGGCCTATAATCACCGACCGATTCTTGGCATTCGTTTGAAGCGTAATCGAAGAAATCAAATTAAAACGCGCTCGATCGAGAAAGATCGGAATTATCTTTTGCTATCGGTATAGATTACGATAAACTACTTTATCAGCACTATGGTCGCGGAGAGAAAGCAGTCGGATCAAATAATTAAATTCTGTTAGAGTGATAGTAGAGAATTTCCGTTAACTCTTGTTCTTTCAGATTAAACTTTCTCGACGCGATCATCCGAATAAATCACAGTCTCGTGGAATCGGTGTTACTTCAACGGTGCCTCGACAACGTTTAAATAAAACCGTAATTCACGCAAAACCGCATCGCTACATTTTGATCCCATCAGTGGACGCGAAGCATAAACGTAAAAATGTTGTCGATGGCCGACAACCATCTACGTGGCTTCCCTAAGAAACTATTATACCGGAAGCTGACAGGAGCTACGACGGGGAGGCTCCTGTACCGTTTCGTTCGTGCCGTGTATGCGAGCTCACGCTTGTACTAGGAACACCATAAGAATCTCTGAAGCGTCGCCAGTAATGTCCCGAAGACGAGTGGGTCTTTCTCGATGTCGCCTGACTGTGTGCTGGCTTCTCTCGGCAACGGCGGCCGTAACGATGGACATGCCACCGGGTTCAACCATGAAGGAGAGTCCGACAAAAACCGAAATGAATATGCGTATTCGGCGCGAGCACTACAATACAACAGGCGCAACACGAGTATTTAACGGCCGACATGGCGAACGACAATGTAATGTGTAAATGCGACATCAGGACACACAGCAAAATCACAAAAAAATACAACTTTATAAAAATATTCTTAGGAAAATAGTATAATTACGTAAATATAAAGAGAGATGTCTAAATTTATATTATTAAGTGCAATTAATTTCTTGTATATACAAATAAAAATATATTAGGTATACGTGTAAATTATTAATTTCGTCGCGACAAGCTATCTCAAGAAGTTTACTTATGATTAGAGAGATATACAAGAGACGTCTTGCGAAATAATTGCTAAAGGAGAAATAGTAAAGTTAATCTTAAAATCAATCTAAAACTTATAATAATTTTTTTGCTAACAATCTAAGATCCCATTTTAGATACATATTTATCTTGTGTCGCAATCCCGATATCCTATCAAGAATCTAACCCTCAAATTCTTTTTATGTGTGATGTCTTAACGTTCTTTTTTTTGCTTTTAGCGATACGGTTCGCTAAAGTTTTGATAACCGTCGTTTATCATTACTTGTTGTAGTATTCAATTACTCTCAGGATTTTAATAACAGGGATTGCGATAGCGCCGACGGGATATCGGACATTCTACAAAGTATCGTAGATATTAGTTCTATAGTTAGACTTTTCGGAAATAAGTCATCGATCGTTCGTGGTGCTCGATTCTAAGGAACTTTCGTGATAATGTCATCATAATTCAGGGATTTCAAGAAATTGTATCATTTGCGAAAGCTACGAAGAGAAAATCTTTTATATCAGCTCTTAATTCGTGTACATACTACTCCATAAATTTGTAGAAAATGATGAAACTTTCTTTACTTTTTTTTTAATCATGGTATTATCTGAAAACCATTCGATGATCTAACATCGTAAAGTAAAATATCAGGGAATTAATTCTTCCAGATTATTATAGCTTAAATTTATTCTCCTCACTTTCAAAATACATATCTCTTTATTCATCTTCATTCTTTTTATAAATTGATAATAGTTCAGCGACACATTTTCACAATTTTACTTCCTAATAAAATAATTTTATTTACTATAAAAAATACGCGTACAAAGATCATGTCAGAGTTTTTGCGCCGCCAGCAGCGAATCATCAAGCTGTACCAATTTCTCACCGGTAACTCACGCGTAATAGACAAAAAAACGCAAGACGTTACCGCACCGTCGACACTTCAGGAGATCGTAAGTTCTTCGGAGGACAAGAACTACCGTGTACTTCTTACAGCAAGAAATTGTCGAGAACTTGCCGGTATTCTACGAAAATCTCGTAGCCAGATGTCACACCGCTTCAATCTTGTGCATCTGTTATTTCGCAAGTTATGCAGAAAGTGAGAGAAAAAAAGTGTCAGGGTGGAACTTTTCACCCTAACGAAGAATGCATTCCTACCCTACGTCGTGCGAAATTAAAGGAAAGAAGAAGAAACGTTTTACCGAGGGCAGGTCGCCGTGATCTTGTGCCGAGGTGTCTGCCATCTCGGCTTCCACCGAAATCGGTAGCTCGATCGAAAAGAGAAAGCGAACGAAACGGCCACGCGGGGAGATAAGAGCCCACCGGCTAGAGCATTTGACGCGGCTCGCCTAATTGCGATCTCTCGATCGCTGTCGTTGCCAAACAAGGAAGTCGCCGCTATCTTATTGGCTGCCAATGCCTCGGTCTGACCCTTCGATACCGTGCTCCTACACGCTAACCAGTCCGCGCGCCTTACATCGCACTCCCGCTCCGGCTGAATAACTCCGCGACAGTTTCACAGCGAAACGACAAAGCACGCGATACTGAATTAATCGAGATTGCCGATATTTGTCATAATGCGCTTCTAAATTACGTTGTTGAGATAACCGTATCAAATCAATTTTTTACACCTTTGGAATAACTGCGATCGTTTCGTTATCGAAATGTAAATAAAAATTAGTGAATATCACTTTAAATAATATTTTTGTAGTTGTGTATTAATTTATATTTGAATATTACCTGTCAATTCTTTCTTTGATCAATGTTTTCAGCGGTCACACAAAATTTAGATTAATTTTCAGGGTTTTATACAAAAATGAACAATCTAGATTTAAATATCTGCTTGTAAATCATTAAAGTCATTGAGAAACACTATAAATATTGCCAATAAAAAGTTACGTGAAATTTTCAGATATTACAAAATGTATACATTTTCATTATTTATTTCTCAACAATTTCGTGTAATGCGCGTATCAGTACGTAATTATTGTTTCATTACTTGATAACGTAATTGCCGACGTCAGGATAACAAAAGTGTGTCCATAATTAATCGACGCTAAGGCGAAGATTAATCAATTTGGTTAACACGTGGCGAACGCACGGCCCATCCGAGCAGTAAGTTACAACGTACTATATAACCCATAGCTGGATCTCCTCTCGCCTCCGCAGTTCTCTCTCGTATTAATTAACCCTATTGAGATCCCGGTTAAGATATCATTGTCTCGCGCGGAGTTTACGTTTAGACGAAAAACAAGACAGACCGGTTAAAGCCGCTTCAACGTTTTCACGGGGTCCAGATAATTGGCGCGATCGGTATTTTCATGTGAATGTTAATTCAGTTTTTGTACACTCAAAATGGCATAATCACATTACTTCCGTTATGCATTAAAAAAAAATATTATGTAACAATCTATGTGGGACGTCGCAAAAAGAAGAGCGAATGTACAACATTCATCCTCTCTTCAGGTTTACATAGCTTTTTATAAAAGGAAAATAAAGGAAATAAACACGGAATTTTGTTCACGAATTCACCACTAATTCATGAATTAGCTTTGCTTAAGAATTGAAAAAAAAATGTAATTATATACTTTACACGCAGCTATATATATCCAATTAAATATTACGGTTTCACTAATCGGTAATATATATTCAACGTCTGAATCAGAAAGCGTGCATTTCTTGGTTTAAAAACCCGTATCGACGAGTTATATCTTGGAGCCAAAATGGATGCGGCGATGCGGTGATGTGGATTAGATAATAAACGGATCGATTGAGAGTAATCACGGAACAGGTCTCTCGTTGCCGCGAGAACGAGGTGCCGAGCGTTTCCAATAAGCCGATAAATGTTCGTCAAACCGTACATCGAGAGCCAATCGATTATCGTCGCGGAGCATGCAGCCACTTGCGGCTGATTTAAACGGGTCCGGTGAGAAACAGGATCGCCCTGAATACCGTCTGTCACGGTCAACGATTCCGCCGCGATTTCCGTAATAGAAGCAAGAAGGCGTACAAACGATCCGCGCTGTCCATCAATCCTAAAACATGCGCCACGTCAGCGGGAGCCTCGCAACAGAGCCGAAGAAATCCCGGCGATCGCGATCGCCGCCGAGACGATATATAATCACCAATCATCGTAAAACAAAAGATCGATGAGATCGGCCACGAGAAACCGGCGGCGAGCGCCGACAGTTCGGAGGAAATAAATCGCCGCGACGCGATAATATAATTATGATCCGACTCGAGGAACTTCCTTAATGTCCATCAAGCGGGTCATATATATATATTTACAGTTAATATAAATCCAGCAAGCCGCACGATCTGTACTGTAAACGGCGAATTTACGAGTGGCGCTAACGTGTACACATTGGAGCATTAACGTCGATGCGTGCGTCCGTATTCAATGAAAATTTCTTTATTATATTTAAGTAATGCATTCTGTCGCTCACACGTCAATAGTATAATTTAATTGCATTATAAAAGAATATAAGAAATAAAAGAATCAATAAATCGCACGCTGTAAAGTCTCTTCATAAATGCGATTGCATTGAACGACTTCGGACGTGCGCGATCTCGAATTAATTTAAAATAATTAACTGGAGTGCATGGCTCATGTTTCCGATTCGACACAAACGAAGAATCCGTATGATTAGAATTAATTATCCGATATTACGTGAAATCTAGACTCTAGTAATCACGAGAGCGCATCAAAATGGAAAAAAAGGAGGGGCTCGTCGAAAGATTCAACGGTCGACACAGCAGCCCGGGACCCCGGATAAAGGGTTAACTGAGCGAGGCTGCCGCGTGAAATCGCGCAGGTGTATACGGTCGAGAGTACCTAATTAAAGGCTTAACGACGGCGATGCCTGCATTAGCACTCTCTAACCGATTACGATCGTCGCGATTGAATCTCCGTTGCGAGCGTAATCTCCTTCGATGCGTATGTCAGTCATGTCGGAAAAACGCAATTTTGCAAAATTACCTACGTAGAAAATATAATATAACATATACGATGAGATCACACACAGATCGTCGAAGCATGTTCGGAGACCTAATTCTTGAAGCAGTTATTTTAGTTCATTGGTTACAGAAAACGGTACTCTTTCGCGCGAATGGGATAAAGTCATGCGAGATGATTGCAATATTTGGAAAAACGTGACACCGTCGTTTTAAAGGATATAATTCATAGTCATCGATCGTGTGTTATAATATTCATTAGGTTAGTAATTATTTTTTTTAAAACTTCATAACCATTATAGACTTCAAGCAAATTGAAAGTTATTCCAGTATCACGATTATCCTGATTGACCTGATTTCCTCAGATTGCCTTATGCGTCGCAACTAATCTCGTCGAAATCATGCAGAAACCCGGTAAAAGAGAAAGTCACGAAAATGCCGCGATAAATTACTATATTTCGTATTGTTTAACGTGATATTTCGCTAACGAGTACTCTCGTAACATCTGTGCCTTAGACAGGTGCGAGCGATAAGGAGTGAATTTCATCTTCGTACCGTGGCAATTGAAGACCACCCTGAAATAACGCGCTGGAACCAACAACAAGCGGTTGATGACGGTCATCGCGTTCGTGATTATGCACTATTGTGTAAACGACGCACGTGCCAGTAGTAGCGAAATCTCATCTTCCTGTTCCAACGTCGATAAAATGCAACCGATTATTTCGTATCTCGCGCGAATTTGACGTAATTTTGGTGAAAATGATTTATTTGATACGTAACTCTCTAATAAAAATGCGCAGATAAAGCAGAGAAGTGATTGTAAGAAATTAATTTCACACCACATGTTTAAGATTAATCTAATAACTGTTATCATAAATTATTATGACAGTTTTCGAAAAGAAGTAGCCTCTCTGAAAATTATCATCAGAATAAGTAGATTTTTCGAAAAATTCATACCAGCGCATCGCATATTCTACTCTCGTAACTCGACTGGGCCGGTCGTTCCAACTTGTTGGTCAGCTAACTAATAGTTAAATCATATGTCAATCTTTGTCTAATGTAATGGATAAACAAAGACATATATATGATTTAAGTATTAGGTAGTTTACCAACAGGTTGGAGCAACCGGCCCTTACAGTAAAAGATCGACTAGTAATCACACCTGCTCTCCTTTTCTGTTCCGGCCGAGATGTAATGACCAACATAGTCTTTTTTTTTCATTCCTTTCATGAATATACGCGCGCGGAAAGGACAAGCTTCTAGGAAACATACGTTGCACATCGTGCCAGGTTCCTCGTGGTCGAGTGAAATTATTATGAGAGCCGGTTACGTATGTAAGAGCCGTGGCGAGATGGTGTTCGCTCGCTTGTCGCCGCCCCGAGCAACTAACCTTCCTGTTGTTGCATGACCCGTGCCTTCTTCAGCATCTCCTCCTCGTTCGCCTCCTCTCCGCTCTGTCTCTCCTTTTTATACCGTTCTCTTATCCGCGAAGACACACATACTGGACTCTCTAACCATACACTTGTGCACGAAATATTTATTCGCATAAATGTACCAGCAACACGAATCGCGACCGGACTCTTCTGGAAGACGATCATACGCCCGTTAATTATTTTGGGATAATTTAAATTAAATATAACTCTCGCGAACCTGCAGAAGAACAAAGTGTCACGATACATGGTTTACAATTTAACCCTTAAATGCCACCCGGGGTCCAGCGGACCCCAGACTCTTTACAATGATATATTATCAAATGTTCCCGCCAAAAATGGAGCTCATGCTTCCTTTAATGATAGTTGAGTGATTGACCTACCAGTGTGTACACTTAGCAGTCGACGACTTTGTAAATCTCGATTCTGCAAAACTCTATGCATGGATCTTGAAAAAGTAGATTTTGACGCAAATATTGTAACTGTTTCTTTAAACTCAGTAATGTAAATGTTTTTAAAACAATCAATATTTTATAATTCTTGTAATAATTCTTCTAGTAATTTTTACTTCTTTTATTCCGTTAATTTTCTAATTTCGTATCAAATTTTCCTTATTAAAAATGCCAGCTTTGTTTCGTAAGTCACGGAAGTAGAAGCTCTTTCTTACAAATTGAATTTCAAACATGAAAAATAGATCGCTCTGTTTTTTCGGAAAATTACGAGAGGAGTACGCCGCTGAACGCGAATGACCTCGTAATCAAGAAGGGTTGGTATCATTATTCGGGAACGTTTCATTGAGAGGCAGGTCTCCGTCCGGCCGACGTGCTCGTTCCTCTCGACTCTCGAACCCGGTTATTCGTTCTTCGATGTCATCGGTGCCTTGGGCAACCATATCCTTCGCGTACACAACTGACCTCGGTAGACCTCTAAGAAGCCCAACCCAGTCTACCAACCCACCGACCCACCAAGCCCACTATTAGTAACCTACTCCGTTACCGCCGACGATCAAGACGATTTCGATTCGCCGCTCGTCCGTCCTTCCTCGCGAGCGGCAACGATGCATTAAAGTAATGATACGTCGCGTCGTAAAAGAAGAACACGTAAAAATACTTATTTCACGTTATTCCCGTACGAAACACCGGGGCGTCGTGACTACCTGTTTTTTTAAAACGCGCTTTGTCGGTTATCTTAGTTTGCATGTGGACATAGGGTGGACACAGCGTAACAAAATTTCTCGCATGCCGAAAGATCAGTAAGGTCGATTATAATAAGTCTCATAGAACGGCTCTGACCATATTAGATTCGTAAATCGGCCAATCGCGTGCATTCTCTCGACAAATCTCCAAATGGAACTCGTGAACGAAGCGTCGGACCAGTTCACCAATTTGGAGAATCTAGTTTACCCGTGTCTACGCCCTGACATAATCTTCATCGTGATCTGCCTTATGCAAATCTAGGTTGTCATTAACTCACGGATATCACGAAACGCGAATAGTATTAAGAAATGGCTGATACTGTAATTTCGTACTCATAAAAATTTCAGTTCGCGTTACGAGTTACGAATAGTGTTACAGGTTCTACAATCGATGCACGCGAATCCACGTTGCAACGTTGAAATCCACGTTTTTACGTTTCAGTTACGAGGAAAATTAATTACAGGATGTTAATACATGACATTATGTTAAAGCGAATTTCGCTGCCGCGGCTCTCGCAACGTCGTGATTCGAGCACGAAGGTGAGGAGAGCATAGAAAATATTCATAAATCTATCCGACGCGCGGGATATCTTAATTATCCGCGTATGAAGTCGCTATATAGAGGATCAGCGCATCCGGCCGATTTCGACACGATAAATAACGATTTACCGTGATAACGCTACCGCTTTTCTCTATAATTTCACGTTTTACGTAAGCTTATATGGAGTCGCGAAGGTAGTTATTAGCGACCAATTAATATAGTGCTGAACGTGTATCATCAGAAAGAAGTGCTACTGCTATATAATGCTAGGAGTGATATATTTATTTTTGGACACGTGCAGCATCTTCCATTTCACGCATAATATTGCGATAGAATGTAAATTGTACAAAATTTCTAGGCGAGATGTCATTGACTAGATATTTTATCATCACGACGTAGAACGTTGTAAGTAAAAACAGGAAACCGTCGACAAATCCGTCGATTGAACGTACGGTATCTCAATATTTTTATGGACAGTTTCATATACGTGCCATGGTTTTATCTTTCTAAAAATATGCTCTCAGCGTTCCACATATAACAAGAAGAAAGTCGAGATATTCTCTCTAGCGCGCTATTTCAACATTATAAACATGTATACGTTGGTCGACATTAACAAGCATTTCGGGAGGTGTTTGGTTATCGCTATCCCCTCTTTGCCTCGCATCTTGATAATAAACCGCTGGATCCGTGTAATTAAACGCGCGATGCTCTGACTTGTTGTCAAGACGGCAAAAAAAGGATAGTAAGCGAACAACACACGAAATTCATACCCGATATGCTTATGTCGACGTCAACACCGACGTATTGTTAATTTTGTGCATAAAAAGATTCATCTTTTTATTTAAAATTTAAAAAGACTGTCTTTGAAAAGAGATAATTATCTAAGAAAGATCTCTTTCATCCGAATAGTTCGAAGATAGCCGAAGGGCAAGAAGTAGTAAAACTTGATTTCATGATTTCGCATAAATTATCGGCAAGGGTATCTCGTGTGTGCACGCAGCAGACGGTACGGAGAAAGGCCGCACGAGAGAGAAGCGCAAGACGAGAAATATTAATAATCCCATTCACAGAGGCGTCCGATGTATCCCACATCTTTATTCTCGCGGAATTTGATAGCTCGGGGGAAGACTATACGTCGGTTTTAGCGCCAGAGTTTCCGGAGATCTCGACGTGTTCCGACCGTAGTTCTGTTTAACGTTGCGAACAGAGCAAAACAAGTTTATAACCAGAATAAAGTTTAATATTATTTCCTTGTATCTCTCAATTTTACTAATATCTTTAATAAAGATCACAAATCAGAGTAAGAAGAAAAATTTAATTATGCTTTTCTATAACATATTTTTATATTACACTGTTTTAACTAACAGAATATGAAATATATAATTTTTTGCAACCGCAGGATATCCGCTTCTACGGAAGTGCATATGTTCGTCATCCTGCCACG
Organism: Temnothorax longispinosus; assembly: GCF_030848805.1. Classification (NCBI taxonomy): domain Eukaryota; kingdom Metazoa; phylum Arthropoda; class Insecta; order Hymenoptera; family Formicidae; genus Temnothorax; species Temnothorax longispinosus. Next base: position 20,683,721 of record NC_092364.1, on the reverse strand, counting down.
GGTACTCCCACGTGCGACTGCGGAAATATTGATCATGGTGTTTGACCGCGACCCCCGATGCTATCGATATACGCGCTCAAAGAAACGACGCTGCACCGACTGGCATCGACTGCCTCCTCGAGCGTACGACTCTCTCATTTACGTTTTATCCTTACATTTTGCGTCCTCGGTGTACAACGCAGAGGCCGCGCGATCGTTATCCGCGAGGAGTTCGTTGCGAGCGCGGCTTTGTGCGTCGTGATTTTCTCGGGTACGGTGCCGGGACTCTTAAGGCGGATAACAGGATGCGGAGTATTAATCATTCCATTCACCTGATATCCGCGATCGTTTATACAGCCCCGTTCACTCGCTTGCGCATCGCGCCGACCGGCGACGCGCGCGCGCGCTCGATCAAACGGCCGTGATCAGATGCGAGTAATAAAATTTTCACGATTTCGAATAAATTATCGGGACGGGGCACCCGCGGACACAACCGACGACGGTTACGAATAACGGGCGTGTCCCCGCGAAAGACATTATTTGCGCCGTCTTAATTCCGTTCTCAGTAGTGCGCGTCGCTATAAAACGGACGATAAAGCGCGCTCTCGGGTCCCGGATCGACGCGGTTCACGGGGTCATAAACGTCAAAGTTAATAAGCCGGTGATATGGGTGAAATACAATGACGGCGTTCTAACGGTGCGATTTGCATATATCGGCGCGGTACTGAAACAATGCGCGAACTGCTCTTGTCGGCAGCCTGTTTATACGATCGTTTCCTAGTCCTTCTGATAAAATATCACTGCAATATACTTGTTTATGCATCCCGCAAAGAACGTGTATCGGATAAAAATGTTTGACAGAAATTTCTACTGCAATCGGGTTGCGTAAATAAAAGAAATTCACAATCGCAGGATTGAGATCGATACAAATAATAAATAATAAATAATAAATTGGGTGCGGCTTTATGTTCGCAACAATACAATAATACATGACATGAAAAACGAGAAGGATATTTCGATCCTTACTCAGCTGCGCATATAAATATATAGTTCCTGCGGTATCAATGTCCGAAGTCATTCTTATGATAATGAGTATATGTAAGAAGCAGAGGAAAGAAACCCGTAGAGTAGAATAAAAAAGGGGAGGACGATAAACCCCCCATTTTCCTTCTCCGATATCTTAATTCCCCGAAGGTGTTGAAGGGGTCGCGTTACAGGTCCGGCTTCCTCTTCGCCGTAGTTCCTGAGTTCTTGCTCCAGAAGGCGAGGAGACCGCGCATAGCTGACACCGACTAATGGTCAACCGAGGCCCCGCGAAGGGTACGCGATAAACTCGACTGGACACTAGTAAACTCGTTCCGTTTTCTCGTTTACACGTGGCCGGCAGGGCGTTTTGTCCCGCGAATTGATCGGTACACAAAGCCGGGACGATGCGGGGCGTCGGATCAGTCGTTAAGAGAAACCGGACCCTGGCCGATAGCTTCGATGAACCGCGGCGATTCGAGTACACATCGCTGGAGATCGACCTTTTTGTACGCGAGCGATGACCTGCCCCCTTCCTTCCTGCCGGATACCTCGATAATCGCAATTTCAATAAAACCGTCGTGTGTCAGTTTCGAATTGATTACTAATAAAGCGGCTTGTTCAAACTACGGGAAACAGCACGTTAAAAAGCGACATGAAGATAACTGAACGAGATAATGGATAAAACGTGAAATCGGATTAAGTAACAGGGAAGTGTTCTCGAATCCGCTGAGGTGTTCGCTCCGTTTCTTCAAAGCGTCTCAGCGATGATGTACCGATAAACAATGAAAATTATCGACTCATCGTTTCTCGGGGATAATACTGAGGCCGCGAGAGGGTTCTTTCGCTCCACTTTATATTAAGACCGCATCATCCGCCTGGTCTCCGTTCCGCAGCATCCGTATCAATGCCGTGCCGCGCCGCACCGGCCAGTCGGCCAGCTGGTCGTTTTTATTCGATGCTCACGATTGCCTGACCGATAACGCGTATATCCGAGTAAGCATCAGAGTCCCGAGATAGCACCACCATCTGGGGCACCATCGCTCGTAACACCATCCAACCAGACGGGGCAGCATCCATTACTTGAGGCCTGCCTCGTTGAGTATTGTATTGCATCGGGAGATCCCGACCGCGCGTTCTTCCTTCTGCGTTCCCTCGTCGTCGTCACGAAGAGCGCTTTATTAATGTCTCTATTCGCGACGTCTGCGTGCGGATAGACGCATTATTCGCCGCCGAGGTCCGTCCCGTCACGTCGTGAGCCCGCGGTCTTTTCTCGAACACACGTCGTTTAAATCGCGCGTCAATCACGCAGCGCGAATAAACGCGCGCATACGGGCACGCTCCAACTTTCGCCCCATTAATTGCGTTTATCGTTCTGAATGTTGCGCGTGTTACGAAAGCGCGAACCAACAATCCGGAATGCAGTCGAAGGTGTGTATAGGTAATCCCGTCCGGTGGATTATTCATCGCAAAGATCGCGCCTGTCGCAATTAGCATACAAATGCGCCGGGCAGAAATATTTCGCGACTGATTTGTTGTAGAACGGTCAGTTTGACATATCGCCGTTTAAAACCGTAACGCGATTATTTAGCGTTATGTGTCAACAACGAAAGTAAAACTACATTGCTAGAACTCCCGCTACCGTTCGCGGAACTCGCGTCGAGAGACTCGTAAAGTTACGAAAGCTTTCAAGAAAGATTGAAATAATAGAGATTCTTAGGAGATCGCTAATAAATACGCGATAAAATAAATCGAATGTTAACACTTTCTACAAACAACCTGTAGAAGGCGAAAGATGCACGATTTGTTATTTCAACGCGACACTACAATATTTCTCGTCGCGTCGTCCTCGATCTATCTGGTTTCATTGTACGCAGAAGCACATCAGCGGGTCGTGATGCAACAGATGCATCGCGTGCTATCTCGAGACGCGATAGGAAAAACACGTTCTCGGAGCAATCGATGAGCGATTATCGTAATTACGCTCGCGATTAACAGTTCGGGCTCGACTTTGCCTCTTTGATGCCTCCCGCACAAACGCGCTCATCTTAGTACTTTATAACGCTGCGGAAGGGAGACTTTCTAAATATCTCACCGATGTCAAATTTATCGCCGACACTGATTCGCCGAGTGTCTTGAATGTTAATCCACAAGTTACACGTATCCATTACAACCGTACGCGCATGTAAAAACAAAAAAAAAATAATTATTTTATATTCTTGTAATATGGTATGCGATTGGTAACTCGCAGAACTTCAAAAAAGTTCATTGTAAATTAAACGTCTAGAAGAACGTCCGCGCGTACGTCGCAAAGGTGGATGGAGCGCGATTCCCGAGTAACATTTATTTCTTTACGCCATAAATCTCGAAAAGGGCAACGGGTGAAGTCAATCATCTTGCCTAATCGCTAAACATACTCGACGCTCACGAAGAATGGAGCTCGCAGCTTTCTTCCGAGAAATGATTATCCTCGTTGCGAACCTTCTATGGATATCCTGGTAGCGTACAGGTAGGGTCAGAGCTCATCCGCGCTACCTACCCCATATCGTGCTTCTTTCTCTCTGGCACGCTCGTCTATCTGAAGTACGTCACGGTACCTTCACCGTTCGGAAAGCGGCTATCGATTTTTCGATCGCCCGTATAAAAGCCGCCGTGAAACGAGCCCGCGCTCTCGATTTCGTGAACGAGCGAACGAGAAGTTGCCCCCTGCGCGAACCCGCGCACGCGAGAGAGGTGTATTGAAACTCCCTGCCTCTCCTCGAACGCGGAAGGTGAGCCTCATCGAAAGTGATTTATACCCGCACGCTTTGCGATTAATCTCCGCTCGGCGATTGATTTTAATGTCACGATAATACTCGGCAGGTTACGCTCCGCCAACGATTTCGCGTGTTTGTTTCTGCTCCAGCAATCGCGCTGCTGCTATTTTTCGCGCCTACGTCGTTAGTAATTAGGACATGTGTCGATTAACAATGACGTAAACGTATGTTTTAACGTCACGCCGATGGAATCGCGCGAAAAGATGGATACCGTACAGATCTATCATCCAACATTAATAACAGGTATTAGCGCTTTCGATAAGAAATCTGAAGATTAAAACAGCTTTCTCTCAAATATTTTCAGTAGATAAAAGAAAACCGATTTTATGATTAATTTAAAGTAAACTTCAAATAAATTTTGTGCTGTACACACGTAAAGACAGGCAAGAACGCGTACGCGTCGATTTAACGTATCGATATATAAAGACACATCTGCGGGAAAATGATCGGGTGGGCGAAATTTACGAGACATTTATCGAAGTGCGCCCGTAGCGAGAAATCAATGAAGACGAACACGGATAAAAGCAGCGACAGGTGGAAACGCGGATCTGCTAAAATGCGCGTAACTTGGCGCGTTAAGCGCTACCGCGTTTAACGATAATGGGAAAAATACGCGGTTGTAAATAACCGCGGTTACTCGTACGAGGAATCCTCATTAGCATCGTAACGTCGACATAAGTTATAGCTCTTAATAATAGAGGCGTCCCTAGACTATAGCGAGAGGCGAAAAAAATCACGCCACGTTCCGTATGTAGTAGAGATGGGAGCAAGCTCGTAAGAATCTTCGAAGAGAAGAAAGATGGTGTGTGCGTAAAATACGCCATTATATTCTACGATAACATTTAAATTTATCAAATTTGCGTTTAAAACGATGGCCATGTTTTCGTGCAAAATCTAAACTAAAAAGAGCACTAAAGGCTAAAAAACTTTTAAATATTTTTTCAAGTGTACCTTTGAGATTTTTATGTTATTTTATTTCGAATGGTAACAAATAGGAAGAGATTAGCAGAGACTCTCGCCAGAATAAACGAGCACAAACGAGCGAACGCTATCGCCACGCCGGGGAACGCGTTTCGAGCGCTGGCTCCGCTACGTAAGTATACGACGAAGAAATAATGAAAAGCCGAGCGATAAATAATGCATCGGCTACCGCGGGAGGCATATAACTCATTCCACGGGAATATAGCCCCCGTATCGGGACCCGACGGTTCACCGCGCCGTCTCTCTCTCTCTCTCTCTCTTTCCATCTCTTTCTTTCTCTCCTTTCTCTTTTACCTCCTCTTTCACCTCCACCTCCTTCTCTTCTTCGTCCGGTCCAGTCGCCCTCCGCCTCTCTCCACGGCGGATTCTCTACCTGCCGTAAATCCGAGCGCTACCATCTGAGGCTCTAATTGCATTATAAATTGTGTATGCCCCTGCACATCCCGCGGACCGCATAACGCAGCGCGTTGCACCCGCTCGCCACCGTGTCGAATCGACGCTTCCAGGATGCCGAGCGGCCAGAGATATCGGAAATCAAAAGGATCACGGTCGAACGCGGAAATCGTCCGAGTTTCTCGACCGAAAAATACCGGTTTCAGATGAAAGGACAACGGGGAGTCACGACGGCTATACTTAACTAGAATTCCACCTAGTCACCGCTCGCGAGTGCGTTCTTGCTGCGTATAAAGAATGCACGCACAGATTTATGCGCGGCGTTACGCTCGCGTTGTCAAGCCGCGACTGGCAGTTATCGTAACACAAGACAATGTTATATATCCTATAGCGAAAAAGAGTTGTCAAAAAATCGATACATACTCGAATTTAAGATTGCGTATTACAAGCTATATATCGTAGAATATTATCACAGACAAGCACGATAAAGATAATTCATGACACAGCTTAGATCACAATAAAAAACGACACTGTTTCTCTCTCTCTCTCTCTCTCTCTCTCTCTCTCTCTCTCTCTCTCTCTCTCACCCGCACACTGGCGACTCATTAAACCAGTAGGCATTTACATATTAATTTTATCGGCACAAAGATTAATATGCAAATTGGCAGAGTGACTGATTTACGTCGCTTGAGAGGTAACACGCGCGTGTATCTATATCTTGACGAGAAGAAGAAGGATTTTTAACGACAGCGCCCGTCATTCGCGAATGATTTATGAAAACGATGTTAAACTATAAAACAAAGTGCATCGCTGCGCAAGCGAGGCAAGGAAAAACAACGCAAAACTATAAAGTAAGAAGCAAATGTCGATCTGTCGAAATCAGACAACGCTTCGGATCGAAATCGCCGGTAAAGATAAGCAAACCTACTTTCTATGGATCATCGTCCGCTCCTTATTAGGCAGAGTAGGCTGTCAGATAGCAGTGAGCTGAGAGAGAAAGATAATAGAATTATCCAAAGGTGAGCAGAGCAGCGTGATGTCATCCGGTGTGGAACGAGCGCGACTTTAATGATACGTCGTCGGTGATGCGTGGCTTAGCGACTATCCTGGAATAGCTAATCGACCTAAACCAACCACGAATTCCTAGTACTCCATTGACGAGAACAAAAAGATTCCAGCGCGGCCGCGAGACGGTTTTCTTCGCGTTTATCCTTGAGCTGCCCTCGTTTCTATCTCGCGACAAGTGGCTCGATCGTAAATTCGAATTGTTATTTCGATTCGGTTATGTCCTCGGAAAAAAGGATACGGGTCACGGATATTAGTCTCCCACGCTTTTTCGAGAACTTAGAAAAATTGATGTACAAATTTTTTATTTTTATAATAATAAGATTAAACATCGCAGATTCGTTGATCGGAAAAGAAAGTAGGTTAAACCACTTATTAGTGATAACTGGCCTTTCAACTGTTTGCATCTGGCACTCCTGTGTCGATTCGCCCCGGACTATAATAAACCTAATATTCTCTCCTCACGTAGATCGTGATCTCAGGTTGCGATGCCCTCGCTCTTTGTGGCGCGCGAGAGTCGAAAAACCGACGTTCGTGCGCGGAATTATCGCGGTACCGAGAGGAGGTCTCGATACTCTTGAATGAATCCCATTGCCGAGGCGGCGCGGCGCATCTTCGTGCGCTTCTAGTCTGCCTACTCAATGGGCAGATCGTTAGATAGGATCGAGAGACTGGACCAGCCCTATAAATCCTCTGCGGGCGCAATTATATAGGGGGATACAGGGATTATTGTTGCATGCTGGAGAGAAAGCCGGAGATTTTCGTACGCGCACGCGGCCGCGGGGATTACCCTCATAAATATATTCAAGGTCCATTATGCGAGCCTGGGGACGTTGATAACCTAATAATGAGGGCGTAGGCTAATGAGACGCGCGCTGAAAATTTATCCCGCAATTGCGATTGATATCAAGATTTCACCCTACACTGTAAATCCAAGTATGTTATTTCTACACACACGCATAAACGTCTAAAAATGACATTCGACTGAAGCTCGTTTTATGTGTTTTGTTGCTTGTTAAATTAACACGTTTAATCGTCTTAAATTAAAAGTTAATACAGTTCAACCGTGTTAAATGATTTAAAACGGCAAGAAATGTGTAAGAAGAGCTTTAATAAAGTAACACACTTGGATTTGCCGTGTATACTCGTCACATTTTCCTTCTTTCTCTCTCAATGTTACTTTCTCTGTTGTATAACCTTTGTACAGCTTATATTTATATCTTTTCTGTTACTTCTGTCTCACCAATTTCTAAACAAAATATTCATTTGTTTTCAGCTATTAAATAATATAATGTATTTACTCTAATCTCAAATACTTCAACTACAAGTAAAGATATTTTACTAAAATATTGCTCACGTTTTCCTGTCGCTTCCGTCCATGACATTTTACGACTACCGCTTCCACATTTATAATTAGTAGCAGCATTATCGTCACTTGCATTTTATCTCTCCGGGTTACGGTTGACATAAAGCTCGTAACCCTCCCGCTATTTCTTTTATAAAAAGGGTTTCCACATAGCATCTTATCTCATGTACACTTTGTTACGATACACATTTTATCGTCTCCCTTCGATTTCTAAAGTGGGCGCTATATCGACCTGCTTTTTCGAATAAACAACACGATGCAGTGTTATCTGAACAGAGATATCACTCATATTTCCCTCTCGTTCCCAGCGAGTTGACATTTCGCGGGTGACGCTGCCATTCACCTCGATTATTAGCGTCGATATTATCGTTATTACTTTTAATGTAACTATCGCCGACGATACTATTATTACCGTCATTACCACCGGTGCGCCGGGGTATACGTCCGCCTATAATTGTATTTTATCTCCCCTGCTTGAAATCCTCCTTCCAAGGTCGTAATAAACTGTCGAGTCGCCGTCGTACGCGATGCCCGGTTCCTGTGTCTGGCCACCGATATAATGCTACCGTAACGTCCTAGAAGGAACCGCTCCCTTCGCGTCCCTGACCGACTCCCTTTCCTCGTCTACATCCTATCGTGCGCTGCGCTTCCACCCAGGGTACCTGGGACGAGTGTCGCGATGTGTAAAAGGCCGCCGCCGTCCCCGCCGCTATTCGGAGGAGACACTCGTTTCACTCGAGAGAATCGGACGCACACACATAAGCGGCCAGTATACGATCCCGCTTATGCGCATCCGTGCCTCTAATTACCCGGGATGAAGACATCACAGAAAGTCACCAGAGTCGACTCTCCGTGGTCCGCTCGCTCGCTCGCTCCCAAGCGACGCGCCGCGCCGCCATCAAAGGAACGCACGTTCGTGTACGTTTTGTTGGCCGATATTTCGCCTGATTATTTATTATCGTTACGAGAGCGCGCGGCCGATCATTATCGCCGTGTTTATAGCATAGGCGTGCTCATTACTCCTAATAGCGTTCGTATCCGCGCCATCGCTCGTTCCCTTCGTACGCGGATTAAATGCATCGGAATTCTTATAAGTATCACGACGATTCCCTCATACAGATTACTTCATGGATTTGTTTTCCACGTTTTAAAGTACATGCAGGTATAAAGATGGAATATATTTATGATACATTTAAATAAACGACTTTTTCGTTCTTTCTTCGTAAAACTTTATACCGAAAACAGTAGCAAATTATTATAATAAATTGTTAATTAATATCGCGTTTGCATGTTAAAAGTATCGAAAATATCCGTTGTATTTATATATATATATATATGTTGATTAATCTTCAATTAATAATCTTGTCTAAATGTATCTAATACAACCTCCGTGACATTCATTATTATTTTATAGACGACTTGATAAAATCATCATCGGACTTAATGATGGACATATCGGCAAATTTTTTCATTCCTAATAGATCGTTATGACGGACGTAAGAGGTATCCGGGCAGTAATACGAAATAATTAACTTTACGATGTTTTTCGTAGACAATTAAAGTTACCGATCAATTAGTCAGCTCACGCACGTAAGTGTGCGCGTGAATGCACATCGACATGCAATCGCGGCATTCTTCTGAGAAAATAATTTCGTGCTTTTCAATAAGTAAAACCAGTTCTGCCGCATTTCACTGGGAAAATGCTTCTACTCGTCTCGCCGAGACAAACGCATGAGAGAGGACGAAAAACATTTCATTAAACTCCCTCCTAATGCAATATACAGGGAAAGAAATAACACGTGCCAAGAGAGGGACAGTGATAAACATGCTGAACATGCGACTCACCATTGTGAAGCCTGCTCTTGGAGGTACGTAGGTGTTCGATAATGGAGGTGAGGGGTCTGCGGCCACCACCGCTGCCACCCCCACAACTCCAAGGGGAGTCTCGCTCCGAGCTGTCCGCCAGGTTGTCACAATCCCTAAAAACAAAAAAAAAGATTATATTAGAAACAGCGAAGAATACATAGAAAGCTGCAATAAAGGGAAAATGATAAATAATAAATACATTCAAAGAGAGTAACATAAAAAAACAAAGTATTTCGAGTGAAATAGCAATTCTTGCGTCAAAAACATGACGATAAAGACGATGTTGCAAAGGCAGAGTGATAAGTAACTTGGTAACTATGACAACGACGGAATATAGATCGTAACGATATATTGATGATTAATTAAAATGTATCGCTGACAAGTAAATGAGGAATTAAATAAATAACCACATTAGTGAACGCGCTACAACGGTGCTACACTCGATCATGTAAAATTATATGTAATTACATTATTACGGAGCTACACGTAGTTACGTGAGTCGCTAATTACAACGCGCGTTGTAGTATAACTTATTTTCGATAATTAGAATATCATAATAATGGAGAATAATAATTGCTATATACAATGAATAGATCGTCCGCGCTATCCTGCCAATCGCATTAGGAGTGCTCGCATTATAATTATGCAACAAAAGTACTAAACAAAATCATCAATTTAGTTCGCTCACGTAACTCCGTACAGCGGGAATAAAATGTCCACCGTGGTTAACGACAAATTGCTCGTCGATTATCTTATCGAAATATGCCGCGACGTCCTGCCAATGGCAGCCAAGAATTTAACACAGAGTTCATTGTCAGGCACGCCACGCGAAATTAAGCAAACCGTTACAAACCGGTTCGATCCCGTTTGAAAACAGTGCTCATCGATGATCACATCAACTAATGTCACGTCGTTCGTGAAATGTCTCACGTATATACATGTAATTAGATAACGCGATGACGATGATACACGATGCGCCCAGATATCGCCTGTGCGCGAGGTGTCGCAATAACTTGCGGACTAAACTAAAGAAAGACATAACGATCACGGTATAATCGCGAGGCGAAGCGACGTATCCGACGGCTTTCTTCCCGAGAATTCCGCGCGCGATTCTTTCTGTGCGCGTTTCGCGTGACAGCCGATAATCACGATTGGCAAAACCTTAATTATTTGCGTTGCGCGTATATGGGGGGAAAAAGTATCGCCCGCCGCCCGCCGTTGAACCCGGATATCTCGCAGGTGCCCATTAAAACCGCGCGTCCGGCAAGCTCGACAGCCTGATAAGCGCTGTAATTAAATCGGCCGATTTCGTAAGAGCAACGAAAGGGGAATATATACGCGAATCATGCCCTCTTCAGCGCAGTTAAGGACGCGATGGCGAGTCCTGTTTCAGTCGGAACGAGTCAGCAGCTCCATCAAAGCATCCGATCGCCATCTTTCCTGGCTTCCTGAAGAATTTTCGCATATCATGATGCCAGCCGGTCCAGCAAGCGCCGTATCGAAGGCGTCGAGCGAACGGCTGGCACCTGCGCGTTTTCACGAGATGCTTAAACAGAGCGATAAATAGAAACGAGAGAATAATAAAATGGACATCCTATTTTATATATTTTTTGTACTGAATTTTGGAATTAAAAACTGTTTATTTCGTAAAATTTTTGTTGCTATAATATATATATCCAGCGACATACAGTCACCTTTCGCAAAAAGCAAAAATGTTTCTCAAGAAATAAAACAAGTGGCTAACTTTATAAAATACAATAATTCAAGTGAAGTATTCAAGTAAAAAGTTCATGATTTAACCAGAAAATTGGTTAACTCATGTTCATGAGTTAACCAGCAATTTTCTTCAAATATTGAGATTTGCATTATCGATATTCTCAGTGCGACGAGACCAACGACCTCGGAACTTCGTGGAATTAAAGTGATCGTGTCTCCTCAGAGCAAGGTGTCAGAGAGGATCGAGGCCTTTAAGCATAGCGGATCAAGACCCCGGCATTTTATTCGGCTTTCCCGCATGCAGAGAGCCTGCAAGACTCCGACGAGCACGATGCTCGATCCTCGGCGAACTTATGGTTAGGTCGGCTTACAACCGGATCGGATCGATTCCCCCATGACACGTATGGCGATGTCGCCCGTGCATTATAGAACCCGAGTCTCGATCGCTCAGCCGGACGACGACGAGGCCCCGGCGGACGGCGGGCCCCAAGTTTAGAATTCCCGCGGATCGTAATGCCCCGGCGACGACGAGAAGGGGTCCGGCGAAACCGTTACCGCGAAGTCGTTAAGCCTCGTCGTTAAGTCGATTATCCGCAGCCCTTGACGACGAAGATCTCGCATCGTGTTTCCTCAGCGTCCACGATCCCACCGAGCCCCGATCGGTCGTGTACGTTTATCGTTCGATAACGTGTCGCGCCGTTGGAAGTGTCTCTCTACGTCGAGATTTCCCATGATTCCCGTTTTATTGATCGTACTACAGGGCGGTCGGCGATAATATCGCGATTTAACATAGTGTTAATCTCTGGAACTCTGGACTGTGTGAAGTTCGTTGATCGACTGCTGACTTTCCACACGATTATGTAGTCGAGAGCGGAAGTTTTATAGACGCGTAAATTTCAGAGATATTTGTAGAAAAAAAATTTCTATCGTGTTTACTGACAACAATGCGATAAAGTTGATCTATCGCATTTCAAGATCTATTTGAAGCTAAAATATGCTTGAAAAATTACCTAGATAATTTCATTAACCGCCTTGATATTAAAAGAATTAAGAAAGTTAAAAACTACTGTATACAATGCTACACGATAGAATATTTGCATGCGCGAGCAGATGCCAGATTGATCACGGAGCGATAAATTTTCCCGATATAACACTAGTAGCTAGAGAATAATTAATTAAGAAGAACGATGACTTAAAACGGGCCATCAGGAGCCGAGTGGTTATCTCGCGAGGGATAAATACTGCAATATATATCCTGTCGTAAATTTACGGGAGATACGACGAAAAAGAAGGTGAAAGAGGAAGAAGTCAAAGATGGCGCGAACGACCCGATGCAGCTTACCACCTGTCTCTTACGGTGCCACTCGAGCTGTAATTGCCGAAGAGAGAACGTCGTAATCATCGCCGTCGTCGTCGTCGTCGACGACGATCGGCAGCGGCGACAAGGGTCGACCCTCTTCGAGAAAACTAAGCACCGCAACACAGCGGCCTGCTCTCAAGTGCCGTAGAGTGTCATCAGCGGCTTGCAACGTCGCCGGCTACAACGGCCGACAGTTTTCGCGTGAAGTCGAAGACAGACACGTAGCACATTTGCCAGTACGAACCGTCGCGTCGCGTCGTACTCGATGGAGAGATTTTTCGAGACTGTCGCTCGTCCGCCGGTGACATCGCTCGGTAATAGCGCAAATGGACTACGACGAAACGATCGTGGAAAAACACAACGTCGTATTCCGAAATTCTCGAGACAAAATATTACAAGAAACGAAAAGAAAAAAATATCCATTTTGTATAATATATCTACTAGAGACTATAATAACAATTTTTGAATAGTTTTCTGAACTCCTGGTTCTGCTTAAAAATTGAAAGAGGAGAACAATTTAAATGTCAATTATTATTGTAGAATAATTATTATTTAATCAGGATAATTATTTTTTTGAAAACATAATTACTATATATGTGATTACAGAACAGGAAAATAATACGTGACTAGAGGTAAATTCTCTGAACTCGTAGTTGTATTTCTTGGCTTCTAAAAGAACCATTCACTGTACAGTAGCCGCGTGAAATCGTCCGTTCTTCCTGCCATGCCGGCGCGAACGGTGAATATGTTTCTCGTTATCGCGAAAGTTGGGCTTTAATTAATTAAAACGAGCTGTAACGAGCGACGGTTCTTTGTTCCTGGAGAACTCCTGAAGAGTACCTAAACATTTAGATTCCTCGGACGCAGTGGGAACTGTGTGCGGTTTTGAATGAATACACCTTCCTCGAATACTCAACAGAGCTCCCGCTGGTAACAGCTGCGAGCTACGTCGAGATCGGCGTGTTTCAGCGGGATAGACAAATTCCAGAGTGGATCCCCATTGTGTAACATAAATTTACAATCGCATGTACGGCCGATTTAATGGATAGTTAATGAAACTTGCAAGATTTTCGTCGTAAAATAAAAATTACAGTTGGATTCGAAAATTTTCTTTAAATTACTTTGACCACAGATTCGAATACTAAAACAAAATTTTTCAGTCTTCAATTTCGTGAAACGTCTTTATGGCTTTTCACGTCAATTTCAACCCAAGTTAATCACGTGTATTTTGTCACGGAATTCTTGTGCACAAATAATTTCAATAATTCCTGCATTGAACCAAATATATAGCATTACATGGCAATGACTGTTGCGGGCAAATACCCGTAATAATGAGTCGACAGAAGCTAATACATAAAATCAAGTCGATAAATTTGAAAAAAATGGCTTCTTGCAACGTACTATATCGAGACAAAATCGCAACAAGCCACGCAATAAAATCCTTCACATGCTGGCGACTGCACGTGAGAAATAAATACGAGCCAGCGGATTGCATCCATCACGACCACCCGAGGCTACACGCTGCAATTTCGTAACGTCTAATTAATCCTCTACGCACGGGCGCAACAAACTGCATCCGCCATCGCATAAACTATACCACCCGCGCGCCCCGCGATCGCGATCGGTCGTACCGCGAAGACAAAAGCGACCGTTTCGAATCCGCCGAGCGATCGACTGCACACAATCCGGCCGTAAATCGCGTTGGTGCCGTTCGTAGCGAGTAGCGAGCAACGATTAGCGGCTCAAGCACTCGCGGGTGCGCGCCCGTTGGCAGCGTGTAACCGATGAAACCTTTCCACGAAAGCTCCCCGGCCTGGCGTTGGGATCAATTCAATATTTCGACGCAATCAATTGCGCGAATCCACTGAACGATTCCAAATTCAATCTACCAACATTTATCCTGAAGATATGAATAAATATCAAAACACGCCACCTCATATAATCAATGCATACCTATATTCAAATAATATGCTTAAGTGGTTATTTAACATTATGATAGTTAAATATTGTGAGAATAACGTAATGATTGACATTACTGAAATATTAACAAATTTCTCACGTCTCAACTATTCGCGAGCGACCGGTTGAGGTAATGATTTGAAACAAGCAATTTTAGTTTTAATTTATAGTATGATTTCGCGTCGTTGTCTTTTGACAAAATTATTTACGCTATGTACAATGGAATCAAATAAATACGCGATACAGAATTCTATACTGTTAAACATACATATCAATCTCATGCGGAGCGAAACAACTTTGAAAGCAAGGAACTTTTAATTGATATAAATCAGCGTGACTATAATATACAAAATTACGAACGTGTTCTGGAAAATGCAAGCTCCTGGTAATTTATACTCCAGATTTTCTAGAATTCGGAAATATCATCGATTTTATTGTAATGTTACATCCGAGTTATAAAATCTTCACGATATTTAAATAAATTAATCAATATGTTTCGATAAAACATCGAAAGTTATAATATACTCTAGTACGACTGAAAGTGCATGTAATATATCACTAGAAACATATATATACTCGCAGAGATTCATCGCTACTTGACGATCTCGGCGTATCGGCGCCAGAGACGCGGCGTAACGACGACGAGGAGAACGGGGCATGTCGACGGGCATTGTGCGAGTGATCTCTCGGAATCGGCATGTAATTAGCTGACCCGATAGGGTACCAGCTGGTCGACGAGTGCGCGCGTTAATGTGGCTCTAATGTCGTGGGGGCCCTCATCGCGGACTCTATATACCGGCTCGCCGGCTTGCCGGCCTTTTAGAGCAGCGGCAGCGGCGCATGAGGCCTTTTCGACGTGCATACGATCTACGCGCTCTCCTTCCATCGAGCCCGCGCGCTCTGCCGCTACTCCCTTTGCTCGCTCTCTCGTCCCAGCATCCGTTAGAGCGGATGCGCCGCAAGTCCGGAGTTACGAGCCGGTCGTTTCGCGATTTTTGCCGACCGACGTGCTGAACCGAGCTCACCTGGGCGCTGCACTGAAGAGTCGACATAAAAAAAGCTGTAAGTGCCACGTTCTTAAAAGTATTTTTACATTCAAGAGAGTACCATACAGGTTAAAGTCAATAGCGCTGTAAAGGCGCTCCAGATTTATGGGATTATTTATGATGTATAAAATGGATGGGCGAAAAATGCTCTTTCTTAGGCTCTTCTTAAAGAAATTTTGAACAAATATTATTTCGAGAAGTAATTGCTTTCAAATATAATTTTTATTTTTCGCATCGAGAATTTATTATATTGGCAATTAACTTTTCAATGCGCCATACTTGAGATCATAAAGACACTGCTTGGCGAGTATTATTCGTTAAAGACAATTAATGGATGCGAGAAAATAATTCTTTATCGCGAATTCTCAATATTATTAAAAATACAAATTAAACCGCTTTTAAAAATTGCTCTAATTTTATTTAAAATCTGATATATGTTTGAAAAAATCGAGATTGTCTGTTATATGCATCTATTGCATGCATTCGAAAAGGGATTATTTCTTCGTCATTATTCCGGCGTCACAAATTAAATGGCGTATTGTTTAGGATTCTACTTCCATTTGCAGCGCACTAACAATTGCCACTGCGGTACCTACTACGTAACAGGATTACTCATATATAGAAATATAGGGTTATCAACCGTTTCAAATTCGGCGAGGCGTTCTTAAAGCAGGCAAACGCAAATTTAATTTACCGTCGTTTAATATCGTACATGGCACGAATCATGACGAATTTCTACTGAATATCATCTGCTCGATTTCATGCGTTAGTATAAGAATAAAAATTCAGGTAATTTTATCTTGAATAAGAAATTTAAAAAGGTCAATAAATCATCAATATTACTAAATTTATAGAAATAATAAAATTGACGCACTGGTGTTATAGTTGTAAGCTTTTAAAAACGACACGAATTAGTAATATAATTAAAGAGTTATAATATTATTATATATTGTTTGTCAAAAATACGATGATAAACGTTGTCATTTGTCATTGTAATATATCCAATCATTACAGCATCGAACGAAGAAACAATTTCGCGAAGCACACGAATTAAATGAACATTCGATATGTCACAGTTTTCCGTAATCTCAACCACCGGCATGCGGCACCAAAGTCCGACGATACGTGCATTACTCCGCGATACGATCCGAGAGCAACGACGTCACAGCGAGTCGCGGGCGGTCGCGCGCGCCGCGGTAAACATGATAAGGAGGGATAGAGTGGGGGTAGGCTGATACGCATACCGAACGCGCGCCTGACGCGCTCCGTGCCTAGTCACCCTATCCCCTCACTATTCTCACCGCTCGTGTCGCGGAATTTATACGGATACCGAGGAATATCGCATTCGACTACATCATTATTTCGGGTGATCGGTCTCGCTTTTCTCAACCGTCGACTTGACTCGCGTCGCGGCGTCGTGTCGCACGGTTTCGGAGTAAAGTTGCTATCGCGTCGTTTTCGGAACACGGATTAAAGATACGGGCGGACCCTTACAATCGAGTAGTGCCGCGACGTGTTTAATTAGCAGAGATCACAGAGATCACAGTCTCTATTAACGTCGTACGTTTAACTTCGTATTGAATCGTGTTTTGATATTTGACCGTGCAATGGGGGATAGCTACAGTGTTCATAAATCGATTTCGGAGTTAATCAAAATCGACTGACAAGCTGCAAGTGTGGCGTTCTCGCGGCGGTTGCTCCTGGCGAGCGAAATTAGTCGCGCGATTCGCGAAATTCTTTCCGCCATACGTATAAAAAGAGAATAAATGTATGATTGCAATTTTCGATTTTAACCGTTTCGAATTTCTATGAGATTAGTTTAAGAGTGTTAGTTCTAGTTTCATCAGAAATTTATTTGTTGCGATCGCACAGTGAGTGATGCAACTTACAAAATATCGTCTTTCACCAGAAGATTAAAGCAAGCCTGAGAGAAAGAGAGAGAGAGACAGGTAATACCCGAAGACGGTAGTGCACGTTCTTCCAAGAAATTATCGTCCTCGGGTTCGTTGGAGCGCGCACCTTTGCGGCGCTGGCAGGTAAAAAGCTTCCAGCCGAGTGACCCGCAGAGACGATGACGAACGTGACGAGCAAAATAATCGCTGGCATCGATAAGGCAGGTAATCGAGGTAAGGGTAGCCTGGCAGGCTCTCACGAGGTTGCCTCTCATCAAGGACGCATTAAGGAAGGACTCGCCGGACGTCCCGTAGGGAAGGGGTGAGAACGTGCCGCTACCGAGGAGGAAGGACAACATCGATCAAATCGTCTTCGGATCGTTTGAGAGCTAACCTCGAGAAACTTACAGGCAGCAGTGACTGATGCGCGTACACCAGCTCCGGACCTCTCGCAGAAATTCCCCGGGAAAGTCTGTTTAATTAACGGACTGTGATGAATTCTTTGATTTAAGAGCAACGCGCTCGAGGTCGCGAAGGTCAGCGAGGAATTCAAGCGCGATGCGAGATATCGGTCGACCGTTTCGGGTTAAGTTCGCTTCGGAAGCAGAGCTCCTGAAACGCGAACCTGAAGTCGATCCTGGCAGCTGCCGCCGCGAGTGCGGAAATCGGCGTGATCTACCTCTCCGACGACCGGTCACGTCCGCGGAATTAATCCGCGGCCGAGAAAAGCGCGCGCTTCAAGCTGCGACTGCCGTATCAAATTTTGTATCGCTTTCACTGTAACTTTCTACCAGTGCGTCTTGCCGGTGCGATATAACGCGGCGCACGTAACGGCCGACATGACCGCAAAATGATCGACGATCGACAATTATCGCCGGAACGATCTCGAGAGGAAGTGCACCTGCCAAATCGGGGTCATGGCCGCCATGGGGTTCACGCGAATCGAATGCCGCCCCTTTCTCCTCGCGGGAGAAAGAAATGCCGCGCCAAGGCTCGTCTGTTTGTTCTCTTTACTTGGAACGTTCAACTCATATCAAACGCAAACAAACATCGCAGTCTATCCTATTATACACCGTAACGTAATTTCTACTCATTGACATTTGAGCAATTAACACGAGTTTCTCCAATTTCCAGGATGATTTCTAATAGCCGTATTTCGTGAAACTAGCAAAGCGTAAATTCCCAATGCGCGTTATCTCGTACGCGTTAAAACAAATTATTCTTATCTCATATAGAAGTAACAATATCAGATATAATTATCAGATATAACAAAGTAATACAAAAAGGGTGTATGTATCACATAAAAATAAAAAAATAGAGATATATAGGTACGTCTCATTAATAAATTTTCTTGCAACGTAAGAAACCGGCATCCTTTATCGTTTGCTTTGTCACATAATCGATTGGCATTGCGAGTCGCACAATGCCTCACTTGCGAATGTCAAGAACCGATTCCTGAGATTCCAGTTTAGTCACGCGTATACACGTGCAAAGCCGGCATTAAGCTGATTCCGCTCGAGCGAGAAAATCGATCGTTCATAATGTGCTCAATATCATTTGTCACATAATCTACCATTCGCAACGCGGCAAACTAAATGTACGTAACGCAAATTTACGGTGTTAAGATATAAGGACCGCGCTATCTTATATTGTGATTTTTTGCTCTAATTAATATTTGCTCTAACAAACGTATATTAAAAATTATTTGTTAAAATTATTTTATATATAAATTATTCGCTAATATAATATTTTTAGTAAATTAGTATAATTATATTTCCTTATTATATCACATTTAGAACACGTGTAAAACTCAGTGCCGAATGACCGCGTTTACCCTTAAGTGCATACTGTGAGGAAGCCGAGCCTTCGCAGGCTAATAACGTCGTGAATCGTCTTGCACCCGGAAAGCTCTTTTCGTGGCACCGTAAATCCTCGGTCGGCCGTTTGCGTAACGGCGTAGCTTTTTACACTCGGCACCGCGAGATTGGCGAGCCGTAAAACCGCGACCCTTCTCAGCAAGCAAGAACCAATAATAAAAAGAGAGGAGATACCAGCGCGATCGTCATACATCGATGATTCAATCGTCAGGAATGTCGCGCAATATGTCAAAAGAATTGTCTCCGCGTCATTATGGAAACGTCTGCGTTTCGCTCGATTTGTTCTTGTACGAGAGCAAAAACTATGAAGTAATAGTTGTGGAAAAACGGTATTAAACTAAAGAAAATCGAAAAGTAAAAAAATATCTTTTGCTTTTCTATTCAAAGCAAAGTATTTCTTTACGATCTGAAGCATTTCTTTGATAAAACAATACAAATATTTTATAATAATATTTTTGTACCGTGAAATATCGTTTTTTAAAGCTATTCTTTTTTAAGACGTTCGACAGCATTCTGTAAAATCTGAGGACTGGTGCGCGACCGCGAACGAAAGGGAAAAGTAGAAATTATTAAAGGAAAATTATTAGCGGGCGTATTCGCCAGACGAGCAATTCCGCCCGAACGTTAATCAGTGATCTGCCATGCGGACTCTCCGAGCCGCGAGATTCGCTCGAAGGCATTTCTTCGCTAATTGAAACTCGAACGTCCAAGATAATGGCACGTACACTGTACGCCGACAATCCTCATGCCGCGAGCGTTGATTATGAAATCACGAAGTGGTAGGTGGTCCTGATTAGTGCTCTTGGCAACGTTTGCATACATCGACCTCCTCTCTTGCCATACCTACGTGTCCGTTCGTATATGAGTCGAATTGCTTGGCAAATTGAGCATTAAACGTACCCAACAGAGCACACACTCGATAAAAATGCGCAACTTTGTATCACCATGTATGTAAAATATACTATAATGATGTTAAAATGAGTTTTATAACGAAACCGTGTTGATAGGAGTCCCATTGATAGGAATCAAGGACGCGATAAGCCCGTGAACCGAGACTCTCGCAGCCGCCGACTACCGTGCTACTAATTACGGTAATTAGTCGTTTCAAAAGCCGACCCACGCTACTTTGTAGTCGCGCAAAAGGCAGGTTCATATCGCAACGCACAACGGATTTTTGCGGTCAATGTAATTAATTGCGTGGCTAATTTTTTAATGTCTTAATTAATGCCTACCGTCGGCTCAGACGTCGCTTCGGTTCTGCAACTTAATTACGAAGTCTCAATGATCCAACTAAGGTTCTGATCTTTTGTGCAATTTTTTCTTCAGGGTATTCCACCTCACTCAAGCATCTTAAATATCTTTGTCATTCTACCTAATAAAAAAAAAATTAAAGCTACAGAGTTTCATGATTTCAAGGGGCATATAATGTAATGGCAATACTTTCGTTATGCTTGAAGACATGAAGAAGATTTTAAATACAATTCAATTCTTTTCTTTTTAACAAAACCATACGATTCTTCTGACATAATATAATTCCTCTAATTATTCTGCATATAAAAATATTAAAGTTATCAAGAAATCTGTAATTTACGAAATATTTTATACAAAACTAACATAAATCTTTGTGTGAGAAGCATCAAATATTATTACACAATTATCGAGCAATTATACATAATAGTAACTTGACGTTGAAAAGGATGAATTATTCGTGATCGATACCGCGCACGCAGAGAGCACGGAGAAGCTAATGTATGTACGGGCGTAAGTTCCGCGGTATTCCGCGGAGCACAGCCATGCCTATGGGATACGGCTGCGTGTCAAGAGGTGAAGGTCTAACACGGCCTTGAGGAGCATCGTACGTTCTGCAACACGCTCGCCGCCATTTCCTCATTGGCTCTCGTGACTCCTTCCGTGAACGCCAGATCAGCTCGCTCACCGAAGCGCAGCCTCATCATAAACACGAACTTGGTTTTACCAGTGACAAAAAGACTCACGCGAATATAATTCCAGAAGAGTGGAAAAAACGTATCACGCGGACGTTTCCGATCTAGTCTAGCCTGGTTTAAACCTATTAAAGTCCATACCGACAACTCGAGTTGCCACCGTTTTTGTGCTCAACGTTACGCACAGACTGCAATTACAGCCGTGACTTTCGTGTTAACATCGTAAAAATAATTATACCATTTGGTCGGACATTCCACGCGTAAAATTTGCGTATGTCAATTTTTGCACACTTTGTGAGTCAGAACACCGATGTCTTATGAAAAGATCTCGTCGTGTTGTGGACTTTCGCGGATCAAACGCCAGCAATTATCCTCGACTTTCATCATCAACACACATCGTCCGAACTGGTCCGGCAGGTGTAACTGTCGTCGAAGCAAAACGCGTTAATCCCCGGTTTTCCAATAACTCCCGTTACTAATGTCAAAATGTCAGAATACGTGACTGACTGCCCGTAGGAAATGTCCAATAATTATCGCAATCGACACGGCGTATACGCGAGTGTGGCGTTTTCGCACAAATGATGCCTAACGCGTGAGGTGATACGACCGGCAAGCTTCACGCGCAATTTCCCACTTTATGTTTGCAAATGCAGCCGTTACGAAATACGCAGCGCTAAGTGTCGACGCTGTATGTGTATTCACGTCCAAAATTCATACGAAAAGAATTAAATTCAATTTTTATTTCGATTTCGGATAAATCACACGTCGTAAATACATGAATTTACTAATTATATGTATACGACAAAACCGATCAAAGCGCGAAACTGCAGCTTCCTTCTATCAGTGCGCGGAAACGATAAATCACCGGCGCAAACACGAATTCATCATCTCTCTCGGATTTCCAGTCCGCTCGGCCGCCGTTCATCGCCGTTTCTTTTCGGCCGCGCACACATCGAAGAAGCAGAAGGAATACAAAGACGACAATTTACGACTGTCGCCGCTCGCGCAGCGAATTGATTTTACCGGATTTCACGAGCGCGCCCAGTAACCCGACCGACCGCTCCCTTCGTCTCTTTTGCTTTTTTCCCCCCTCGTCTCTTTCCTCTCCACTTCCTCCACCTCTTCCTCCTCTTGTACTCACGTCAGGATGAGACAGAAAGAAATCCCGTGCGACGACGCTGTCCCGCGCTGCCCTTCGCGTGCATGGCAAAAAAGGGCAGTTCGGTCCTCGATAACTACTGTGCGCACGGTGGTTGCGTCGTGCGCGAAGGAAGGAGATGATCGACGAAAGGGAAGACGGAAAGAGAGAAAGAAAGGGACAAGAGGAAATAGGCGGATGGGTCAAGACAGAGAAAGGAGTGGAGGACGGAGAGTGGAAGAGAACGGCATCGGTTGAGGAGCCTTCCTCCTAGTTGGTCCACATTAATTAACCTGCTCTCTTAATTGCGCGGCTTGTTTATTGCATGGCCACGGCCATTTGTCGATGGCTGCCTTACGCCGGCTCCCGCATCGCGTAGGGCTATTATCCGATCTTGCGCCGCTCCTTTACCCGCGCGCCGGGTATACATATGTATATCGATTCCGAAGGGCCCTCTCTCGTAATCTACATATAGACCAGGTACGGCTTTAATCCCGCCGGGCCCCCCAAACGAGGAATATTTATTAACTGTGCTCATGATCGCTTTGACTCGAGTTTAAAGGCGCGTGACCGCGCACTTCTCGAAATTGCATGTTGCAATGCAAGTGACAAATGCGACTGATATTTTATTTCGAACAGTGTGCCGGGCGTATTCGTGCAAAGTTTCTAGATATAAATAATCAGATCACACACAAAAATAAATTTTAGACACGCTATATTGTAGAATATTGTTGTTTACATACGAATGCTCGTCTTGAACCCACTTCAAATTCCTCACGCGTGCGTTTGCGCGCCGCGAGATGTCAATTTTCGTAACCGACGTCAGCGAGAAGATATACAAAATTAACAGTTACGATCATCGTCGCGCTACGCCAATTAAACACTCCGATCATGCGCGTGGACCGGATGTTCAATGTTGACACATTGGACACCGTAAAAGAAGTAAAACCGCTGGAGATGCGGCTCGAGCAGGTGCACCCGTCTAATGAAGCAATCCTTGAGAGCGGGAAGGTCCGCTCCTTACGAGGAATGCGCTCCTTCTTCCTCTCTCTCTCCCTTTCATACAATCGGGCGCGACTCGTCCGAAGAATAAGAACGATCTCGCTCAACGGCGGAGCTTTCTCGCGACTATCGAAAAACATTTTCGACGCACAAGAAGAAAGTGACGGGCGAAATGCAGGTCGAGGGATATGATAAAACGGCGACGTGAATCGCTAATTAAGCCGGCGGTAGCAATTAGTAATTACGGTAGCCCTCGATCGACGCCAGCGAGACCAATCGAAGGTGGCCCTGCCCGAGGCCCGGGGTCCGTTTGTGCCCCTCATGGAACGGCGTTATCATAAGTCGAGTTTTTCCATTGACGAAGCGGTAGCCCTGAGCCTTGAAACCGGTCCAGATCGACCTGGACAGTCACCGACCGCAGAAAGTGCGTTCCGGTCGCAGGAGGTAAAGGTGTAGCCCCGTAGCGAGATAAAATTGATGATCGCGTCGCGCATGAACGGAAGAGGCATTATTTTTTTTTTTTTTTTTAATATTCAGATAATCACCATCAGCAATGCGCGGGAAACGCATTAGCCCGTCTTGTACTTCGTCCATACGGTCGATACCGATCGTATTAAACCACGCGGAATATTAATGTTAACATATCAATGCTGCTGGTGATTATCTGCAAACTGTCTAGTTTGTAGGCGCGAGAAAGTCGGTAAAACGACGAGTGCCCGATTTCATCGGGTTCTTGCCGATGGTTCCTTATAAACGGTACGGTAAAATTAATGACCCGCCGGATGTATGTTTTGCACCGTTTCTCCGTTACAAGTTTTACACTTTCACGACGTGCGTCGAAGCATATTACAGATATTAGATTGACCCTGCTAATAACGAAACTTTTCACAAAATTTTTGTAAAACGATTCTATATATACGGGGTCTATTTTAAACGTGTTTCAACAGCGCCTGCGAGTACAAAACACAAAAACAATGTGGAAGAAAAAGTCAGGCGAATAGAAAAAGCTAAGAGTGACAAGAAAATTATTTTCTCGGCGAACTAAAATTGTTTTCTTTTTTGCCGATGTACTAAAAAGGGAAGATGGATCGGCTGTCTCTTAACGATAATCTCGAACACGAGATTTTCCTGGCCGAGTCCATAAAATGCTAAATGCTCAGGGCAGAACGACACGCGATATTCTGTCAGGAGATCGTCGTCCACGCTACAGGATACATTCTTGCGGATCAGGACAAGTATCAGTACTGGGAGGGACAACGCTAATAAGTCCTTCTCGGATGGGGTCCCTGCACGACTCGCGCGATTAGTTTCGCGATGAAGAAGAAGAAGAAGAAGAAGAAGAAGAAGAAGACAACGAAGAACTGGTTCGCGGAAATTAGCATCCTCGAGCGCATGGACGAATAAACATTCCGCAATCTGGAACGCATTCCAAACGGCGATGTACTTAGACTTTACTGCAATCGATAGTATTATATAGCTCGCACGGGGTTACGATAAAGGCGGACGTTATCAAAGTTTCCATGTCGTTCTACGAGAGACGTTTCGGCTTTCGATAGCCGATGCCGTGGCTATCGATTTGGAGCACTAGCCGTCGTCGGTCGCGGGGAGATCGCTGGGAGTAACGATCTTTCAGAAATAGAGCGGATCGAAGGTGCAGCGGACTGTGTCTGAAAACGAACGAGCATCGAACAGCGCGCTCCAGCTCTCGTAATAGGTAGGGATAAGAAAGCGGAGGTGGATTTGGGGCCGAACGAATCGTTCTCCGTGTCGGAGTGCGCGATGAAGAGAGAACGAAGGTGCGAAAGAACGCCAGACAGAGGGAGATAGAGCGAGAAGAGGGAGACAGCATCGAGTTACGAATGCCGAACCTATTTTCGGTTCGGCAAAATGCAAGCAGAACGATAGACCCGTGATGCATCGCGGCATATGGCGTAAATCAAGCAACCGCGAGCGAGGAGGACCGATTCCAGCGGTACCAGCCCACGCTCGCATTATATCAGCCGGCCAGGGCATATTTATTACCTGGGGGCCGTCCAGATTGGAACAAATGCTGGACGAAGCTGCCGTATAACGTCTACACATGTGGCCGAAAGTGCATTATTGCAATTCGAGACGTGCGCCAACGAAATCATTTTCCGGTGTTGACGAAAACATTTGTGCCGATAGCGCAAATAAATAGATCGTTGAACTTTCACGTTTCAATTTTATGAGTCGCATAAATTTTTGCATAAGGTAAAGCTCAGAAATTAATGTGAATCTAAATAGAAATTAGCAGATAAACTTCTCATTAGTATAAAACTTTTTACGAATATTTTATCGTTAATTTTCTTAAGATTCTCGATTTTTATTAAGAATATATTATTTTGAAAGATCTGTGCGCGAGAACTGTCGCAAATATTTTTAACAATAGCAATGTAATGCCGTATTACAAATTGTCACATGACATCTACAAAATATTAGATCGTTACGGGCTTATAATATATAAACTTCGGTCAGTCCACTCCAGCCTCGAGATTTTAACGCGCCGTTAAAGACTTAATGTAGACATCTTTGTCACTGCACTACGTGTTAATGTTAGTTTTTTTTATTCTCATTTAGAGCGGGTGAAGTATAGGACCCTCGACGGCGTCAAGATGGTGCAAACGCCGGACAAGTGTTCTTGTGAACGTACGCAATACGGACGACGTTTACGACAAGGCGCCAAGTGCTTATTCTTATCTGAACCCGACCCGCTTCCTCAAGACTGTACGAGGACATCATATTGCGGAAGGGAGGCCAAATAACATTGTAACGGCTAAATGTGCTTCTATTTTGCGCCGCTCCGCCTTTAGAATTGCCAACAACACAGACCACGCGATAGGTTACCGTCTGTGACGCGTAAAATAATCTTCAACCTGTATTTATACAAGCACATAGGTATGTATAGCAAGCAATCAACAGTGAGATACTGTCCTGGTTTCATTTAGCATTTAGCAAGTCATCAATGCGTCGTAATTTTAATATAAAAAATATATATATAAGCTATCTCTCTTTTATTTTCTTCTTAAGTAAAAGTAATAAGATACTCTATTTTCTACCACTACTCTATTTGGGGATGCGATATTCGTTCTCCTCGCATTATGTAATAACAACTCACGTCGCGGAAGCGATCAATGTTAAAAATTGCTCTAAGACGCCACTTGAATCCAGCTTTAAGTCGCGATAAAATATTTCCGCGGTCTTATTCTCGGCAAACCGGTAATCTTCGCGAACGGCGACGCCCTGCATCCCCGCGGCCGCATTGATAATAACGCACGTGTACGTGCGCGCGCGCGAGCGTGTGCGTAAGATAACGCGCTCCGTATGGCCGCGGGATATGAGGAAGTCGAGATTTGTGGTACCAAGAAGCCGTGATTGCCGTGGCCCTCGCGCTGCCACGTTCATTACCGATCGCGCCATTAATCTGGAGCGGCCTGATGGCTCGCAGGCCAGTAAATATCTGGAACGATAACATCTGCGACTTAACATTCGTTCCACGTAGTGCCGTTCCCGCTGAGTTTTCATACCATGGGCTACTTGTTCTCCTTAGCAATCAGGAGCAACACCTTCGCGCACGATAGACGACTGGATTGTCAGCCAGTTTCTCGCGCGCGGTAGCGACTTTTCAACTTAAATTGATAAACGCGCTCGTCCAATAAATTTATATATGTTCAAATATTTACAAAGATAAAATTTATAACGAACAACTATGAAAACACGCCACATTAAAATTATACATGCTTATTATTACTTATTAACACGTATAAAATGCTTATAATAATTATTGTTCTTATAAAAAATTATGAGTAATATTATTTTGAAAATTAGAGGTTTTAAAAAATGTTTCTAACATTGATTAGAGAAAATCAAATGTAGAAAATGAAAACATTATGTTGAACATTATGTAAAATAAGCGTCATCGTGGGCGCGAGGGCGTTTCGGTTCTTAGATTGTGCGAGTAATTAGATATCCCTGGAAATACATCAGGTGCTGACTGGTTCGCGCCCGATCGCTGCGTGAGTTTATACGAGAGCGGTTTCACACTCCTAGAGAATAAGCAATATTGGCTTACCAGATTGGGAAAGTGATAGCCTTGCTCGCGCGACGTACCTCCCTTCCTTGTATTTACATGTAAAGTACGTCAACGCAACGAGAATCGCACCCCCTCTCCTACCTCAACTTTGTAGGCTCGCACGCTTGTACCCATAATTCTCATCGCCTTACGATAGTTCTCAGCGAACGGTAGGAAATCTGATGCACTCCCAATTGCAAACAAAGTCACATTAACAGTCCGCACCTGACTATTTGGAAATAGAACGCTTCCTACAAGCATATCGCACGTTTCAATCAAATTCGATTTCGCAAATCGGGTTCTGAAGCTATGTACGATATTTGTAACTCGTGTTACAACGAACTATTTCGTGGAACTATTTCATAATTCCACGATCATCGTGCTAAAAGAAGACTGAAAAAATATTATCATGTGCTTCTCAACGTACATAGCGGCATTCTGATTTACGAGTCGAAATGTTGAATCCACGTTTTTCTCGGTGAATTCAAAGACCGGGTTTATATCGATGTCCGATGCAACGTAGCGCGAGAAAAGAGGGTGTGTTCAACGGACACGTACGCGTCACGAAGGGCAAAGTATTAACCAAACAAGCACCCACTACATCAGTCTGTAACTGATACTACCAACCCGGAGAACACTGTGTCTGACTGTCTGTCCGGCTTTCCGCGCCACACGCAGCTGGTGTGTTTATGGTCTCGCTTCTTTCTCTTCCTGCCGTTTTCCTTGCGAGCGAGCAAGCAAAAGAGAAAGAGAGAGAAAGAGAGAGAGAGAGAGAGAGAGAGAGAGAGAGAGAGAAAGGGGGGATATCGCGATACCCGGAGCAATTAAATCGCCGAGACAATAATTAACTCTCAGCATCGTGAGGCGGCCGATGTCGCGCGGAGAATTGGAAAACGGGCTCTCGATCTCGGCGTGATATGAACGATTACGAGCGAGTACGCGACCGGGGCGACAAGCGGCCGCGCCGCATGGAATTATTGGCGAATTTGCATCTTAATGGAACTATCTACCCCAGCTGCGCGAGCGAGAGAAAGAGAGAGAGAGGAGGGAAGGGAGGGCCCGCATCATAATTCCTTACGTTATTCGCTACCGTCGACGGCAAAGAGAAAAACGATGGCGCTGAAAATAGCCCCGCGCGCGGGATGCACCGACGATACACTGTGTCGCGACGACCGTTTACGTGAAATCGAAAGTTTCGTAAGTGTTTGCCACATAATCGTCCAGTTCCCCTTTTTACTGCGAGATCTTTCGGGGGTGTCTCGTAAAGCGCGAGTGTAACGAGCTGCGAAGTGCGAACTTCGAGAAGGAGAGCAAAGTTGCGTCTCGTGAATTGCCTCCATTAAAATTACGTGTATCTGAATATATCCTCAATTAATTTTTGAAACAAATTTTAATGTGGATTTTATATTTATAAATTTCTACATTTTTCGACTAATATAAAATGCAACAGGATATCGATAAGTAGAATTTATTACATTGATATTTGTAGAATAACACTAAGAGGAAATTTGAGAAACACAATATTTAAAGACAAGTTTTTTTTTATGAATTTTTTATATTCGACGTATCTATCGCAAGAGATATTAAAATGAAGACGGATAACGCAGTGAAGCTCATTCCAGCGATCTCACGTCGCCTGCCTCGTCGCGTACTTTCCGCAATGCGAGAGAGAGGAAAATTCTGAAATAGAAATGCAGGAGAAACGAGCCAGGCAGCGGGAGACTATTTCGGGTGAGGTCAGAGGCTGAGGTCAGTCTGTGAGGCCTGGTCAGCCTCCCACGAGTCCTGGAACCCTGCCAAGCCCGACGCCCACGCAACCGACCGAACAGAAACCTGCGGGAACTCGAGCAACGGTGCGCCGCGCGCTGCTTGGATCGTGATCTATGAGATTCGCGCATCGAGAAATCATCTTGAAGAACACGCCTGGATGCGTAATTTGTCAATGCATTAGCAAAAGTCTTAAATAATATATCCTGTTGCTATTATTTGTGACTAGATATAAGTTATAAGCAAATTATCGTATGATATGTATCCATCTTTAATTTTTAATAATTTTCTCACAATTAAAGATTATACATTACTTTTCTTGTAACTATAAATAATCCTGTAATTGCCACGTATAGGTTTTAAAATAATTCGATAAAGTGCTAAAATGATAGAATATCTAAAGCAATAAGTAAACATTTTTTGACGTGGTGTTCAAAAACAATAAAAGTAATTCATACTTTAAAGTTCCTTTCTCGAAATATATTTGTTATTATCAGCGATTTAAGCTGACATTTATAAATTTTTATTAATAAAATAATTGACATAAATAAAATATTTTATTCAATAGACGGCGACTAGAACATGTGCGATCACTCTGATCCTCAATTTATAAATAACTGATCAATCTGAAGTAGTGGAGATCTTGTGTAGATCGCAATCTAAACTACACAGTTGCCAGAAAGTTTAAACACTTGGTGCAATCGCATGTCTTTACCCGACGCATGGAAAAATACAAAAAAGGTATCGCGAGTCGATTCACAATGACGACGAGACACGAAAACGAAACGGATTTAAGACGTCCACGATACGTTCCCGCTTGGAGGAATTTACGGCTGTGTCGTGGTGAAGCATGGTAATAGCCGTAACATGGCAGATATTAGCAACGATTATCACTTGCGCCACCGCACTTGTGTACATAGGATCGCCTTCTTCGGGACGCCTTAACAAGACGTGAATAATGGACGATATTTCGTTACGAAACGCGAAACGCTCGATACAGCGAAATAATTCAGCGATAATAGCCATGGAAATTTGTATGAGCCGCTCGAAAACTTTATCGGCCATCGTGAGAAATTTAGATGCATGGCGATACTGAATTGTTTTTGCTCCGGAGTAAAAATTGCATTCTTGACATGAATTTCGATGTTCCTGCATCCAACAATTTTCTCAGAGAGACCCTGTCTATTTTTCGAGAACACATACTTTCTACATTTTCATCTAGAATTAAAATCCATTAAGTGTCTGTCATGACAGAAAAAGATTATCATTGTCGATACTGAAAAAGATACGAAAATATTTTCTCTCACGATTTCAACGAAATGCATAAAAGACGAGCGAAAACTTCGCGACATCTTCTCAGAGAAGCTTCACCGGGAACAATTTCGCCAAGATTCGAAGTGGCGGCAGCATTCGTTGGGTCACAGCCAAGAAAAAGGGAATGGCGTGGGTGAGTCGTGAGTCGCGCGAGCAAAGCGAGCTGACCCGAACTCGTCGCATGCGACTCGACCTCGCTCCTCTCTCCTTCGCTGGTTTCTCTGAAAATAACTATGCTCGTTTGACGTCACCGACCAATTCAAATCAACCGCTTCTTTCCCTTCTTCCTGTTGCTTCGTAATTTTATACGTAGTATATAAAAAATAATACATGCATGATAACTACATTCAAATGGAGATAAATCTTTTTTAGAGAGACTCGATAGAACAAGAAAAGTGAGATGGGGTAGCTCATCTTTAATATTAATCTTGAGAGTCAAGCTACGTTTGATACTAATAATCTTAATGCGTAGCAAAATATGCGAATATGTTAATCTCTTAACATTTCTAATAAAGCATTGAATACTTCAAGTAATATTTGCTCAACTTACGTAAGAATCTTATAATAGTGCAATCTTAGGAATGTGTCTGCCAGCAAATTTAACAAAGTGTCCACAGCACTCTTAAATAATAATCATTTAAACACGAATGCACGGTGAGTCGTGGAAGTAACGGGAAGCGTATATATTCGCGCTGTCGTCGTAACGAGTTGTGAAAAGATTGCACGCTCGCGTTCGCGGTGATGGTGATGGTACATACGAGCGCGAAAAGTGGAGGAGGTTCGAGTGACTCGAGGCGGTCGTCGAATTTAAACCTCTGCGAAAGGTTAACGCAATTTCCCTATGAAAATCGGGCCACGAGGATACATCGGGGCTACGGACGAGTCGATCTGCGCCAACAAGAGGAGAACGGATCGAGATCGAGACGCGACGTAGCGATCTCGCAGCGGGGTCAAACGGATAGCGCAATTTCAACGTAATGTTCCTACACGACCGCGATCGCGATCGATGGCGATTTGTTGAGGGAAAGATGGCACGAGATACGTGACTGCAATGTGATCTCGGGCGCACGCGGAATGAGAGAAGAGAGAAAGAGGGGAAGACCGAGCGAGAGATAGAGGAAGAAAGTGGACTCTTGATAGAGAACGAGGGAGGGGCTTGAGAATGCGCGAGGATCGAATCTCGAATGATCGTTTCCGATCTACGAAGACCGGATGCATCGCTCACTGGTCGCGTAACTCGTTCGACCGAGCAGAAATGGCTCGCCGGGCGCTAATGGCTTGAGAGAAATAAATAGCGCTCGTTATCGGTGCAGCTTGCAAAAAGTGGTGCCGCTCGACGATGGAGACATACAGAATCGCTATAAACGTGTTTGCCACTGTATATGTATATATATATTCAAAGCTTCGAGAGATCCGAAGTGGTATCGACCGACGCATAATCCGCAAACAGTAAAAAAGAAAAGAGAGAGTAATTTTCTTACGTATATGCTACCAGTACATGGTAACAACGTAAGATTCTACAAAGGTTCCGTTCAAATGAACCGATAAATAATTATCCCCGGTGTCGTTGGACTTCCGAGCGGTTAATTAACGAGGCAGTTAACGATGTACAGCGTGAACGCTAAAACGCGCCTTCATTACTGCCTGGCGTATCTTTTAAAGTTAGTACTGAGATATCTAAGGATCAAATACTTATACAGGTACAAGTGTACAAATGTATTAATCGAATTAGAAAGTTAAATGTTGCTATTTCGTATTAAGAAAAAAGAAAGAGAGAGAGAGAAAAAGAGAGAGAGAGAGAGACAATTATTTTCCATTTTATAAAATCATCCTTTTATGTGTATAAATGTGTAAATGTATATAAGCTCTGGAGAAAAAATAATTTCATAAAGTATAAAATATAAATAATTTATATATACATATATATAAAATTCTCCATATTTTATAAAATAATATTATATAGATTATTAGTTTAACAAGTTTGCGTAAGTTTAAACGTTTACATTTCAAATATAAAAAAAATATTTAAATCAATGCAATAAGATCCGTTAAAAATCAACGCTATCTACGTACATGACAAACACCTTCGTAATGAAACATTATGTGTGGTTAATGTGTAGAAGCGACCGATTATTAGAGACATGGATGTACTATCACTTCGCAGATACTTAGCACACCTTGTTGTAATTAATTGTACGAGTCTCAGAGAGACGACGTTACAAGCGACTGCGTCGCGTCGCCGATGTGAAATTTTATTAGCTCATTGACGTATCTGCTATCCCGCGCTGATACAGAAGTAGTTAAAAAGATTTAAAAAATTAGCAAATATTAATTAATACACGATAGGTTATTCAATTATCTCATCACATATATCATGATGCTTCATAATTGAGTGGACACTGTTAAGGGCTTGAAACTACTGAATACTACTACTGTTGCCAGTTAATCGAAATTTTTAATTGGACATGTATGATAAAATGTGACATGATAAACGAACATAAATGAACTCTGAATTAAATATAATCAATAATTAGATTACTTTTGGAATTTATACATTATGAAAAAATATTTAATAGCTATAAAATATTTTCACGTTTGTAACATATCTTAAACACGACAAAGCTCGATAACGTATTGCAGATAACTCATAGAATTACGTGCTAATTAAACTCATTAACTAACCAACCTCGACAAGGTACATGCGTTCAAAGTTTCGCAAATCTATCTACTGCCTATCGTCAAGCCGGCGCGCGATGATTAATGAACAAATGGTAGGAGAATTATAGCGGTTGTCGTTCAGTAAGAATAATAATTAAAAACGTTTGACAAACCCTGAGACAAATCGGCGCGCTTGATTTATCCACCGCGCTGACCATTAATATGCGAATGTTCGTCGGAGAGCGTGCACTAAGACCGCGCGTATCGCAACGCGCCACTATTTACCGCCGAACGTTCCAATTAATTAGACAACTATCAGAAGCTAAACGTTACCGGTACATTACAGCCGGACTGCGCGATCATACGGGTGCGCCAGTCTCCGCGAGATTAACGTTGCATGCAAATCGTAGCCGAAGCGATTCGCACACGACGACCGTTCGGTGGCCAGCGCTGCGTTCCGCCGCATTGTATTGCGGCCGCAGCTAATTGCCGTTCGCCCGAAAACACGTATAAATCGCCATTGGGTTACTGCGCCACTGGCAGCACTAATTACAATAGCAATTTCCTTATCGATCCCTTATGATCTCTGCGGACGGGCGCGCAAGCCGCGAGCATAAGAGCGAGCGATTAATGCGAGCACCGATGTAAATTTCTTCTCGTGAAACTCGAGCGCGGACCGTTCACGACGAGATTAATTGCCACGATCTGTACGATTGCCGGCGTACATGAAATCGGTATCGCGTGAATCCTGCAGATGAGAATCTCTCTCTCTCTCTCTCTCTCTTTTCTTTTTACTGTATCTTCCTCTATGTATATTGGCGCACACGCAATAAACGCGTGTACGTGGGTGTGCACGCGAGCCTAACTTGTACTCCTACCGCGATGCAAGAAGCATTTACGCGCACGCGGGGAGACAATGCAAACATTCGTTTATCTTCGACACGCGTTGATTTACCGAGCGCGCGATAAATCGCCATTCTATAACGCGCACGAAGATATTTCGCGTCTGGTAGTAGCGCGTAATCGATGGATCGTGCAGCCAAGCACGTTGCATAATCGACAATAATAAAATCCCGGATGGAGAAGCACGTTGAATAATTGAACACCTTTTTAAACCGTTATGTGAGTAAACAATGCTTACTAAATATAAATTTTAAACACGTAGTGTTTATCTACGATTTATAAAAAATGTTTCTTTCATGAAAAATACTTCTCTCTCTTGTAATCGGTACACATTGATCTGAAAAGAAAGTACGCGAATATACCTTCAAAAAATGATAAATAGCGTTTTATTGCATTGACAACTGCAAAGTGCAAGTTCAACAACAGCCTCTACAAATAGCGCGCGTTACAACACTACTACTTGGTACATACTTTTTGCTTCGGCACACTCTGAATCCAGATACTGATACAGGTTTCTTTTTAACGGACATCACTATCCGCCCACAAGTAATTATTCTGTTCGCGAGCATTCCGAACTGATAGCTAATTGAAAGTATATCAAACCAAAGACGTGAGAAAAATCGTCTTGCGGAAGCTCCCATTTGGCACGCACGTTTCTTTCATTAAGACTCCGGGGAATGCAGCTGCACCAGTCTACCGCTACTGGTAGTCGCTGCGTCTGAATTCATGATATATGCGTGCCAATACGATTAGTTACGGAAATGTTGCGAGTAATTGCTACGTTGAGAACGCCATAGAGATGCGATCGTCGGATTCCATCAAGAGTAAAACCTCGCTTGAAACTGAGATCGCGCTTCCGCCGCATCTATCACTGACATAATAGCCAATGATTTCCATCGACGATAGTTTTGTCGGTGACGCTTTAGCAACCCATTACTAATTAACCATCCTCGATATGATAAAAGGAGGACGGAATAGATGTAATGTATCAGATAATAATAAACTTGCATCGTTAATTCCGTCGTAAATTTCATCTTTGAAAGCTATACGCTGTCGTAGGAGGAATATGCTTTTACGTTCTGCATTAAGGCGCAATTACATCGTCGTAAATCGTATTATTACAATTTATCACTTACTAATTATCGGGCAGGGAAAGATTTGAAGGCAATATTTGCACGAGAATATTTTAAACACGACGACGCGTTCTTTATCGCAAAAATTCGTGGAGCTCGATCGTGTGTCGAGGGGATACGCCGTTTTACGCTGACTGCCAACGGTCCCAACATCCGGACGTACATGCGACACCGGCCACAAACATGGCTCTGTGTAGCCTGTCCGCCGGCGTATTAAATGCAGGCATAACCGTACGATATTACGGCCATTTCGCGCGAGCGAGCGTGGCCGCGCGAGCGCAAACGGGAACTGCAGCTCGAGCGGATGCACCTGCGGTAAGCGACGGGAAGACCACGGGCTCCTTGTCGACCCTGCCACCTTCGCCCTTGCCGTACCCCTCACCCCCTTCCGTACTTCCCTTCGACGTAAGGGCACGCGCGTGGGCAGGCGTGAAATATTACCGTACGAACGTTTTATGGACAGAAACGACACGCGCGAGCCCGCGCGCGCACAGTGGTGCGAGGTCGGGGTCCCGGCAAACCGATTAAAAGTACGAACACGGGACCCACGGATGATAATTAATTCACAGCGCTGCACTGCACCGCACGCACGACATTTTATCCGCTCGATTCGCACGACATTTAGCTTTCCTTAATTAGCTCCGAATTTTTTTCGAATACCATACTTCGCTCTCGAAAACAGCAGTAAACAACGTTTTCTAATGAATAATGTTGCCGCAGTAAAAAATTGCAACGTATATAGCAATTTATCTTCTCGGATAAGATTACTCTTGATTTAAATATAATTTTCGAGTTTTTTCCGAGACCGTGTATTTACATTTATGTTATATTTATGCTAAAAATTTTTTCTAACGAGATATTTATCTTATTTCCGTAATAAGTTGTACCTATAGTACAGAATTGATCTGTAAAAGGGCACAAAGCGGATTTCAGACAAGGCTCAAAAATGCAGTTTATCGCACGTTGCTCGAGAGTCATCTTTTTAATTGCACAGAACGTCGATCTTGATTATACCTGACGAAAAGAATGTCGCTCGGCGAAGGTCGACGCACTCGCCCTCTCTCCCTCTTTCTCTCTCTCTATCTCTGTCTCCGCGTTCACCCTATCCCTGTACTTATCCTTCGTGAGAGCCACTTTTATCGCGCGTCATACGCACACGCGTATTCATATGGATGTGCGGCTAAATTACGGACTTTCTTCCCGCGCGAGGACAACCGAGGATGGATCGCAGATCGATCACGCGGGACCCGTCCCACTCTCGGACGCGCGTTTAGCTTCCTCTCTGCCCCCCTTTCTTTTTTTTTTTTTACTTATTCTTGCCCCTCACGAAAGAGATACACGTCCCGAGCGGCCCCATAAGCAGCGCGGCAACGCAACGCGCAGATATACAAACGAGGATTCGTCTCGCCCGGCCGCGGGAACGGATTCAAGCGATTCCTTTTCGCTAATGAAGGAATCGTCGGTTCGACTTTGTAATTAACCCGCCACGAGCACGACAACCACGTCAATGAAACTCTCGTTACAGATATACACGAGGGCCTCTGTGTCTCTGTCTTCACAAACACGCGCGCTCTTCTTCCCTCTCGCTATCACCCCCTCTCTCTCTTTCTTATTACGTCTCGTCTCTCTCTCTCTCTCTCTTTCTGTCTCCCTCGTTCCCTTGCAGACTCCGAGATCACGGTTGCTCCCTCGGCACGGCCACGTCGCAGAAAGTAATTACAATAATGAATGTTTATTTTCGCAATCAGCTCGAGCGCGGTAGGTAGGTAGACGTACACCATTCCGTAAGGTAACTTCTCGGGTCTCTTTCTCAACCCCTGCGGCAAGGTGGTCCCTTACTCTTGGTTGGAGGCATCGACGTGCTTCGCCGATTGGTATACACGATTCCCTTCTCGTTGCCGATTTCCTTTTTGCCCGCCGACCGACGTTGACGGACGGACGAAACCGTACGACGCGACGCGACGGCGGGAGGAACCGTAGAATGTCTATCGAAACCATAAAATGTTTTCGTCGACAACGACAATTCATGTTCGAATTTCGTGCGATAAATGAACTAACTACGTGAAGCAAGATTGTTGATCATGAAAGCGGATTACAACTTCGAAAACAAACCCGCTCGTATCTATACGCTTGTTTTTACCGAACTGATAGCGGGGACGTTAATCATCACGACGTCGTACAACTTTGGAACGCAAAATGAGCCGGAATCAATTTCTGAATGAATCCAAATCGGCGCGATAAATGAACGTTCCACTCTTTTTTCACCAACGACAACGATACACGCGATTATTTATCCGTGCTCTTAGTCTCCGTTCTGTGCAACGCGACTTCTGGCCATTTATTCCCGCCGATTGCCCCGACGTATGTAAATTTACGAAGTCGTTAATTGCGGCGAACTTCTTTTGGATCTTCCCGGCCAGAAAAACCACTGCCATCGCTCCCAGGCATCCACGGCCGGCCACTTATGCCCTCGTGTACCGATCTTACGCACGAGCAGCTCACACATGTACATTCGAACGGTCACATTAATGACGATCAGCTGAGAATGTGAGGAAAGAGAGTCGATCTAGTAGTAACAGTTAACTTTTTTCATATATCTCTCCCAGAATTCAAATTTTGAAACTCGTGTAAATGATCGACGATCTAAGATTGATTCCATGAAATGCAATTTGTAAAACGCAACAAAAAAAAACGATCTTTAATCCCATTAAGCTGTGAGGACTAATAGTATCGTAATAGTTAATAAAAAAAAATACGCGGTCCATTTCTGTTGCAGTCGCGGTTCTCTACAATTTACTTTTGCGTCGGCGCCATTGCCACGCAACCGGAATCATTAAATGGACTTTTTCACTGATCTCATGTCGGATCGGTACATTAGCCGTAGTTGGAAAATCAATACCGGTTTTATCACCCATATCAATGGCCGCCGCATGCGTTCGAGAGTATCCATTACGAGCACAGGGTTGTTTCGCGTTGTCGGCTATGCAATTGTACCGACAAAACAAAAGCGGGCCCTATCAGCGGTATTGCGCCATTAATGGTCACCCGTCCCTTCTTTCTTGCTTCTGTTATGCGATAATCCACAGTGGCGGCGTTAGCTCGCCACACGTTATCCCTTTGTATCCATTAGCGCGAGAGGGTAAACTAAGAAATTGTAGTGACTGGCGTAATCAGAAAAGTACCATATGCTCTCTGCACAATGCAGCTCTGCAGCAC
Organism: Temnothorax longispinosus; assembly: GCF_030848805.1. NCBI lineage: Eukaryota > Metazoa > Arthropoda > Insecta > Hymenoptera > Formicidae > Temnothorax > Temnothorax longispinosus. Next base: position 20,645,218 of record NC_092364.1, on the reverse strand, counting down.
GTAGGTAAGGAGAAAATTTATTTTAAGCGAAGAAGACAAAGCCCTTTGTTCAAAAAGTCCCGGAAGGTCATCGGTCGCAATCGCAATCTTCGAAAGTTTCCGTATTAATTGGAGACTCGATGTAAAAAATACCGTAAATGCCAAGAATCAAAGATTTTTGTAAGGATTTGATGGAAACTTGAACAATTAGACATACTAAAGTACTTTTGCAAAAAAACTCGCATAAGACCAAATTCAGAAAATTTAAATAACAGATCCATATTATCCTCACAAAATTTTTGATATTTGTGACAATAATGATAACGTATACGATAAGATAAAACGGCGAAATGATAATAGCTTATTTGCAGTGGATCTGGTATATCTCTTATCGCTTTCGCCAAAGAGTACGAGTATATAGACGTCTGCCGCACGTCTACGGGCGTGAATCATGAAATTTTAACCCTTCGCCAATATATTTTCGTGCGCTTTAATACACGATAAGCGGCGTATAAAAGCGGGGTAAAGCAACAGCCGTTACTCATCGGATGAAGATAACATAATTACGCTTGCATGAACCAGCCGGCATAAATAACAAGTACATGCATTTATGGATATTGCGGAGGGAGACCTCGAACTAATCCGCATTACAATACTACTGGGGAGGGAAGAGATTGAGAACACGGAATCGCGCGCATTCATAAATCTGTGGACACGCGGATAAATTATCCGTTTGGTAATTCGCGCGTCGACGATTTGGCGCACGAAAAGAACGCGTTAAATATATAACGATCCGCGAATACGAAAGAATACCTGTCCGTATGATTTAGCTGAGGAGTAAAAAGAGTACGCTTTTCATTCGGTCAAATACAACGAGGTTATATCGAGTCTCATAACAATACGCAATGACGGAGAGAATGCCACATTCCTTTCTACTTCGTAAGCCGTAAATCCCGGACGGGAGTCTCGTAAACTTCCGGTTCCCAATAATTCGACGTTCCTCCCGCTGCTGGCTGTCTGCAATATTTTATTCGCCTGTATTCCATCGTTTCTGCGAAAGTGCCAAGCGGCAGCGGCCGAGCAGTAAATGTCAAAATGCTCGAGCAGCTCGCCACGACGCGGTCTAAGCGTTGTGCGTGTCGCCGTGCGAGCTCCATTAGGCGAACGCGCGCGAGAGAGGTAGCTCGAGAACCGGGAGAGGGGGGGAACGAGAGACTTGCTACCAGTAGTGCACCTCTGCACTAAGCAATATGCATTCGAACCAGTTGCACCGGGCTCTGGCGAGGTCGGGGTGAACGCCCAACGACTTTAAAGAGAGCAACGCCGATGCGCCTCGCCCTGTCGGCCCCGCTTCTTGCACCGCCGTCGGCGTAAGGGTGCATTTGCACCGATTTCGCTGACTAGACCGACCGACTACAGTTGTATTTGCATCGGAATTATATTATGTCTAGAAATACGAAGTATATAGAAAACGTCGTAAAATCAATTTTAAAAATTTCTTATTGAAATAGATATAACAGAAAAATTAATAGATTATAATTTGTATAAATACGTGGTAATTTTCAATTTTTTATTTACCGATATTTCTCAAAAGAGATCTCGCGCATTTGCAGATGCACCACTAACACGATAAATCGTGGGATCAGTCAACACTTCGAAGACCGTTCAAAAAGGAGGACGACGATCAATATGTTATATCGATACGCGTATAATATTTATAGCTGGCGATAAAGCTTTAATGTAACATACAACAGAAGTTGGATCTATTTTTGAAAGTTGAATACGCGAACGAGTTGAGAAAATAATCGGATTCCTCTGATCATTGTTGTTCAATTTTATTGTGCATTCTCAAACGCAGTGATGTTTCTATATTATAAAACGTGTACGCAAGAATATGTACGTAATGCCAACACACATGCATATATCGCGTTCTTTTCACAAAGATTTATTAGTCTCATTAATTTATTGGTAGATCCATAGACTATTTTTTATAACACAAACGTGATACATATATATCAAACTGATAGCTAACGTGAAATTATTTTACCCCGCTCACACGAGGGATAAACGAACTGTCAAGTATCCAGGCAGGTGGCGATAAAGCGGATTATAGAGGACGTGTCGATGGATCGGGGCATTACGTACGACCACACTTCGCGGCTGACTGGTCAGTGGGAATGCGCCCTAACGCGTTGCATCCGATTCATCTCCCGGAGGCCAGAGACACACATCGAGAGCATATGCGATACGATTCGCGGCGCGTCCGGACCGATGGCGAGATTAATGGAAGATATCAGCGATGAGCGCGCGCTTTAATCAACGAAATTGGTGAGTGCATAAAGTCCACACGATGTAGCACATTCCGGACGAACGGTGGAGAGGAGAGCGTACAGAAGAGAGGATCAGAGCGAAACGTGAGAAAGTGAGAGAACGATCCCGATATATCCTACCAGCGAAAGATAGTGCGCGTCACCGTGGCGTTTTTATGCGAATATGTGTATTTTACAAAATATAAAAATAAAAATACAAACATGGAAAGCACGATGGCAGAGACGGATAAGAACGCGGAGAAACGGACGCAATATAACAAGAATAACAGGATATGGCGTAAGACGTCGATGATATCGGCAACCACGCCGACACACCGCCAGGTATTGATCGAGGAAGGAAGAGAGATGAAATGACGATAGTTAGATTCAGGTGCGCGAAAGGAGATAATGAGAGGTGATAGCGCGAAACCATATGAAACGGTTACTGTTAAACTGGCTGAGCGGAAGCTGGCGTATACCATTCCCTTTTAATAAAATTCCGATTTCAAATTGAATTTCATAGGCGAAACGTCACGACCGTAAATACAATCCATACGCGCGTGCTCGCGCGTGTGCGCGCGTATACGTTATCCGCAAATCTTTTCCCAATGATAGATACAGTTGTCCGAGTGCAGTAAACCGTAAACGTTTAAATCAAGAACGACCTATTAGATCGATAGATTGTTATTCGTGCGACAGCGAGTCGCGAACATGAGTTAGAAAATGCGGAGCAGATGTCCATAGGTGCAGACCTCGTTACCATATCGGGCTAGCGAGTAAAAACATGTTCGCTGATAACGTTGTGACTAGCAACGTTTCGCCTGACAATGTATGATAATTAAACTAGTCAACGGTTTGCTGTCAACTGTTACAACGTGAGTTACATTGCTAATTAGCAATTCAGTTCATTCTTTCGCCGTTATCTTGAAACTTTGTACAATTATTGCCTATATTCGTTACATGTACCTATACCTCAGAGTCGATTTAGAGCCTAAAATTAAGCTACTATCAACCTTAATAACCGTACATCAAGTGCCCGCAGTGAAAATTAAGATTTATTGTAATCTCATCATTATGGATTATTAAGAAATTCCAATGCCGTTACGAATTCCTTCCCGTTGCATCTCGTGGAGAACGAAATTTCACAGCCCGGCAATGGAGCCGATCTAATTCCGCATAAAGTCCAGGGGAAGCGAATTCCTCAGGGCTTGATAGGCCCCTTGATAAACGCCCCGTGTTGCAGCCGTATAAAGATGCACGGGCGCAGGTATGAAAAAAGATTCACTTTTCGGGCGTCGATAAACTTCGGTCCACCGCGCGCAACACGACATCCCGCGAGACAGAACGAGACGGGACGAGACGAGATGAGACGATGCGAGGCACTTCGCAAATCGACAGAAGCAAAAAGCGGCCGGGTCGAGTTATTTTCTTAAACACGTCTTAAATTCCAGCTAATAATTGAGCAGCTGAACGCCTGGGCGGGGATACTGGAATTATGCAAATCACGTCAGATCGGGATCGTGTCCCGAGGGCGCGATGTCCAAGAAGAAGGAGGGTGGAGAAGACGGTTCGGGAAGAGAGCGCGCGCAACAACGAGCGGAGCAGCGGAAGGAGACGAGGAGGACGAGATGAATCGAGCGGAGGAAAAGAGAGAGGAAGAGAAGAAGCGAGACGGAGAGCGACGAGGATGTGCATACCGCAGAAGGGAGAAAGAGCGCGTGCATGTACACATGTGCGTATGTATACACGCGAAGGGAGACTCGCCCTATTGTGATTGCTATACCCACGGGCGATATGTTCCTCCAGTGTGCCGTCTCATGCCGACCCGCAACCAAACCCGAGCGGACTCATCCTACTGTTCGCTCTCGTCCCAGCAACGGAGCAACAGGTTGCACAACCTTCCACCTGCCCTCTTGTTTGCCGCCCGCCATACATGCTGCACACGGCCGTATATACCCTTTGTACGAACGGTCAGCCAAAGAACAGAAAGAAAGAGAGAGTAGAGGGTGAGCTTAACCACGGGTAGTACAGTATATAAAAAGTGTTCGACAAGAACGTACCGCGAGAGAAAAAAAGGAACCACTGATTTAAGAAAGGATTGTCAACGTTTGGAAACAGATAAAGAAACATGTTTTAAATTAAAAGATTGTCTGTATTCTTTTAGCACAGGTTCTTTGATTTAGCTCTAGAAATATAAGAAAATGTGTAATGTAAGCCCGCAAAATTGTTTGTAAGTATATATACATATACACACATATGTATAGAATTATCATAAAATATGATATAAATATTTCTTATACATAAGTAAATCGTAAATAAAATGTAATATATCAGGTGTCAGAAACGGCAATTTTCTTTCAAAATGAATACAATCTTACAACATGTCTATACCGAGCGAAACCGCAAACTATTTCAGAAATAACTATAATCGCAGATCTTTGTCATGTGTTGGTTGCATTTCCTGGGGCTTCGATAAGCTTTGCTACAATGCACAGCTATCGCGGTAATGACGCACAGAAATAAGCGACCTCGCGATAAAACCTCGCGATAGCGGGACTGTTTTCCATTTTTACGAAACTTTGATCGAAATCGTATTCCATTATCGCCTGTTATTATAAAACTAGCAAAATTGTAGACACATACCTATTAAAATATCATTAGCGAAACACCAGAGACAAATCATCTGTTGTTATTTAGAAAATTCAAAAAGCACGACAATCGGCGCCAATTGTTTCGCGAGAATTTACCTAGAGCGCGAGAAACGAACGAGCGCAGGATGTAATGCACGACGTGTCGCGAAGAAGAGAAACGCGCGAGAAATCATCATTGGCGCTAAGAAAAGCACGCGGGGTAACACACGGTTATGACGTTCCGCCTGAGCGGCAGCTGATTTTTTGCGAGGCACCGATGCACGACGAGGAACGTCGCGGAGATGGTGACGGAAGTGCTGTCCGGCTAGAGAGAGATAACGAGGGGGATAGGGATAGATGATGATCGGCGACGAAACGAGATTTATTTTACGAGAGTAACGACCAAGAAGCCGGCCGAGAACTCGAAGCCGCCACCGAGCATCGCGAGTGCAGCCTCCCCGAGGAGGAGGCCATGGAACCGTGCCTCTCGACCTTCGTTTTTCCCTTCTTTCTCACCTACGGCAGGAAGAGAGAGGAGATGGCGGACGAAGGGGACCCGCAACAAGATCGACGCACGACGCGGTACGCCGCGAAGGCGTGGTCGGTGGACAAGATCGCATCTTCGTGGAACGAAGACAGGCTTTTAAAAAAAAGGATAGAGAGGGAGAGAGAGGGAGGCATGAAGAGAGGTAGGATGAAAGAGGAAGAGACGCGATCGAAACGTCGAGTGCGAAGGAGCGACTGTAGAACGATGGCACGAAAGCGATTCTGAAAATTGGGGCGAGAGGTATGCTACCTGTAGGCTTGCGATCGGGAGAAGCCCGAAAAAAAGTATCAAAAGTCACGCCGAGCTGTTAAGAGAAGTGCAACAGCTCGTTTATAGGGACTATACGCAGGTGTATACTTTTCTGAGGTGATTTTGAATTCACTTATAAAATGTAAACGAGTTTTTAAGACGAAAAAGAGCTCGTGCCACTGCCTTCGTTTCCAAGCGCCCTATACACGTAACTCTATTTGTTTTTCGCGGCGGAAGTGGATTAAATAAAAATAGCCAAACGTCTCGCGCGCGGCTATTTCGGAATATTCCGAGCGACGCACGGAAATATAGATCTATCCTTTCCAGATGGAGAGAATCGCCGCGATATCGGTAATATCCAATATCTTATCAATTGTATATTCGATGCCAAAAGTCACGCCACAGTCCGTTCACCTTCGCGCGCCATAAGGGGAAAACGAAGCAGAAAACGATCGAGAAATCCGAGAGGAAAAATGAAATCGACGAATAGCGGGGAAAGAGGGAACACGTCCGGAGGGAAACGCGCGCGCGGCGAGTACGGATGCGCCATCGCGATGTAGACATTATAGGCATCGTCGCCGTGCAATAGGTATACGGCCGCGCGAACGTTTCGTGGCCGCGCCGTAAACGTGGCGCGATATCAACGGCGGCTCGCGGAGCAGAGGTCAGAGATAAAAGGCCGAGATAAGGGGTACCTCGGACTCGCAGGTGAACGAAGTGTAAGCGAGTCCGATAACCGGCTATCTTATCTACTCACTACCACGATACAGCGCGCGGCCGAGGCCGCGATAGACCATCGAGGTGAATTCTAACGGCCGGGCGTTCGCGCCCGTAAAGCCCGCTCGTAGGAAAGCTAACGACCGCCGTATTGTTTCGCAATGACGATGGTCGTCGCGCGGGATAGGATGAGGACGCGAGAAGAACGCGCGTCGGCGACGATGCAACCCGCGCGTCTCGTTAAAAGGCATCGAGACGTCCGGAGGCGTTCGCCTCCGATCGACCGGACGATTATGAATGTGCACATTGAGCCGGGGAGGGCATCGATGCCGACCTCGCGACGATCGATACGCGCCTTCGCCGATCGGCAGGCTTTGTTTGCAACGATTGTTTTCGCCTGATCGGAAGCGGACATCCGATCGGCGAGATACGTTGCAGAATATGTTGCATGTCCAAGAATCAGATACGGGCGGGAACGCAAAAGCGTCCTCGGCGAGGCACTCTCGTGTCTCTCCCTCCGCAACGCACCATTCGAAGCTATATTTTTTCCAACAGTTTATAATTACGCGGTAAAAAGTTGTTGAAAAGTTCTGCGTTTGTTACGTAAATACTTTTTTACGTTAAATATAGCATATGTAATTTTACCGCCTTACAAGTTACGCAGCAAGAAGAACGCGATGCAATAAAGAGAGCACGTACCGCAAACCATTTCGTATTTTTCATATTCCTATATAGATATTATCGCGAACGTACAAAGTCCACTAATACGGTACTCATCGTTAGATTGTTTCGATCCGATGTAGAATATCTTGATTGGGCCCGCGCGCGTACGTTTTGACGAAGGGAACAATTCTGCGGCTCGTTTACAATATAAAGTGTCATTTTGCTAAAGCGTAATGGCACGATTCGTCTCTGTCAGACGAGCGACAGTTACCTCAAACCCGCGGGATAATGTTGCGTCCGGGTCGACGTTTTCTTTTGATCCGCGTATATATACGCGCGTAAATGCGCGTGTGTGCGTAAATATACGCAATACGTAATCATACCGTGATATTTCTAATGGCGGACTACGAGACTCCGTCATTTGCGGTTACAGTTGACGTTCCAGTTACATCGCGCAAGCGCTTTTCTATCTCGTTGGTAATAAACCCGTTTGTGATAAAGGGTGAAACAAAGTGTATGTATTTTCGCGTCTTGAGAGCGTAACGTGTAATTATAATATCTCACGTTTAACGAGATGTTAGCCGTAAGCGTCATTTCAATGCTACATCTCGCTTCTCGCAGTTCCTTATATATACGTAAATGAAAAATGTTTTCCCGAAAGGGGAAACATATACTTCTGCACATTTATACGTACAGAAAGCGGTTAAATGTTTTATATTCTTTACCCTCGCATAGAATCGATATGTAATAATTTACGATCATTATCTATTGCTCGAAACAACTCGAAACTATCTGAACAACTCGCTAATTGAATTTAAGTAGAATATAGTGTGAACGTAATCTATATTTTTCAAACGTCTATAAAATATCTGACAAAAAAATGACGGAAATTATAAGATTGCGAGAAATCGATCAATGTTGGCTCATTCGATCAAAGTTCGATTGTAAAGAGCTTAAACTTCTTCGCTAGACTGTACTCCGCGCTCGCGGTCTCTATTTCAGCGCGAGTTCCGCTATCAGCAGTCTGTACTTCCGGTGGTCGCCGTCTCTGCGCTTCTACGTAGAAACTCAAGGAGAGATTACACTCCACGAGATACGCGCGTACTTAATACTGAAAATATTTAGCGTGCCTGCGCCTTTCGACGATCCACGCGTCCCGGTGCAATTTCGCGTTACGGTGCCTGATCAACGGATATGCGGGATGAGAAACGGTTTAAAAATAGCACGACACGCCGCTACGTTCCGAATTCATAGAACGCGGCAGAAGAAATGTGACGGGACGAGCGCGAATTAACACGTGGTTTCCATAGAAGAGTCAATGCTCGGGATAATCTCGAAACTGGAAACCACGAGGCGATCGAATTATGTTCCCCAAGAAAAAAATCGTCAAATGGCGTAAATAACAATTTTCATCAACAATAAAACCAACTCGAAATGGCAAAAGAATTATAGACATGTGTGTGTGTAAATTATACTTTTCAATCACGTAAATACTTAGATATAAACATGAGCCATTTAATTTAAATAAAAGAACTCGGAAGTCTCCACAGATAGTCGATTTAAAGTATTATTAAAATATTATTGTGATTATTATACAACATAGTTGTATTTCTCGATTTAATCTCGCATTTCGTATTTAACGTCGAATGTAGCGATCCTCAACGTGATAGCGCGAAATCCAAGCGGCAAATACACAACGTATAAACAAAGCCCTCGATAAATAACGCGCTCGTATCAATTTTTTTCACGATCTGAAATCTAAACGATCCCAGGCAAAGTTCACGCTATCGCATGAAGATACCAATAGCATCATAAATGATGAGTCAACGAGGCAAAATATCAGGTTTTGTAATCATGATCTGGTAATCATGATCTTGCATATATTATAAATTAGCAACAAATCTCTTACCAAATCGGCGTCGATACAGACGTCGTCGTCGTCGTCGTCGTCCCCCGGAGATCAGATCAGGTGGAGCGGCGTTGCGCTGCGGGCCATTCCGCGCGATCGACACCCCTATCGATCCGTCCGATGGTCCGATCCGTTCACACACACACACACAAGTCGTCGCACAGCCACCGGACCGCGGGGATCACGTGATCCGTGGTAGCCAGGCGCCGGATGCAGGCCGCTCCGGCTCCGGCTCCGGCTCCGGCACACGGGATGCACTCGCGCGCGAAGACGCTCGACTTCCACGCGCGCGCGCACGCTAGGCGAGCGACACGACACGATTCGCACGGAATTCCGCCGCGTCCTATCGTTGCTACCGTCGTCGACGTCGTCGTCGTCGACGCAGACGGCAGGCACGGCGTACGCGAGGCGACGATTGTCGCGGTTGCACGCGCGAGATTGTACTGACGGCGGCGTGTGCGAGAGCCGCGGCGCGCCGACGGCGGCGGCGGATCGCGATTTCGAAGGTGCGCGTGGATAAGAACGTTACACGCGACGCACGTGACCGCGCGCCGCGACCGATCATCGGTCTGTCCGCGCGGTACGACGTACTACGCGGTGCGACGCGACGTGTAAACAAAGGCGCCCCGCGATTTCCGTGTCCTCACTGTCCTCCCGCCGGAGCTCGGCGTCGTCGCCCGGTAATCGCGACGTCGCGGCCGAACTTCGACGCGACGCACGCGATGAATAATGGCGGATTCGAGACTGTCAATGTTGCACCGCGGCTATGTTCACTTCGCGAATGTTCTCCAGCACTGTCGAATTCTCGGGTTAGATTTGGCTGACGCGCCGCGCACTCCGAGTTCCGCGCGCGACACCTCGGAACACATAACCTTCGTTATGACGTCGCCATGCGTCCGTTTACCGTGTCGAGAATATCTCCGGTTTTGTTCGTACTTTGCGCTATTGCTCCGCACTGTCTCGTTTTCACTCCGAATACTCCGATTAGCTCTAACCGACGCCATGACGCCATGACACACGGACGCAACGGACGCGACTATCTTCAGGTGGCAAGGCATTTCCCGACTTCCCGTAGTTCCCGTCTTCTTCTAGCGCGGTCTATTCAAGTAGAGTAAATAGACTAATGTCCTTTATTTTGACAAATGTTGCCCTCGATAGGTTTTTTTGAGCAAACAAATAATCTTGTTCAATTATCGAGCTATCGTTTAAATGCCGTTTTTCCTTTGGAGAACATTTAGGCGTTCCTGTACTGCGTATCAAGTGGAAATGGAAATTAATTATTTTGTAATTATTATCTTAGCGCAGCTTACTAAATTTGTAAAAAGTAAAAAGTATACAAAATTCACACGATATTATTGTTATAGGTTACCAAGATTCAATCTCTGGACCAAATAGTCTTTTCTCTAATTGATGATGTCTTATAACAGGCCTGTTTCACTTATTATTAATTATTTTCTTGTCATTAGACTAACTCAATGTTTCGCCCCTCGCATTATTGTTAATTGTAATCTAAACATACGTTTGCTTTAAAAATTGCGAACATGACTAATTGTATAAGTAGAGGAATTTAATAAAAAAAATTATTATATGAATTCAGCAATAAATTATTGTATAGAGTTTCGGTGCTATCTCTCTCAATTATGCAACTTTTAATTAACGCACAATATTATTGCACAAGATTATTTTACAAAATAATAAATTAGTGCAAATATTTTTGTTTCGTAACTCTAGTATAAAATGGCTCAGAAATATCATCGACAGTTTTTGATCTCGTAACATCAATGAAAATATTTTCGTTAATCAGGCACACGTAATTACCGCACTATAACTACTCTAAGGGTATATCCAGATAAATTTGCATAGGTGCATAAGCATATATGCATAAGGAAATGGATTGGTCTATACTCTATTTTCTTATGCACATGCATGTGCATATGGACCAATAAATTTTTTTATGCTTATGTTTATGCGCTATGCAAGTTTGTCTGGATAGACACTAACGAGGATATTATTAATTTCGACATGTCAACGATCGTTACCTTCGCGAATGATAGCCGACATTAAAACGTCTTAACGCGGCGAAGAAAACGCATGTTTAGGTTACAATTAACAATAATGGAAGGTAAAAAAATCGTGACTCTCATAATTCATGACTCTCGTTTGTCGTTACCGTTACTATAAATACGATCTCATAGGGCATAGGAAAACGACGATCTCGCATAATTGAAGAGTCGATATTGTATAACTGCAATAAGTATAACTATATAAATTCAAATCACCACCACTAACGTTACACGTTTTGCACGAGGCGATAAGAGAATGAAAAAGTATATCCTCGTAAAAATTAAATTACATCCGCGTGAATTATTATTCTTCATTGCAAATGATATAGGTACAATTCTTTGACGAAAAATTGTAGAATTAAATTGAAGGTAGATTTCAAACTTAATGTAACTTATTCGCGTCGAAAAATTGTGTGTACGCGGTAAAGGAAACATTATCAACACGCGGGACACCGTAAATATTTAGATAAGATAAGATGTTTGTGTCTAAGGTGTCAGCTGGTCGCAGTCACGGTGTAACTGCTGATGCGTACAAAATACGATCCTCTCACGGGATGAGAGATCGGATCATCTTGAGAACGACTTCTCGACAGAATCGCCGAACCGCCAGCGAGACGCCGCGCCGAGGAAATCGTCAAATATGATCCGATCTCGGCATCGCGTGCGCGAGCGCGCGCGAACGCATCTTAAATTACGGGGCATTAGCCGAGATCTGAATTACTGGTTAACACCGATTGTTGTGTCAGGAACGCGGCGTACGGCGAATATAAAAACGGGCCTGCCGCAAGTGTATCGCGGTAGTTAAGGCGTATCGAGCCACGGGAGGAGAGGACGATGTGGAAAGAGACGGTGGTTAATCGCGTGGTAGTGCAGTGGTGACGGGGTGGTAGCGTAGCTATGGGCAGCCATGCGGAATGGTAGCAGAAACGACATCCAGGTTTTCATGTTATGAAGGAGGTAGAAGGATATAATAAATCCCCCGACCGATAGAAACGATTCGTGGCTCAATTGAGGGAAGCTGAACTCTGAAAGTCTTGCGCCGTCTCCTCTCGTCACTCTTGACATTATGAAGCTGAGCTTTACGTATTAAGAAAATGAAATGGAGTGTCTTCAACTAAACTCGACAAATAAATATTAATTTTTTAATATAATGGGTGTAACAAGTGCGATTTTTTTCTCTCATTGAATTTACGCAACATAAATTTTTAAAGGCGACAATTATAATAGACTACGAGATGACGTGTGTTTATTTTCGAATGACATTCTCTCGGATCTTTTTTAAACGAGGGCGCGGTGAAGATTTTGCGTCACTAAACGGGTTTGAAAGATACCTCGGCGAAGATGCATAAATAAATAAATATTAATCGGCGCAGCGTAGGATGTGACGAGATACGTAGATCGACTTATCTCAATGTCAATGTTGCCAAGCCCACTCCGGTTACATTCATTAGGCTCATTAATATCCGATAAGCGTGGGAGATTATGAATACCCTTCACGTGGATTCTCGTTTGATCGATGGATACTTCGAAAATCCATCGGCGCCCTATCGCCCTATCGATCACCCGTCCATAATTAAGAACCGTTCGGCTTGATATACCAGGGAGATTATTAGAAAAAATCTGTTCGCTCCCAGCGCGATTATATACAAACTCATCTCGGTCAATTATTATTTTAATTGTATTACCCAATGAAATATATGACGGTGAACATTTCCGGTCAGTAATTCCTCGAGGAAAGCGCGCACATTCTCGCGTTACAAGTCGCGAGTGCTCTGTTGCTTCGAGAAAAACGTCTCGTCTATTTTTCACATGTTTGCATCAGCGGAACGTAAAATCTCGAGCAGCGCGAAAACCTCGCAGTCTTCTTGCGACGACGGACGGCTCGCCGGCCTTCCTAATTAAGTCGCGCGCGCGTTCGAAGCGTTGTTAGTGCATCGCGCGTCAGACTCACGACGGTAAAGGACCGTCCTCCCCGGGGATAAGGCGGCCACCATTAAAGTCGACGCCGTTGCGCCGTGGAAAATATCGCGCGGCGTCGCATAAATATCGCGAGCGCAAGAGCCAATAATAAAATCGTAAAAGTGGCTCAGAGGTTCAAAAGAGAAGGCGCGCCTCTCGGCGAGGTCGGTCCCTCGTCGTTCCTCCTCGTTCAGCTCTGGAACGCTCCGCGATATTTAAGCGGACTCGCTCGCTCCCGCTCGCTAATGACGCGGCGGCGGCGGCTTTTGCTCGCGCGAGCGAGAAGACTCGTTAAAGCTTCCTCCTCCTGCTCGCCCGGCCGGCTTCCTCTACGCGGATATGTTGGTACACGGGAGCGCGCGCGTAAAACACGCATACACGCGCGTACGCGTATTTCGCGCGGCGAAGCTCGACCTCGGCCGCTCCAATTCACCCGTTAATTGGGCGACATTTTCGCCGTGCGCCTTTTTTACGCTCCTGGCCTATCTCAACGAGCCTCCCTCGAATGCCCGTCAGGGCATAAATTACGGCGATTACCGGCCGGCCACTGGGGTACGCGCTCTCGTTCTCTCTTTCTCTTTCTCTCTCCTCTCGCCTCTTAAGAGCCGATTCGGCTTAAGCTAATTATCGGCTTCCCGTGCAAGTTTCCGCCGTTTCTATCGGGCTCTTTCGAGGACCGACGCCACTGATAGAGAAATAAACGTTCGCGTTATGGCCTCGATCGTTAATACCCTTCTGGCGAATCGCTGCTCATCGCGCGCGACTCGATGTGGCGCTTAAAAGCGCTCTCGCTACTGGTATTCGATCGGAGATCGTCGGCCCAGATTGCGCAATTTTTTTGTCTTCCTATAATCGCGCTCTATAATCGCGCCTTAACGCCGGCTATCGACGTGAAAGAAAAAACGATGCGTGCGCGACGTACGACATGTACTCAACAGGTGCACGCGGACATAACGCGGGGAGAGCCGCGTTAGCGGATTAGCATAAAAATTTGTGATAGAGCGGCTACATCGTATAGGATGCGCTATCTCGATCCTATACGAACGGGCGAATAGCAACGAGCGACGATGCAAAACCTGCCGGGCCGGGCGAGTAAGAACTTTATATCCTGGAAGCGTGCAGGTTCGTCGCGTAACGAAGTTGAGAATTTACGAGGTTTTATCGAGAAAGCCGAGCAAAATCGTGCCGAGGCTAGGGAATTGCTCGCGCCAACACGTTCGCGTGCTCCATCGTGCTCGGAGTCGGAGCGATTCGCTCAAATCGCAAAAGGTATAGACCTGTCTCGAGAAAATTGTAAAACACTACAGTTTGTCGTGTCCGACCGCTGTGACAGATCCATCGCAGGAGGAGAAGTCCACGAGATAAACGAGTAAAGCGAATCGCATACAGACGGAACGTTGCGTTGATGCGCGAATCAAGTAGAGCATTTATTTCGCATCAAGCGCAATAGGGAGATCAATTCGCTATTAGAGAGATATCCGTGGCGAATCGAAAATTAATTCACGATACACGAGGTAAAGCAACATATCTTATGAAAGATGCAATGGAGATATGCAGCTAGCATATCTCTGCTCGAGAGCGAATTAGATATGCTGGAAGAATATAAAAATATTCTAGTTAGCAAAAATCATTTTCATGATATTTTCAAAGCGCTAAAGTATTCGTATCCGATCAGAGTAACTTTGACATTTCCAGCAACATTTCTGACTATGATTAATTACCATGATATTTTAAATGTTCAAGTATTGATAACTATGAAATCATTCGTCTAGTTCTTCTATATATTCCTTAGACTTGTAGCCTCCCGTATCCCGTATCCTTACGTTTCCCGCACACGCGCCGCCTCGGGAGGGAGACTTACATCTTACGATTACCCGCAATGGTATCAATGAAAGCTAATGGATCCTCTGTCGCTTTCTATTAGGGATACTGTCGGCGTGCAATCGCGCGCACGGCAAAAACGTTCGCGGACATAGGTGGACGCGCGCGGCAGGACGGAACGCGGAGTATCCTGAATAACAGCGCGCTTTTTTTCGGCGCACGCGCTTCTGCGTGCGGCGCGTACGTATATATATCTCGAGACGACACATAAATTTATCGCGAGGCTGATCAGCGCTAATAAGCCACGCGCTGTCCTCGAACGAACGCGCGCCCGCGACCAGTTTCCCGATATAAGCGGCATTTCTCATCGGACCGAGCCGATCCCTCTTGTTCCGCTAGTGGAGGTGCCACGCCAGACGCGCTATACCTCCGCGTGACTTGTCCGATGCCTCTCGGAACGGTAGCTCGTCCGAGACGCAAGACGACAAACTCGTTTTTCGTACCCACCATTCAAACCGCTTTGCCACTCGCGATCTCGGCGAGCGTGCATCAATTACTCGCGAGAGCTGATGCGATCTCATAACGAATAACCCGCTCTTGTACATATTTTATATACCTGGTTAAATTTAAAAGATATTAATCCCACCTACAAAAAAGGTAAAATCTGAACAGTATCGAAGTTACTTTTTTATCGTCAACGTGTATTAAACGTCGAATAAAAAATTCATAGAAATACATAACTTATACGTGCCTTTGTAATTTAGAAATCTGCATTTCACAAAAATGCTATCAAGAAAGCTTTAGATTTTTCTCATAACTCGATATTATCGCACGTTATCTTAATTAATCATTTACACGCTAGAATCTAAAAATTCTTCCTACGTAATTGCAATTTACTTCACTTCTTTATCGCGACCACTTCTTGCTCGCAGCTCTTGATATATTCGTGCAATTTTATCGCGGCCGATGAAGACACGCGAGTACCACTAAAAAATGAGGTACGCTCTACCAATTACTCCGGCGAACGTCCTCGTTCCGTCATGAGCCACGGCGACAAGGGTTCGCCGCTCGACCGTTCACTCGCAGCATCCGACGACACGGCGCGTCCAATGCTATCCATTCAAACCGCCGCGGAGTGAAACGAAGGTAATCGAGCGCGTCTGCGGAACATACCGTGCACCGGTTGCCTGCACGCACGTAAACGTCCCGGGTGCCTCTCCTCCGGGACGCCGCGCCGCGCCGTCCTCCGCCACCGGGAGAGGACGATCGGGGGCCCCACCGCCCGTCACGACGCTTTTCCGCGGGCGGTGAAGCCCGAAGCGGGCGAGAACAGAGCCGCAATTTGCGTAATTGCGATGCATCCTTCCCCTGCATCCGCGACAGGACGTCTCCCGCGGCCCTGGACCGTCCCTCGTCTCCCCTCGTTCTCCATCCCCTTGTCTCTGTCTTCGTCTCGCTCGTCCCTCCCCCCGTTCCCCCGATTCCTGTATTTTACGAGCGCTATAGATGGAAATTTCGCGGCCATTTCGAAGCCATGCTCTTTATCCCTCGAGCCACTGCGGCACGACGGCAACGTCAATTAGTTGCATTCACGCCTCGCCCCCGTTCCCTTCGCAGATGCGGCCAGGGGTGTGATTTCCGACGACGGTAATCGTGATTCCGGCCGCACCGTGATGCCGATCGGAGACGATAGGTGAAAAGGGGAAAGACGGACGGTATATACGCGCGTCGTCCACGCCTATTTACCGGGGCGCAGCACACTGAAATCTGCATAATAATATTATAATTCACAGAACGAGATATATCCTCGCGCTCGATGATCCGGCCGCGGGGATGAATGGCGCGCGCGCTCAACGAAAACGCGCGATGTCCGCGCGGCGTGGTATTAATTTTATTTATGGAGGATGTACCGCGCAACAGAGTAGTAATTCTGATAAGACGAACGTGCGAGTCGCGACGCGAAGTATAGCGCTGCTTCTCGCATGCGAGTTATTCGCGGCAAGTTGAAATTCTTACGACACGAAACGAGGGTCTTGTCCTCTGTTTATCACGCTATTGAAAAAGGACAGCGCGTCTAGCTGATTTCATTCAAGTTTCTCCTGCGTTAGTTAAATATTATATGCTGTATTTTGTGATCATTCTTGATCGTGCCATTTAACTATAGCAATATATTTTACGTCAATTTTCGCATATCTTTCATTCTAATTATTTATATAAATTCACAGAACATGGTATAATAAATGATAGAACTTTAGAATCCCCACGGACACATTATCCCCTATAGAGCCTAAATCGATTTTTGAAAAACCGGTAATTACGCTATCAACCTAATCAAATGCACGCGTAAGTATTCGAATCGCGGGCCAGCGGGACGTGCGTTGCACCGCAAATTGGATGCACATATTTTACGGCGAGCGCGAGTGATTTAATACCGGTGGAATATACCGGTAGTTAGGCACGAAATTGCGACAGACCGTATGCCCTCCTCTTCGTCAACATCTACGTGCAAAAAGCACGGCGGAAAAAGTGCTCGTTACATTCCGGCCGTGACGTGACACGCGAAGCCGTATTTAAGCTGATGCCTAACGCGACGTATCTGTTCGACTTGAAAAAGGTAATATTTACCGCAAAGTTGTCCGACCGGCGCCCGATGCCTCTCCTAGGCCTCCTCCTCCTCTCGGGCTGTAGGATTCCCTCGATGCGACACTGTCCAGGTCCCTAGTTTTTATTCTGTCATTTAAACAAATAATTCGATTAAACAAAAATAGGCCATAGTTATACATATAATACAATATATAAATTAATTATACTCACTGCCTTTGATGCGACTTTCCGCATCGTTATTTTCTAAAGCATATAAATAAACGATTAAATTCTTACACGCATCAAACTTTTTATTCATCATTCAAAATTAAATATTTATTTAAATAATTATACATTTATTGAAAAAGATCTTTACAAGACTGAACGTTTATAAAAATTCAAATTACGTTTTTTAAATTATTATTTCTAAATCGTAAAATATGGTAAAAAAATAAAACAACGCAAGAATAAAAGAATTAAAAAGAATTACTATTACACAAAATAAAAAATAATATTTACTGTAAAATTGGTATGCTGGCGCCTGATGCCTCTCCCAAGCCTCCTCCTCCTCTCAAGCTGTCCTCTCAGGTTGTTAGCTTGGAGTGTCTTTTTGCGATGTTTCGTCGAGATATTCTTTTTCATTCATTTGTAACTATGTTTTTCTATAATCCTCTTTATCAGTCATTATTTTTCCAATTTTTCCTCTACAAACTTTTCGTAATTTTTCCGCTGCAATTTCCATCTTCAATACTTCTTTTATCTTAGTCCTCCGTTTACCCTTTTTACATGGCCGTCTCTTCTTTTCTTTCTTGATTCCCTTTTTTCTTGTTTTATTTTTTTCTTCGGTCTTCGTTCTTCTTTCGTTTCGCTGTCTCCTCTATCGTGATGCTTCACCAACAGAGTCCTCTTGATTCCTTTTCATGTCTTACTACGATCCTTCTTTTGGTGTTATCCTTTTTGCTTTATTTATATCTTCCTAAACAAACTGTTCGTAAGTTAATCATCGCAATTTCTATATCTTCAATATTCCTTTTACTTTGGTCGCCCATTTACCATTTTTACATGATCGTTCCTTCTTTTCTTCCTTTTAATCCTTCTTTGATAAACTTCTCTTTCCTTCACGCTCCATTTTTTCTTTGATCTTCATTCATCTATCATTACATTGTCTCCACTATTGCGATGCTTCTTCGAGATATTCCACTTCATTCCTTTTTATTGATATCCTCTTGTAATCCTCTTTCTTCGTCGTTATTTTTCCAATTCTTATTCGGTGTCTTCGGTGAACTTTTCGTAAATCCTCCGCTGCAATTTCTATCTTCAATGTCTATAATTCTGTCTTCTTTTCACCTTGATTTTTCGTTTATTCTTTTTACATGGCCGTTTCTTCTTCCCTTTCTTGATACTCTCTTGACAAGCTTCTCTTTCTTTTTGTTCTATTCCTTTCTTCGGTCTTCGGTCTTCTATCGTTGCGTTGTATCCTCTATCGCGATCCTTTTTGCATGGTCATTTCTTCTTCCTTTTCTTGATCCTCATTCGACAAACGTCTCTTTCTTCTTGTTCTATTTTTTTCTTCATTCTTCGTTCTTCTATCGTTATCTGCGTTGCGTTGTCTTTTTTGTCGCAATGTACCGCCAAAAAATTCTTGTTTATTTCATTTAATAATGACGATCTACAATTCTCTTTCCTCCCCCTTATTCTTTCTGCTTATTTTGACCCTTAACAATTCTTCAAAATTTTTCTTCTCCAATGTCCATCGTCGATATTACTTGATTTTTGTTGATGCTGCTTGTATCTCGTTTGTACGTTCCGTCCGTTTCTCTCTATCGTTGTTTTTCTTTCTTACTTCGATTCCTCGTCAACAAAATCTTCATAATTTTTCTTACGTAATTTCCATCGTTGATACTGTTATTTCTTGACGCTGCTTATACTTTATTTTGTTCTTTATCTCTTGAATCTTCATTCTATTATCATTATTATGTCGTCTCTTTATCATCTTGTCAATAAATTCTTCTTAACCCTTTTTTCACAATTTTTTCTTCGATCTTGCATCTCCTAACCCAATAATATTTTATTTCTGGACATTTCTCTTCTGGAATGTAAAGTACATTTTTTAAATTTTTTCTCTTGAATTTGTTTTCTCTTATTTCTTTAAATGATAATCCAAAGGCTGAAAATAAAAGCTGGAAATAAAAGCTGAAAATAAAAGCTGAAAATAAAAGCTGAAAATAAAGGCTGAAAATAAAGGCTGATAATAAATGCTGAAAATAATGAGACGCCTCCCTTTTTTCCGGGGGCATCTCTTTCATTAATTTAATTCGAGATTTAATTACTTATATTATATTACATTACATGTTACCAACTTGTTAATATTATAATTGTATTACTGTGTTTTATAAAACTTTATACCGAGAGAAAAGGACCCACTTTTACCGGGCATCGTTGCAATTAAATGTACTTTGGCTAAACTTGGCCTAGCTTTTTCTTAAAAAATTATGTTACACTTTCAATTTTATAGCCAAACATTCATCCGATAAAAATGGGACCTGTAAAGGCCCTCCACCACCCCCGCCGATTCCAATCAGCGGTCCTCATTTCCCTAGATATAAGCTTTATATTTTTTGTTTTTACTTTTTTTATACATCTTCTATTTTTTACACAAGTCTATGCCAAAATCAAATACATGTTAAAAAGCAATAAAGCAATACAAAATTACATAGGTAAGTATAAGATAAAATTGTGTACAAGATACCTTATTAATTCCGGGTTACACAAAAACGTTGGAAATGTGTATCTATATTAACACATCGTCCGTAATTTATAGCAATATAACTCAACGGTATTGATAAATGACATCTATAGTTACGCAATATTTATTATCAATTATAAATTTAAAATTATGTAGCTTACAAAATTTTACGTAGTGCAAGCAACCGCACTCAGAAAATTATTAAACTTTACAATTACCCTTCTTCAATCATAGAAAAAAATATTTCCAATACTGGCATGATTGACAATATTTTGGAAAAAAGAATTTTGTAGTAAATATTATTGCGCGAAAATTTAAGCAAAACTTCAGGTTAAGCCAATGATCAAATAAGGTAAATCACGATCGAACATTTGGCAATAAATCGATCCACAATACTTGCGATACCTAATTGTGATATTCGTAATTTCTATAATATATCACTGATACACAATGCAAGTCCTCCATACTTATTTTTATTTTACGCGATAATAAATATAACTTCAGAAGCATTAAGCGTTTACGTACGTGTCTTTTATGTCCATTTCTACCAATGTAGATTAACTTTAATCGCGGTTTAACTTACTTTTCATCTTTTTCTAGTTCTTAAAATTAGAGAAAGATAAATGATAAGTTAAACCAAGATCAAAGTTAATCTCCATTTATATTACACATATTTATTTAGAATTAGATATTTTTACTTAATTTAAATTAAAAAATTTAATTCTAAATAAATATGTGTATTATATTAAGTAAATAAGCTATTGGCAGCAATCTAAATAAATATTTCTTTGGATTAAAATTTTTTTTTTTTTTTAGTGAAGAAATTGCGACAATGACCGTTTTTGTCACATTTAAGAAAGGATAACAAACTCAACAATTTGGCCAGATCAAGGCCCCTTCGCCGAGTGGCACGCTGGTTAGCAACCAACGCAGAAAAAAACGATCTTTATGGTGACGAGCGACCTGAGTTTTGCTTCTTATCATTCTCCTTAAGATCGACCTGCGAAGGATAGTTATAAGCGATCCGTCAAATATCGGCGCTTCCGCTGTCGAAGGAAATTAAATTTTGTATCTTCCGGGCTGCTTCCAATAGTAGTGATTTCAGCAGCAAGTCAATAACATTTACTGTTGTTTAACAATATAATTATACAATTCCCGAATATTTATTTTAATATATTATCGATATTTATCATATTGTAATATGCGAAATCAAAATTCGTGCGAGAAAATATATATATTCTTCCATTATTACAAGATACATATAACTTTCTATTAAAAAATACATGGATAGAACAGTTTTTTAATGGAAAAGTGAT
Organism: Temnothorax longispinosus; assembly: GCF_030848805.1. Taxonomy (NCBI): domain Eukaryota; kingdom Metazoa; phylum Arthropoda; class Insecta; order Hymenoptera; family Formicidae; genus Temnothorax; species Temnothorax longispinosus. The sequence continues at coordinate 20,623,727 of NC_092364.1, read as the reverse complement.
TACAAACGAGTACATTTAAAAATAATGAAATACATGCGCCTTCATCTTTTTTAATATATGCGGGTACAAATAATTCCGGGGTAAACTCAATTCGAGACGAGTCGAATCCGATAATAGATTCTGAAAAATTTTATATAGAAATATTATAAAATATATATCTTATCATTTATTACATTTATATGTATGACAAAGAAAAACTTTAAATCTTTTCTAAAAATTAAAATTAAAATTAAAATTAAAATTAAAATTAAAATTAAAATTTATAGAATAAAATGTCACCATTTGCGCATGTATTTTATTATAAAAATATCTAAACTATTTAAATACTTAAAAATTAATCTTTATGATTTAAATCAGCTAACATCCATGTATCTGGAAGTGGTCCCTATTAAAAAGAGACTAAAAATTAAAGAAAATAAACATACACGTTTGTAACTAACATTCTTAAGCACGATTTAAATATATCGATAAAAGTGTGCACAGATTATTAATTTAAATTTATTTTCTTAATAGTATAAATTTATCGTTATTTCCATGCACATTTTACTATTAACTATTAACAAATGTTATTATTGTAAAAATAATATTAATGTTATTTATTAATGGGAGAACATTTAATGAGAAAAATAAAATCTTCTCTAAGAATGTAATAATTGATTCAGCGATGATTGTGAAACATGTGATTAGTCGTCATGGACTCATTGCCAAAACTACTGCTTTCAGAAACTACTAAGAAAATCTGGGATGAATTTCGCTCCTGCAATGATAGCCCCCAATTTTCAATGAGACGCCGAACTAGTTGCAGATAGTTCCTTCGGAAATCGACGAGAAGTTACTCATCACGACAAAGATCATTCCGACTCTACGCCGGTATACGAACCACAGATTCGTTCGCCCATCGCCGAGACAGCAATCCCAACTACAAACGTGAAAAAAACGCGATGTTCGCAATGGCCTTTCACAAATATTTACCGCAAAAAGAAATGTAAGAAATTAATTTAAAACTAAAAAGAATTTAAGAAAATAATTTAGTACTAAATTAATTTCCTAAATTTAGGACTAAGCAATTTTGCGACTTTTAAAGTACCTGACGATAATGCTCCTGAATCTCGAAACTATTTTCTAGAATACAATATTCGTGATACATTCGATCATGACTCATTGTCAGTAAAATGCAGATGTCAAATTTCACGAGTGGAAAGTTAACATTCGATCACTAGCTTAGCATAAAATCTTTATATTTTTATTTGAAAAATTCTTATTATTGTATGTACATTATAAAAATTGGCGATAACTTTGAACGCTATTAAAGAAGGATAAAATAAGAAATTTAAAAAGAAATAATTTAATTATGTTTTAATTTAAAAAATTTCGTGTTATATACGCGTTTCGATTTTGTGTAATCCAGATTACACAATTTAAACATACTCTCTTCTACAATTACATTTTACAATTTCATATAACAGAATGTAATGTTTTGTACATAATTCTGAACCTTATATTATTGTATTTCTATAAAAATAAATTTAAATTTCTTAAAATTATAAAGCACATTAATTTTTTTCATTATCGAATTACCCCTCCCTCAACCCTACCTATTCGTATCCCTACCTACCCGATTTTTTATTTATTTTTTACCCAAATTTCTACCTATTTACGCATAATATTCCTACCTATACCCGTGTCTTTATCTGGTATACCTATAGTTACGATCGCGGTTACGCAAAATTAGAAAAACGCGCGCGAATTTAGTTTTAAATTCGAACCGTTTAGAAGTTTTATTGAAAGTTTAATTTACGCAAAATAGAGATTCGAGACGGTACCTTTCCGTCTCTGATTACGTGCAATCGCACATATACAAAATAACTTTATATAAGCTTAACATTATCTATATTTTTTTGTACTTTGATTGGTGTGGTACACCAACCTACCTTAATCCTCTTCGTCTTCTTTCTTCCGGCCAGAGTAGACTTACCTTTTGTAATACCTGGCCGTATCATGGCTCATATAGCCAGAGATCGATAACAAGAAGAAATACTCCTTCTGGTGCCGGCTAATCATCGCCGGCAATAAGCGTAAAAATTTACGCTTTTGTATAATCCGCGAAACACGAACACGTCGCGAAGGACCCATTATATTAATTAAATCAATTAAGTACAAAATTAAAAATAAACAATAACAATAATAATTTCTTTAAAACATGAATTAATTTAACATTTAGTCTTTGCGCGCGTTTATTCGTAGCAATTAAGATATAATATTCAATAATTAAAATATATATTCAATAAAAACAAATTTGAATTAAAAAAAAATCTTTATGTCGACAGTTTTAATTCGAAGAGATTCGATTATGACTATGAACTTTATATTAAACTTTATATTATTTTAAATACTAACTTTATAATATGTGAATAAACTTTAATTTAAAATTAAATAAGCGAAAAATGCTAGACGCGCCATTCGATAGAATCTAAGGCCCATATACGTGTATTCATCGATTCGAACGATTTGTTACTAAATCTCATCTCAAAAGCATGTAGATGAAAAATTCAGATGAATGACGCAAGATCCGGAAAGGATAATAAATTTTTCACACAATTAGAATTGATAAAAATATCTCGTTGTACTGTGCTAATTATTAAAATTATTTTTTGTATAATATGTTATTTTAAAATTATTTTCAAATGATGTAAAACTGTTCGATTCTAAAATAATTACTTAGATAATTAACTAGAAAAAAATCTTCTATTTTATAGCGATAAATATATATGGGATCTTACATCATATTATTATTTCAACTGGTAAAATCCAGTTATCAATTACCTCAACAGACATATTAATTTATCACTCACCGACCCCGATGCGCAACAGCGGAATTACACCTGCCACGTAGCTACGTTGTATCTGTAATATACGAACATAAAATTCATATTAAAATGGTGTTCAAAAAACCTAATGTTTTGAAACATAATTCCTATGTGCATCAAACTTTTTATTATTCAATTAAATATTAATTTAAATGATGAAACATTTTATGAAAAGGATCTTTACAAGGATAAATTTCTACAATATTAAATTACTTCCTTTCTTCTAATTATTATTTCTAAATTATTGTGAAATAAAGCGAATCAAGAATAAACAAGAAAAAAGTTGCTTTTACACAAATAAATAATATTTACCGCAAAGTTGTTCCGCTGGTGCCCGATACCTCTCCCAGGCCTGCTCCTCCTCTCAGGCTATCCTCTCGGATTATCAGCTCCCTCGATGCGAAGCTGATGCTTCTTCGCGCGTTGATATTTTCTGTAACATAAAAATTATCGAATCGATTAAATAATTGTCACGCGCATTGAACATTTTATTCGTTATTCAGATTAATACACATTCAAATTACTTCTTCGCAAAAAGGTCTCTACGTTAGAATCAACTTGAATCAAATTTTTCAAATTATTTCTTTTTACTAATTTATATTTTAAAACACGGTTTAATGTAGCAACTGAATAAGCACAAACGAAAAGAGAGATTCTATAATATCTTTAGAAAAAAATAAAAAGTAACAATTACCAGAAGTGTTGGTACGTTGATGCCCGATGCCTATCCTAGGCCTCCTCCTCCTCTCAGGCTGCTCGGAATGTCAGCTACGCAGCATTCCCTCGCTGCTCCGATGTCACGTTCAGCGTCGTTATTTTCTGAAATATTCAAATGAACGATTCGATTAAGTAAAGACAGAAGAGATAGAAAATTTTTGGACATAAGTAACATAGTACGTAAAAATCAATTACACTCACCACTTTCTTTCAGGCTGCTCTGGCCGCAAAATCCACCTCCACCTTCGGGTCAAATAGAAGTCTCGAGCCACATTGAGACTCGTGGCAATGCAGTGTGACTTCATCCATTAAGCAAGAAAAATTAAGAAGCCATTTCGGCCATATTGCATTAATTTTACGACGTTGTTGCAAAATAGTCGAAATGTTTCTTGACCTTTCTCGCTTAATAGAAATGTAATTGCTAAAAGGAATTAAAAATTATTCTCTACCTTTTTTTTTTTTTTTTTTTTTAACGTGGTGGAAATCTTCGAAAGACTCCCCCGCCCTGAGGAAGGGAGGGAGAGTGTCGGATTCTACGCGCACGCGTACCACCGTTACGAGGGGCGCTTCAGAGGACCGAAGTCCCCTGAGCCTCCCTCAGCGTGGCATCGCGCGCCCATAGCCTACCGACTAAAACCACCACGAGCAACCCTGACCTAACTTTCTAAGGGTGGTGGGTGTCGATCCGCAGACACACGCACCCCGCGCGACGACCTAACCGCCTAAACACTCTCAGGGTGGTGGATGTCGATCCGCAGACACACTCACCCCGCGCGACGCGACGACCTAATCGCCTAAACACTCTCAGGGTGGTGGATGTCGATCCGCAGACACACTCACCCCGCGCGACGCGACGACCTAATCGCCTAAACACTCTCAGGGTGGTGGATGTCGATCCGCAGACACACGCACCCCGCGCGACGCGACGACCTAATCGCCTAAACACTCTCAGGGTGGTGGATGTCGATCCGCAGACACACGCACCCCGCGCGACGCGACGACCTAATCGCCTAAACACTCTCAGGGTGGTGGATGTCGATCCGCAGACACACGCACCCCGCGCGACGACCTAACCGCCTAAACATTCTCAGGGTGGTGGATGTCGATCCGCAGACACACTCACCCCGCGCGACGCGACGACCTAATCGCCTAAACACTCTCAGGGTGGTGGATGTCGATCCGCAGACACACGCACCCCGCGCGACGCGACGACCTAATCGCCTAAACACTCTCAGGGTGGTGGATGTCGATCCGCAGACACACTCACCCCGCGCGACGCGACGACCTAATCGCCTAAACACTCTCAGGGTGGTGGATGTCGATCCGCAGACACACGCACCCCGCGCGACGCGACGACCTAATCGCCTAAACACTCTCAGGGTGGTGGATGTCGATCCGCAGACACACGCACCCCGCGCGACGACCTAACCGCCTAAACACTCTCAGGGTGGTGGATGTCGATCCGCAGACACACTCACCCCGCGCGACGCGACGACCTAATCGCCTAAACACTCTCAGGGTGGTGGATGTCGATCCGCAGACACACGCACCCCGCGCGACGCGACGACCTAATCGCCTAAACACTCTCAGGGTGGTGGATGTCGATCCGCAGACACACTCACCCCGCGCGACGCGACGACCTAATCGCCTAAACACTCTCAGGGTGGTGGATGTCGATCCGCAGACACACGCACCCCGCGCGACGCGACGACCTAATCGCCTAAACACTCTCAGGGTGGTGGATGTCGATCCGCAGACACACTCACCCCGCGCGACGCGACGACCTAATCGCCTAAACACTCTCAGGGTGGTGGATGTCGATCCGCAGACACACGCACCCCGCGCGACGCGACGACCTACTCGCCTAAACACTCTCAGGGTGGTGGATGTCGATCCGCAGACACACGCACCCCGCGCGACGCGACGACCTAATCGCCTAAACACTCTCAGGGTGGTGGATGTCGATCCGCCGACACCCGCGCCCCGCGCGACGACCTAATCGCCTAAACACTCTCAGGGTGGTGGATGTCGATCCGCAGACACACGCACCCCGCGCGACGACCTAATCGCCTAAACACTCTCAGGGTGGTGGATGTCGATCCGCAGACACACGCACCCCGCGCGACGCGACGACCTAATCGCCTAAACACTCTCAGGGTGGTGGATGTCGATCCGCAGACACACGCACCCCGCGCGACGCGACGACCTAATCGCCTAAACACTCTCAGGGTGGTGGATGTCGATCCGCAGACACACGCACCCCGCGCGACGCGACGACCTAATCGCCTAAACACTCTCAGGGTGGTGGATGTCGATCCGCAGACACACGCACCCCGCGCGACGCGACGACCTAATCGCCTAAACACTCTCAGGGTGGTGGATGTCGATCCGCAGACACACTCACCCCGCGCGACGCGACGACCTAATCGCCTAAACACTCTCAGGGTGGTGGATGTCGATCCGCAGACACACGCACCCCGCGCGACGACCTAACCGCCTAAACACTCTCAGGGTGGTGGATGTCGATCCGCAGACACACTCACCCCGCGCGACGCGACGACCTAATCGCCTAAACACTCTCAGGGTGGTGGATGTCGATCCGCAGACACACGCACCCCGCGCGACGCGACGACCTAATCGCCTAAACACTCTCAGGGTGGTGGATGTCGATCCGCAGACACACTCACCCCGCGCGACGCGACGACCTAATCGCCTAAACACTCTCAGGGTGGTGGATGTCGATCCGCAGACACACGCACCCCGCGCGACGCGACGACCTAATCGCCTAAACACTCTCAGGGTGGTGGATGTCGATCCGCAGACACACGCACCCCGCGCGCGACGACCTAATCGCCTAAACACTCTCAGGGTGGTGGATGTCGATCCGCAGACACACGCACCCCGCGCGACGCGACGACCTAATCGCCTAAACACTCTCAGGGTGGTGGATGTCGATCCGCAGACACACGCACCCCGCGCGCGCGACGACCTAATCGCCTAAACACTCTCAGGGTGGTGGATGTCGATCCGCAGACACACGCACCCCGCGCGACGACCTAATCGCCTAAACACTCTCAGGGTGGTGGATGTCGATCCGCAGACACACTCACCCCGCGCGACGCGACGACCTAATCGCCTAAACACTCTCAGGGTGGTGGATGTCGATCCGCAGACACACTCACCCCGCGCGACGCGACGACCTAATCGCCTAAACACTCTCAGGGTGGTGGATGTCGATCCGCAGACACACGCACCCCGCGCGACGCGACGACCTAATCGCCTAAACACTCTCAGGGTGGTGGATGTCGATCCGCAGACACACTCACCCCGCGCGACGACCTAATCGCCTAAACACTCTCAGGGTGGTGGATGTCGATCCGCAGACACACGCACCCCGCGCGACGCGACGACCTAATCGCCTAAACACTCTCAGGGTGGTGGATGTCGATCCGCAGACACACTCACCCCGCGCGACGCGACGACCTAATCGCCTAAACACTCTCAGGGTGGTGGATGTCGATCCGCAGACACACGCACCCCGCGCGACGCGACGACCTAATCGCCTAAACACTCTCAGGGTGGTGGATGTCGATCCGCAGACACCACGCACCCCGCGCGACGACCTAACCGCCTAAACACTCTCAGGGTGGTGGATGTCGATCCGCAGACACACTCACCCCGCGCGACGCGACGACCTAATCGCCTAAACACTCTCAGGGTGGTGGATGTCGATCCGCAGACACACGCACCCCGCGCGACGCGACGACCTAATCGCCTAAACACTCTCAGGGTGGTGGATGTCGATCCGCAGACACACTCACCCCGCGCGACGCGACGACCTAATCGCCTAAACACTCTCAGGGTGGTGGATGTCGATCCGCAGACACACGCACCCCGCGCGACGCGACGACCTAATCGCCTAAACACTCTCAGGGTGGTGGATGTCGATCCGCAGACACACTCACCCCGCGCGACGCGACGACCTAATCGCCTAAACACTCTCAGGGTGGTGGATGTCGATCCGCAGACACACGCACCCCGCGCGACGCGACGACCTAACCGCCTAAACACTCTCAGGGTGGTGGATGTCGATCCGCAGACACACTCACCCCGCGCGACGCGACGACCTAATCGCCTAAACACTCTCAGGGTGGTGGATGTCGATCCGCAGACACACTCCCCCGCGACGCGACGACCTAATCGCCTAAACACTCTCAGGGTGGTGGATGTCGATCCGCAGACACACTCACCCCGCGCGACGCGACGACCTAATCGCCTAAACACTCTCAGGGTGGTGGATGTCGATCCGCAGACACACGCACCCCGCGCGACGCGACGACCTAATCGCCTAAACACTCTCAGGGTGGTGGATGTCGATCCGCAGACACACTCACCCCGCGCGACGCGACGACCTAATCGCCTAAACACTCTCAGGGTGGTGGATGTCGATCCGCAGACACACGCACCCCGCGCGACGCGACGACCTAATCGCCTAAACACTCTCAGGGTGGTGGATGTCGATCCGCAGACACACGCACCCCGCGCGACGCGACGACCTAATCGCCTAAACACTCTCAGGGTGGTGGATGTCGATCCGCAGACACACGCACCCCGCGCGACGCGACGACCTAATCGCCTAAACACTCTCAGGGTGGTGGATGTCGATCCGCAGACACACGCACCCCGCGCGACGCGACGACCTAATCGCCTAAACACTCTCAGGGTGGTGGATGTCGATCCGCAGACACACTCACCCCGCGCGACGCGACGACCTAATCGCCTAAACACTCTCAGGGTGGTGGATGTCGATCCGCAGACACACTCACCCCGCGCGACGCGACGACCTAATCGCCTAAACACTCTCAGGGTGGTGGATGTCGATCCGCAGACACACGCACCCCGCGCGACGCGACGACCTAATCGCCTAAACACTCTCAGGGTGGTGGATGTCGATCCGCAGACACACGCACCCCGCGCGACGCGACGACCTAATCGCCTAAACACTCTCAGGGTGGTGGATGTCGATCCGCAGACACACGCACCCCGCGCGACGACCTAACCGCCTAAACACTCTCAGGGTGGTGGATGTCGATCCGCAGACACACTCACCCCGCGCGACGCGACGACCTAATCGCCTAAACACTCTCAGGGTGGTGGATGTCGATCCGCAGACACACGCACCCCGCGCGACGCGACGACCTAATCGCCTAAACACTCTCAGGGTGGTGGATGTCGATCCGCAGACACACGCACCCCGCGCGACGCGACGACCTAATCGCCTAAACACTCTCAGGGTGGTGGATGTCGATCCGCAGACACACGCACCCCGCGCGACGCGACGACCTAATCGCCTAAACACTCTCAGGGTGGTGGATGTCGATCCGCAGACACACTCACCCCGCGCGACGCGACGACCTAATCGCCTAAACACTCTCAGGGTGGTGGATGTCGATCCGCAGACACACGCACCCCGCGCGACGCGACGACCTAATCGCCTAAA